>NC_084648.1:27490286-27830911 GCF_019802595.1 Syngnathoides biaculeatus | reverse complement strand
GGGCTGTTCAGTCCCTGTATGACCAGTGTCAAAGTTCCGTCCGCATTTCTGGCAGTAAATCAAGCATGTATCCAGTGAGGTTTGGAGTCTTGAAAGGCTGCCTTTTGTCATTGAAAATTTCTAGGCATATACTAGGTGTTGAGGAATTCAGTTTTGTGACATCAGTTTTATATATCTGCTTTTTGCAGATCGGAATCAGAATCAGAATCAGCTTTAATGGCCATGTAACAACAAATTATAAGAGTCACAGACCTAGCATTTAGAGCACTTAGAGTGTGTCAAGACTCTACATCAAGTTCTTGAGAATTACAATCTCACAGGACCTGAAGTGGGAGACTCTGTATAATGTCCAGAGTGCCCTTACCCATTTTTGGTTCACCGTTTTATACAAGTGCAACGACAATTGTGCAAAGGGTGGAGATTAAAGTGACAAATCGTGCAATAGTCTACAGTATATGTTACTAATAGTGATTGGACCAGCAGGGTGTGTGCCAACAACGGGGCAAGGTAGAAAATAGTAAGTTCGCTAATCAAGAATTGAATGAAAAAATTGGGAAAAAATTGTTTGAATGCCTATGAGTATTGATTTGCCTTGATCTGTAGTGGCTACCTGACAGAAGGAGCTGGAAGAGATGGAGGCCAGGAGGTGGAGGATCTGAAAGAATCCTGCCCACTCTGGTCCTAGTTTGAGTGATGTGCAAGTCTTCAAGGATGGGTAGGGTCTTGCCAACAATCCATTCAGTGTGATTGATTGTCCGTTGCAGTCAGAGTTTGTCCTTTTTATGGCACCCCCAAACCAAAGTGTGATGGAGGTACACAGTACTGATTAAATGACCGCTGTGTATAACTGTCTCAGCAGCTCTTGTGACAGGCCGTGCTTTCTCAGAAATCTTTGCTGGGCTTTTTTGAGGATGGAGTTGATGTTCGTCTCACACTTCAGGTCCTGTGAGAGTGTAATTCCCAAGAATTTGAAGGTCTCTGCGGTTGACTCAAGACAGTTGGAGAGTATGAGGGGCAGTTGTGATGAAGGATGCCTCCTGAAGTCCACAAGTATTTCTACAATCTTTAGAGTGATGTGATTCTGATAACTGCGTCAAATTATGATCTTCACCTATCCCTGGAGTGGTTTGGAATCAAGTGTGAAATGGCTGTGTTGAAAATCAGCACCTTCAAATTACAAGCCATGGTCCTCAGTCAAAAATAGTTGGAGTGCCCTCTTTGGGTCAAAGAAGGGGAACTGTCCTTGGTGGAGGATTTCAAGTTCAGTATTTTGGGTTCTTGTTCACAAATAAGGATAAAATGGAGTGGGAGATCAACACGTGGATAGGTGCAGCATCTGCAGTTATACAGATTCTGTATCAGTCTGTTGTGGTGAAGAACAAGCTGAGCCAAAAGGCAAAGCTTTAAATTTACTGATCGATCTGCAGGACGTTCCAACACTCATTTATGGTCAAAAGCTGTAGGTCATGACTGAAAGACCAAGATCCCAGATGCAACTGAAATGAGTTTCCTTTGCAGGGTGTCCAGACACTCCCTTAGGGATCACATGAGAAGCTTGGTCATCAGGGAATGACTCAGAGTCGAGCTGCTGCTCCTCCACATCGAGAGGATGAGATGAGGTGGCTTCTGGTTAACGTGTTATGCCTGCGAGGCGCTTCCCTGGTATGTTGTTCTAGGCAAATCTCACCAGAAGGATCCCCAGGAGATGAACCAGGACACGCCAGAGAGACTATGTCTCTCAGCTGGTACAGGAACACCTCGAGATCCCACTGAACTGGAGAGAGAGAGAGAGAAAGAGAGAGAGATAGAGAGAGAGAGAACTGGACAAAGTCACTGGGGAGACTGGCGTGACCTGGGAGAGGGGACTCAAGGAACCCTGGTAAGACTGCTTAAACTGCCCTGTGAACTGACATTGAGTTAGCGGAAGTAAATGGATGAATGGATATGTTTTGTACACTGATATTACAGCTGGTGGAGTCATTTTATCTCTTGAGAAATTTTCTGGAAAGATTAAACACAATTGATTTCACTATTTTCCAGCGAAATTACAGTTACTGCACTTATGCTCAATCCCAACACAGTTAAAAAAAAATGCAGCGCCAATGCCACAAAATGCTATATTTCATCACTCCAAATTCAAAATTGAAATTATATTGCCAAATCATATTACTTCATGTTCTTAATTCTCAGAAGTGTTATGACGATACGATGATATTTTGGATGCTGGTGAAATGTAAATGTGCATTCAGTGTGTATGGCCTCTCACTTTCACAAGTACACGCGCACATGAGACATACGTCTGAGAGGAGATAGAAATAGATCATGCTCAGGCCTGTCATTGCAGTAGCAAGTCATAATTAGAGAGGCAATAGAGACAGGAGGTGTGGAAGGAGGGAGAATGGAAGCAGGGGAAGAAGTAGAGAAAAAAATACAAGCAAAATGAGAGAGGAGATTATGGAGTGTGTGGGAGGAATGTGGAGAGAGATGGAATGAAAATGGGGGCTAGAACAGGTTGAATGTCATTCCCTTGGTTGGCTGTCTGAGAAGGAAATCTAAAAGAGCATCATGAACAAGTTAGCGGAGCAGAATCCTATCTCAAGAAAATCTGAAAAAATCCATCCATTTTCTTAGCCACTTATCCTCACAAGGGTCACGGGAGTGCCGGAGCCTATCCCAGCTGTCAACAGGCAGGAGGCAGGCTACATCCTGAAATGGTTGCCAGCCAAATGCAGGTCACGTGGAGACAGACAACAGTCGTACTCACAAGCACACCTAGGGGTAATTTACAGTTTCTAATGAATGCATGTTTTTGGGATATGGGAGGAAACCAGAGTGCCCGAAGAAAACCCACGCAGGCACGGGGAAAACATGCAAACTCTTCACAGGCGAGGCTGATATCTGAACCCCAGTCCTAAGAACTGTGAGTCCAACAATCTAACAAGATGCTCCACGGTGCCGCCTCTGAAGAAAAATCCTTTTCATTATGTGTAAATGAAAGCTTCAATTGTCTGAGATCACACTGAAGAATTATCGTAAGATGTTGCCCTGAGCATTACTGGGAAATTACATAATGTGCTTGTTTGAAACACATGCATATTTGATGCAGACATGGGGTTATGGTAATTTAATATAAAGTACAGTAGTGACCATCAGTATTATTTATATTTTAATGGCATTTTTCACTGCATTCATTTTGACATACTAAAAAATTAATGTTGATCCTGAAATATCCATACAGTTACTCCGAACTTTACAATATTACCATTAGTTCTTCGTATGAATTTTCAACACATTATTCCGACAATTTTTTTTTTGGCACTACGATACAAAACATAGCATGAGTTGAATTTAGTCTTTATAGTGCTTGAATTTGTAACTTGTAATGGCTAGTAGTTTTTTATATGCATACCAATTTTCAACATTTACGGTTATGAGGTACGGTTTTTTGTAGTTTTTATAATAATAATAATTGGCAGCACAAATGATAACTGGCTAGTAGATCTCCCTAACAGTTCAGAGCCTTCTCCAAGTCCACAAAACACATGTAGAATGGTGAAGCAAACATCCATGGATCCCCCTGAACCTGACTGAGGGTGTAGAACTGGTCAGCACAGTCCCAGGCAAAAACCCCACTGTTCCTCCTCAATCTTAGATTCAACTTGGATCCTCCTCTGCAGCACCCAGAACTAGATCTTCCCAGGGAGGGTGCGGAGTCTGGTCCCCCTGTAGTTGGAACACACTCTCTGTTGCCATTTCTTAAAAAGGAGGAACACCAACTTGGTCTGCCAATCCAGAGGCACTGTCCCCAATGTTCATGTGATGTTGCAGAGGCGTGTCAACCTGTACAGCCCTACATCTAGAAGCTTTAGTAACTTTGGACTCATTCACACCCGGGGCGCAGCCCTGAGGATTTTTTTTAAACCTCAGTGACTTTGACTGCAGAAACAGCAAAGGCTACCTTAGTCCCCAATCTCTGCTTCCTCATAGGAACGTGTGTCAGTAGAATTGACCCCTCCGTGGATATTGCGCAATCCGCGTCACTGACCAATCAGAGGCCAGAGATCTGCATAGACCAAAGCCCGTTTTTGCTGCCGCCATTTTCTCAGACAACATTGCATGGTTCAGTATAGGGTTAGTTAGCGTTTTATCGCGTATTTGGGTTATTTAACAAAAAATATGGTTAAGAGGTGTAGTCACGGACTTTGTAATAGTGACGACAGATATCCTGAAAGGCTAGTTGGTGGAGTTCGATTAGTACCCTTTCCAAAACCGAAGACCCAGTACGAAAAATGCCTTCGATTGATCAAACTTTGTGGAAGACCGCATCATCAACTAAATCCATCTAATATCAACCGGAACACATATGTTTGCACGAAGGTATGCCCTATATTTGATTTTCAATACATGTCTCGTATAAATGAATTCGAAGTTCTTCGCTAGCATAACACTGCTGCGTGTGAACAATTGACACACTTATTCTTTGTTGAGCGATAATTAGCGATGATCGGACTGCACAAACGTATTGATTTCTTGCTGGCTCGCGGCCAGAAGCTTAACCAGACGGTGTTTGCACGAAGATATGCCCTAAATTTGATTTTTAATACACGTCTCGTATAAATGAATGAGACGTTCTCCGCTAGCATAACACTGCTACGTGTGAACGATTGACACACTTATTCTTTGTTGAGCGATATTTAGCGATGATCGGACTGCACAAACGTATTGATTTCTTGTTGGCTCGCGGCCAGAAGCTTAACCAGACGGTGTTTGCACAAAGATATGCCCTAAATTTGATTTTTAATACACGTCTCGTATAAATGAATGAGACGTTCTCCGCTAGCATAACACTGCTACGTGTGAACGATTGACACACTTATTCTTTGTTGTGCCATATTTAGCGATGATCGGACTGCACAAATGTATTGATTCCGTGCTGGCTCGTGCCGAAGCTTAACCAGACTGTGTTTGCACGAAGATATGCCCTAAATTTGATTTTCAATACACGTCTCGTATAAATGAATGAGACGTTCTCCGCTAGCATAACATTGCTACGTGTGAATGATTGAATGAAATCAGAAGCATGGCGTCTCTCTCAGTTAAGAATGTATTGTATTTAGAATCTATAATATATCGTTGATTTGAATGAAATCAGAAGCATAGAGTCTGTCTCAGTTCAGAATGTATTGTATTATATTTGCCATTTTTACTGCTTGTCTTACGTGAGCGCACGTGGCGTGACGTCACTTCAGGAGGCATGGTTAAGTGCCCTGTACGGAGGGGTCAATTACTGAAGTATTCAAAGTATTTGGCCCACTGACTCAAAACGTCCCGAGTTTAGGTCAGCTGGGACCTATCCCCTCAATACACAGTGGTGGTGTTGCACTGCTTTTCTCTTCTGAGATGTCAAATGGTGGACCAGTATTTCTTCAAAGTTATCAGTATTCATTCTCTACGGGCTCATTGTAATCCTCCCACTCCCAGGTTTTTGTCTCAGTGACTATCAACGCGGTATGCATCAGCTGCTTTAGGAGTCGCACAAGCCAGAAAACGCCGGATAGGACTCCTTCTTTAGCTTGACGGCAACTCATTTCTGGTGCTGTCCACAAACATGTTCAAGATTGCCACCAAGTCACACATGAGGCACCTTGCGGCCAAAGCTCCATTTGGGCTGCCTCAACAATGGAGGCTTGCAACATGTATCCACTTTGACTGAATTCTCATTTCTTCTGACAATGGACTCTGCCAGACATTCCAAACAGACCCTACTTAGGCCTACCAGGTCAGACTGGGATCTTTGCCCACCATCACGTTCCTGTCCAGGGGGTGAAGGCTCGTCGACCGCCTCACATTCTTGCCCAGGTGGCAGCGAAGGATCGTCGGCTGCCTCACCTTCCTGTTCAGGCAGTGGTGGAGGCTCATCGGCTGCCTCACCTTCCTGTTCAGGCGGTGGTGAAGGCTCATCGGCTGCCTCACGTTCTTCTCCAGGCAGCGGCGACAGGTATGCAACTGCCGCACCTTACGGTCCACGCAGCGGAAAAGGCTTGTCGGGCGCTCCACGTTCCAGTCCAGGTGGCGGTGACGGCTCGTCAGCCATTCCACATTCCTGTCCAGGCAGCGGCAACAGCTCGTCGGCCACCTTACTTTCCTGCCCTGGTGGCAGTGACATCACTGTCTCCTTTGTTCTAGTGCCGGTGGCGACAGGTATTTGGCCATCTTATATTCGTGTCTAGACGGCGATTGGCCCGCGGCCGCTCCCTGCTCCTGCTTTGACGGCGACCCGTCCTCCTGGTTCAATGGCAACCGGTCAGCGTCTGACCACGCTTTAAGGGCAACCGATCCCCGACCGCCTCACGACCAAGCCTCAGCAGCAACCGGTGCCCGGCCGCCTCACGACCAAGCCTCAGCAGCAACCGGTGCCCGGCCGCCTCACGACTAAGCCTTGGCGGCGACTGGTCCCCGGCCGTCTCACGACCAGAACTCGGCAAGGACCGATCCCCGGCCACCTCATGACCACAACCCAGTGGTGACCAATCCCCGGCTGCCTCACGACCAAGCCTCGGTGGCAGTCGGTGCCCGGCCGCATCCCGACCTATCTTCGGCGGCGACCGTCTGGTTCCTGCTTCGCCTTTGGGTTTCTCTTGGAGGACGTCCTCCCGAATCGCCTAGTAGGGACCCTGGTGCTTGGCGTCCTAGCTGACCTCCTGACCTGTTCTGTTGGATGCCTCGTTTTGGGTTGCCTGGAAGGCCACCAGACGGACTGGGGTTGGGGGCTTTGAGCCCTCCCCCAGGCCCCCTTCCGGCCTCCCCTGGTCATGTTTTTTGTTCTGTTTTTTTGTTTTGTTTTGTCGCGTCTGGGATCCGCGACTTAAGGGGTGGTTCTGTCATGAGCAAGGCTGGACCACGGCCAACAGGAGCATGGCCTGGCCACCGTTCAGAGCAGTTTCATCTCTGACACCTGTCGCCGGTCACAGCTGTGTCACATGAGGCACTGTGATTAGTTAGAGTTTTGTCACAGTTTTTTGCAAGTTCATTGAGTATGCTTTCCCGCATCCAGGGTTACTCCACCACTGTGCCATTATAGGCCGGTCACGCTTTTGGTTACGCTCTTTAATTGGCTCATAGATATCGGACATTGTTTCTTGTTTTTTGGATCCTGCCTTCTTGGACCGTGTTGTCATGCGCATTATGACGCCAACGCTCTCCAGCGGCACAACCATGCTGCCCAGTTGCAAACTTTTCTCCCTTAATTTTGATTGAGGTTAAATGATTGTTGGCCACAGTGCAATATTTCTGAATTTGCAATTGTAAATTTTGGAGTAGATCTAGCATTTAAAATTGCTGGTCCTGACTTTTTTCAAGGCAAATTGAGTGGGACTAATCTATCTGAACACACCACATGATAATAGTCCAACATAATCTTTCACAGACATCTGAGAATCCAGCCTTTACTGAGTTTGATCAGAAGGGATAACTCAGGCTGAAATATAAAAAAAAGTTAATGATAAGAAATTATAAGACAGAGGGTTTTAGAAAGAATGTTTGCAATATCACAACCTTACCATTTATCACATACGACAATCAAAATTTTGGTACAGATTTCAGCAACTTGCTTTAGGTTGATACACACATGATTTGCTTTTGTGGGCCACATAAGATTATCTGGTGGGCCAGATATGGCCACCAGGTCTTGGGTTTAACACAAGTTACATAAACAATACAGTGCTCAAGCACTTGTACAATAAATCATGGACACAAGATAGAGTGGTGTGCATGATTTATTAGTTAAACATACAACAGAAAACACAACCGTTGAAAACATTTGTTGCAAAATGCTAGCTCGACGTGTTACAATGTTGTAATCTCATTTATTTTAAATAAAATTGTCAACAGTTATCGGAAGAAGCTTGAACTCAATATTGAATACATCAAGTTTCCTTACTGACTGCTTTGACTTTAAATAGGAGAGGAAGAAAAAAAACACTGCAGCCAAGTAAGCTCCTTTTTTTCTGATTTGTTTAGTTGGCCTCAATGTTCTCGTCCAAATTTCTGCAGAGGATGTGCCAAGCTGTCCCTAGGCTGGCTGCCAGCTTACCTCTGCAAACAGTCATCATTCCAGTAGAAATAAAAATAAATACATTCAGTGTCTGTGGAAATGTATTGGTTTCTGCTCACATGTCTATCTCCTTTGCGCTCCTCTGTTGACCTTTCCACTTAACCTTCTCCTACTCTCTGGTGTGCTCTGCTTTCAGTACCAACACTGCACACACATTTGCGAGGTCGACAAAAAACACACAACTTGAAACTACGCCTTAATAAACGTATGAGCAACTTGGATTCTATTGCATATTCTAAGACATGTCACTGAAGAAAAGAAAACAAAAGACATTGCAGTTTAACACTGTAAAAACTTTAGACACCCCTGAATGATTGATAATCCAAAGCATTTGAAGTCTCGACACTGAAATAAGCAGGTGATGAGAAACGAGAGAAACAAGGGAAACTGCCTGCAACACGGATGGAAA
The DNA here is from genome assembly GCF_019802595.1 of Syngnathoides biaculeatus. Lineage (NCBI taxonomy): Eukaryota > Metazoa > Chordata > Actinopteri > Syngnathiformes > Syngnathidae > Syngnathoides > Syngnathoides biaculeatus. The sequence continues at coordinate 27,822,389 of NC_084648.1, read as the reverse complement.
GAGCGCACGCACACACACACAGCGCTACACAAAACCTGAATTTAAAGGTCATCAGCAAGTTCGACTGGCTGCCAATCAATAGAAGAAAGAAACTAAACAAAGTAAAAAGACTATTTGAGATTGTTTTCCCAGAAACCCTGAATGGGTTTGTTGTCTGGCATGACCCACAAATGTCATCAGCAACCCAAATAACATCAGCACATTTGATTTTCTTTTTCCACAGCAGGTGCCAACATTTGTCAAAAATGAATTACTAGCATGTCGTCTGTACAAAATAAGTCTGCCTCTTTTTTGTCTGAAAGGATTGTCATTTTTTATATTTGCACCAGACCTGAGATAAAATGTTTTTTTTTTTTTTTTTTAGTACAAGAACTAACCTTTATACTGAATCTGTTCTGACAATTATAGGGACCAGGACAAGCGTGACCCGTGGCCTGTCCTGTCCAGTAATGACCAATGCTTGGGGCCGATCATTGGCATTGAATACAAAACCTTTGTTCGCTGTTGGACAGCACGCTGATGTGGTGGGTTCAAACCTTGGGTCTGGACTTTTTCTGTGGAGTTTACATGTTCTCCCCTTGCTTGTGTATCTTTTTCTCCAGGAAGTCTGGCTTGCTCCCACAGTCTAAAAAGAAAACCTGAACATGATAAGCAGTTTAAAATGGGTGGGACTGGTTGTGTCCTGAAAACGAATCTGGTTTGGATTGTGTGATCATTCCAAAACAATAAGGCTCTTGTGCTGAACAAAATATATATATTGTAGATCTTTTGAGAGTGTGGTGATCCATTCGCCTTACTTGAATGATGGTTCAGGCAGTACGGCTTCATTTCCCATTCATTGATAGTGCTAGTGGATGTCTGTGTGCATATGTGCTGTGTGACTACCAGGCGACAACTTCAGGGTGTTGTCTAGATTTTGCCCCAAGTCACTTTAGATGGGCTCCAGCACTCCGTGTAAATGAAAAGGGTAAGTAGTATTGAGAGTGGATAGACAGATAGATCTTTTGAGTATTGCAAGAATGTCTGTCTTTGTGAGTGTATCTGCATACGTTGCTCAGGGTGCTTGTGCAAGGATCAAATATTGGCATGAAAATGCATGAGCTGCATATTGTTACTTTGTGATGAAGCTCAAGCTGAGTGCATCTTTCTTAAATATCATGAGTCCTAGATCATTCCAGGTAGCCATGCAAGGCAAAAAGTAAGAATATTTGGAGGTGCCTGACAATTTCTTGGCTATCACCCAGGGATTAGAGCATTGTGCTTGTCGAAGAAGTCTGCATTGGTGCAGTTAAAGGCTCGCTGAGGGAAATAGTTTTGCATATAATTTTTTACACACACAATATACATGCATCGATGCGCTCCATTTGCAAGGAAAATGTTAGTCTGCTTAGTCTCAACATCTGCAGAAACACCCCCACCCCCCGTGCCAGTTTTATTGGGGGCATGTGTCACCAAAGCTGGCGGCACAATGTCTCAATGTTATCCACGTATTTACTACATTACAGTCTCACACACACACACACACACACACACACACACACGGAAACAAGATAGTCTCTAGGGAAAGTCACGTCTTTCTGGTTTATAATCTGTCTCCATTAGGCACAAGTGATAGGTTCTGATTAATGTGCACATTGGCAATAAACATCCATGCAACACATCCACAAACATAGACCAAAAACTACTGACAGGAACTGTTATTACCCCATAAAAACAACATTGTAGTCATGATGATGCCTAATTGCCCACAAATTAAGATAAAGCTTCTGACATTTCATTTTGACCACTTGTATACTTTTCCTATCGAGCACAAATCCATTTAGTTATTGTAAGCATTGTAAATTAATTTATGGATGGCCTGGACTTTTATTTATTCTGTGTCCTTAATTTTAATTGTGGTGTTTTCCAACTGATATTTAGTTTTTAATGCATTGTGGTTTTCCACGATCGTAACCACAATATAAATATATTGTTTAACTCGCACCTCTAAGGGTGTCTATATAAATTGAGCATTAATAACCTCGTAAAGCCATTTTATATTTGATACAATCCCCGTATTGCACCTAAGGCCCCGTAGCTCAGTGGTTCAAGCATTGGTTTGGTAAAACAGGGGTTGTGGCTTCGTATCCCACTGGGGCCTCCACTCCATGAGAAGGTTTTTGTCAGGAAGGGCATCCGGCATAAAAATTGTGCCAAACAAATATGTGCAGCGACCCCGAAAGGGACAAGCCGAAAGAAACTCGTCCTCCTCCTGTATTGGACCTAATTTTATTGTTTATTAGTGTCTAAAAAAATTATATCCCGTTACATGTCATTTATTTTCATTATCTATTGTTGTATACTACATAAATTAAATGACTGTAAATTAATTATAATTTTCCAAATGAATGTTTTCACCTTTTATGTTGAGGTGTCATTCACAGCTACAGTCAGCTATCATAATGACATTTCTGACACTTATTACCACTAGACTTCGTCAACGGCACCGATGAAATAAAAACACTCACACTTTGTGTAATGTGTGTACACATTTATGTGATATCTGTAAAGTAAACTGTGTGACATTTGTTTTAGTCAGGTGGAACGGTGGAGCGGCTTTAGAGCGTTTGCCCCACAGTTCTGAGGACTGGAGTTCAAATCCCACCTGTGTGGATTTTACATGTTCTCCTCGTGCCTGCGTGGGATTTCTCCAGGCACTCCGGTTTCCTCCCACCTCCTAAAACATGTGTTAATTGGAGATTCTAAATTGCCCCTTGATTTGATTGTGAGTGTGATTGGCTGTTTGTGTAGATGTGCCCTGCAATTGGCTGGCAACCAGATCAGGGTACCCCACCTCCTGCCCGATGATAGCTGGGATAGGCTCCGACACCCCCATCATCTTTGTGAGGATACGGAGCTCAGAAAATGGATGGATGGATGGATGGATAGATAGACAACATGGTAAGCAAACATCAGAGCCTTCAATGAAAGAGTCCCAACTCGCCAAGAGGAAAACAAGATCGTCAAAATCCAAATTGAAAGTCATGTTAATTAATTTTTTTTGATGTGAGGGGGATCATCCACTGTGGTCCCACCGGACTAGATGATCAACCGGCACATCTACAAAGAGATACAGCGCATTTGCTTTCTTCAGTACACGGAAAGACACAAGATTTGTGGCAGGACAGAGTGATTGCTCACAATGCCCTGAGCATCCTACTTTTCTGGACAGAGACGAATGTTGGTTTGCTGGAGCAACTTTGCTACTGACCTGACCTGGTACTGTGTGTGTGTGCGCCTGTGAGTGTGTGTGTGTATTTTCCACTGTCTCAAGGTCATGGAAGTCATCATTGGGTTCCAGGAATGCGTGAGGCCAATGCACCTGTATTACTGTGCATTACAACATTTTTGTTTTGTAGGTTTTATTTGAGGCCGACTCAGTTAGGAGAGTACAGTTATTGTGAATAATAGTGGGGTAGCAATTAATTCGTTATATCACTGAAAGTTTTTATTTTCCAACGGTCCAACTGGTTCGATCTGCAGCAAGTTAGCATTTCAGAAGTAAATACTGTATAGCGATTTAAATCGCTGAAAAAGCTTATCAGAATCAGCTTTAATTGCGTGTAAAAACACACAAGGATTTTTTTTCTCCAGCAGTTGCTGCTGCCCTGGTACAACATTCAGAACAAAGAACAAGGAACAACATAGCAACAAGAACAAAGAACAAGAGACATTTATGTTTATAGGAACTATTCTTTACAAGACGTGCAAGATGTAAAATAATGATAATTGTGTTAACAGTGATAATTGTGTTAACAGTGTCAATTGTGCAAAGGGAGCAATTTAAAGTGACGAATCGTGCAGTCTATCCATCCATCCATTTTCTTCACCGCTTATCCTCACAAGGGTCGCGGGGAAGTGCTGGAGCCTAGCCCAGCTGTCAACAGGCAGGAGGCGGGGTACACCCTGAACTGGTTGACAGCCAATCGCAGGGCACATTGAGACGCACAATCACACCTAGGGGCAATTTAAAGTGTCCAATTAATGTTGCATGTTTTTGGAATGTGTGAGGAAACCCACGCAGGCTTAAGGAGAACACGCAAACTCCACACATATATATAAACAGTTCGAATGCCTGCTACTTTTGACTTTCATTAATCTGTCACGCTTTCCCGATGGAAGGAGCTGGAAGAGCTGGTGGCCAGGATGTGGGGTATCCAAAAGGATCCTGCCTGCTCTGGACCTAGTTCGCGTTCCGTGCAAGTCCTCGATAGTGGGTAGCTGACAATCTGTTCAGCGATTGTATCGATGTTATGAAATAATGCATTGGCTTTACCCATCACAGGCTTTGTGTGGAGGTGTGTATGTCATGTATTTCCAAAAAAAAAAAGCCCGTAGTTGTCGTATTCTGTCCATGACGTTTTGTGTCCTTTCTGTCAGGTGGCTAACAGTTGTTCTTGTTGTTTTGTTTCTTTTTTTTTTTTTTGCTTTTTTTCTGAGGCGCGGTGAGCTGAGTGAGTGAATAAGGAGGTGTGCACTTGGGAGCGATTGCCAATCAGCTCCCAGTCTTAAGTGCTGCAGACATACCAGGAAGGTGCTAGATTGTACTTTTGTTATTTGGTTTGTAGTCATTTGTCACCTGTCATGTTCCAACAAGACTTTCAAGGTTCTTTGGTTTTGGGTCCTTGTTCGTATGTGTTTTGGGGACATCCTGGTCAACACTCCTTCCTCCTGCTTCAATTAATGGTAAGACACATTTTTTGGTCTTGCTGTTAGTTTACCTTTTCCTTTGACCCATTTTTCAGCTGCTTTTCGTCACTGTTTAGTGGGACCTTTTGTTCCCCAGTTGTTGCTCTTTTTTATTTAAACTTTATTTCTTACTTTGTGATTTTTTTTTTAAAGCCGAAACGATTGAATAACCGCAAATGCTCTGTTGCTACAATGGCATGGTGGTGCAACTGGTTAGACAGGGGTGCCCAGACTTTTTTACCCCAAGATCTACTTCTCAAGCATCCAGCCTCTCACGATGGAAGTGGGGGGGTGTCATTTTTTTTTTTTTTTAGAATGACCAATGATGAAATAGAGTGACCAAGTCACAAAGATCCACCCACAACAAAAATGCAAAACATTTATTTTAAAGTATATTGAGGATTCTCTATGTGTGTGTCTTGCATATTCGCATGAGCCAATATTGCACCTCACATCTTCTTCTTCTTCTTCTTCTTCTTCTTCTTCTTCTTTTCCTTTCAGCTTGTCCTGTTAGGGGTCGCCACAGCGTGTCATCTTTTTTCATCTAAACCTATTTCGTGCATCCTTCTCTCTAACACCCACTGTCCTCATCTCTTCCCTAACAACATCCATCAACCTTTTCTTAGGTCTTCCACTCGCTCTTTTGCCTGGCATCTCCATCCTCAGCACCCTTCTACCAATATACTTGCTCTCTCGCCTCTGAATATGTCCAAACCATCGAAATCTGCTCCCTCTAACTTTGTCTCCAAAACATCCAACTTTGTCTGTCTTGCTAATGAACTCATTTCTAATCCTATCCAACCTCTTTACACCAAGCGAGAACCTCAGCATCGTCATTTATGCTCCCTCCAGTTCTGTTTCCTGTTGTTTCTTCAGAGCCACCGTCTCTAATCCATACATCATGGCCGGCCTCATCACTGTTTTATAAACTTTGCCCTTCATCCTAGCAGAGACTCTTCTGTCACATAGAACACCAGACACCTTCCGCCAAGTGTTCCATCCCACTTAGACCTGTTTTTTCACGTCCTTACCACACTCACCATTGCTCTGTATTGTTGACCCCAAGTATTTGAAGTCATCCACCTTTGCTATCTCTTCTCGCTGTAAGAGATTTCTTCACTTTTCCTCCTCCCCCCTCATTCATGCACATATATTCTGTTTTACTTCGGCTAATCTTCATTCCTCTCCTTTTTAGTGGATACCTCCATCTTTCTAATTGTTCCTCTGCCTGCTCTCTGCTTTCACTGCAGATCACAATATCTTCTGCGAACATCATGGTCCAAGGGGATTCCAGTCTAACCTCATCCGTCAGCCTATCCATTACTACCGTAAACAGGAAGGGGCTCAGAGCGGAGCCCTGGTGCTGTCCCACCTCCACCTTAAATTCTTCTGACACACCTACGGCCCATCTCGCTACTGTTCTGCTGCCCTCATACATGTCCTGTACTATTCTAACATATTTCCACACCAGACTTGCGCATTCAGTGCCACAGTTCCTCTCTTGGTACTCTGTCATAGGGTTTCTCTAGGTCTACAAAGATAGAATGTAGCTCCTTCTAACCTTCTCTGTAATTTTCCACGAGCATCCTCAAGGCAAATAGTGCATCTGTGGTGCTCTTTTTTTAGGCATGAAACCATACTGTTGCTCGCAGATACTTACTTCTGTCCTGAGTCTATCCTCCACTACTCTTTCCCATAACTTCTTTGTGTGGCTCATCAACTTTATTCCTCTGTAGTTTCCACAGTTCTGAACATCTTCCTTTATTCTTAAAAATGGGGACTAACACACTTTTACTCCTTTCTTCTGGCATCTTCTCTCCCGCTAGTATTCTATTGAATAAGTTGGTCAAAAACTCCACAGCCACCTCACCAAATTGCTTCCATACCTCCACTGGTATACTGTAGGGATTTGCGAGTTTGGACCCTATGAGTGTTCGCTGATTGAGGAAGGGATGACCAATGATTAGAAAAAGTTAACAGCAAATGGATTTATTACAAAGAAATGTGCAATACAGATGTCCCGGTCTTATCTAGGTATCTGCTGCACACGAGACGTGTGTCTTTCTGTCAGGATAGCCCAAAGAAGAAGACAAGAGCAGCTTGGTAACACAAGGTTTTTATATGTATGGGTGGCAGCTTTCGCTGTTGAAGTATAATGTGTGAAAAGTGACTATTGAGCAGCCAGTGGGGATTTTAGTCCGTTCACTTTTGTCATTCTCATCTTACTTTTCAGCGGAATGTCGGTGCCGTATTTTCCATAAACAGTTCGAAGATGCCATTCCACATTTCACTACACTGGCAGATAAGGCAAACGCACTTCGAAAATGACATCGTGAAGAAAAAGTCTGCTTCACATTCCGTATGAAAGTGATACGTTTTTGTCTTCTATACTGCAGCATCCATACTCATGTTTGTTAAGATTTCTTAAGCGAGAGCTTAAAATAAGGGGTGGGGGGACTCACTGACAGAGTATTTTCCTGTACTCTTATTGTTTGCACATGTGCGGTGAGCTAAAGTTGCGTTGCGATCGGTAGTTTCGGTCGATCGCAATTGACCCAATGAGCACCCCTGGGTTAGAGGATATGCCACACAGTTCTGACAACCGGGATTTTTGTTTTTCCCCGAGCATTCCGGTTTCATCCCACATCCCAAAGACATGCAATAATTGCAAACTGCGATAAGCTGGCAACCTTTTCAGGGTGTACCCTGCCTCCTGCCCAAAGAGAGCTCGGATAGGGTTTGTTTCCTTGTGAGGATAAGCGGCTTAGAGGATGGATGATGAATCCTCTTTTGTTGGCTGGTTTGGAGTTTAATCTTATTTTTCATTGCTTGATTTTTCAGTTAGCACACAGCAGTTATGTTTTTGTTTTGCTACTTTCTTCTCCACCTCTCTGTTTTTCTCCCTCGTGCCCTAATATATGGCCCACACATAGTTACTCCTTTCGGTGCTGTCCCTAGTGGTTGGATGAGACATCAAAATATGTGTGTGCGTGTTGTTCCTTTAGCTTTTTTATTGAGGTTTAAGTCTGTCTGGTGGATCATGGATGAGAAGGAGGTGACCCAGAAATGATCATTACGAATGTGTGTGTGTGACTCACGGTAACTCACTGTAGTCCTTTCAAGTTGTTTTATCTTATCTTGGTTCGCTATCCGCTAACAACAACAGCCGATTTGGAGGACGGGAAACTCAGGCGAACATCAGCAACGTCAATTTCAGGCTCATGTTTAAGGTACAAAGAGCAAGTTTGTTAATTTATTTAGATTGTTATCTACGATTAACACTATTTCTAAAATATTTTCCTTGTGAAAACCTCATGGTGTTTTATTTCTACCCTTACTGTTTGATTATTTGTGTAGAGGGTTCAGAAACCGCCTCTAGTCAAAAGTTTATAATAAACAGACCCCCCCAACCCATTTTTTTAAAAGTCTAATCCAGAGGAAATAGGTATTTTTGTCACGACCCATCGGAACGGAGGTAGGACCCAAATGCAGGAGGACACGGAAGATGCAAGGTAGTTCGGGGAAAAACGTTTATTATTAGAAGGTCGGGGATCGGGCAGGCAGTCAGTTGCAGCAGCGATAGTTGGGACGTCGGGCGAAAAGAGCAGGTGAGCGGGCAGGCAGGAGTCGGTACACGGGAGAATGATCAAAGCAGGCAGAAGTATCAAAGGAGTCAGCCTTATGGGGTCGGTCGGAGAACAGGCGAAGGTTGGTACACACGGGTTGACGATCATGGATACTAGAGTGCTGGAACGGGACATGAACTTCAACAATCTGGCGGAGGACCAGTCGTCACCGGGTCCTATATATACAGGGGATAATCAGCCCGCATGAGACGCAGGTGTGTGCCTCCCAATCAGCGCAACCGCGCGGGCACCCGCACAGCCCGGGCTGGAGTGGCAGGATCATGACAATTTTATTACATAACATACATACATAACATACAAATATAGCTAAAATTTCACAAAAAAATATTTAAAAAATTCTCAACACAACAAAAATGAAATAAATTAGCGTCAAAGTCAGTCTCAAGATTTTGTTCGAAACATCACATAGATTCGGCAAGTTCCAGCACTCCCTGGAATGTGAACTTCACAGCAAGACAACATTTAGCCAGAGAGTAAAAAAGCTAGCAACAATAATGAGGAAGTCTGTTGCATACAGCTGTTCTGTGTCAAACGCTGATGGAGTCAGTTTGCATGAATGGCCGAAAGATGAACAGCGAGGCAGGTTATGGACCAGGTTTGTGAAGACAAAGCGGGTGCATTGGACTTACAAATCAAAGTGGACAGTAATATGTTCCAAGCATTTCACGGAGGACTGCTTTGAAAACCCAGTACAGCATTCACTTGGCTTCGGTAGCAAGTAGGTCCATACGTGTTCAATTGTTTAGTATTGACAAGTATCTACCTCATTTTAAATGTAGGTACAATTGCATAACAGCTATTTTTATGTTAGCTAATATCCATATCCATGTGATGTTTAGGAGGTGATTAAATTTGGACACTGTATAAAGTTAGTGTACTGTTGACCCTGAGGTCTTCCTGAAAATCGACTACGGCAGTGTGTGCTCTGAAGTGTTAGGTGCATTATTTAAAGGGGAAATCCAGTGCTTTGCATGAACAGTGTATCCAATAGGTCAGGTAATATGTCCCAGTCAGCATAACCAGATGCCAGGCAAAGGCAACAACGCCCAGCCAAACGGAAAGTCACTAGGTCTGCTCAACTCCAGTTGACTCCCGAAGAGAGTGCTGTTGTCTCTTGCCTTGTAGACATGTTGACCATTCAACCCATTTTAGCCTACCCAGATTTTAATTTGCCCGTTCTGTCAAACACTGAAGCATCCAACGAAGATCTAGGGGTTGTGCTTTATCAGCAGCAGGGAGGTAAACTCCGCAACATTGCTGATGGGTCCAGAACACTCACGACTGCAGAAGTCCAGAACACTCACGGCTGCAGAAAGGAATTACCATTTTCATTTTGGCAAACTTGAGTTTCTTTCTTGTTAAATGTTAACTTGATGATGACGTTGTGGTTCTAGTCATGCTCAAGTCAATGTGGGTCTCTTTCATGAGCCGCAAAGAATTAGTGTGCTTTCTATTTCACCCCAAAACTGTGAAACCCTTTTCACGCTGCACTTGGCAAGGCATCTGATGTGCTCGACATTCCAATTTATTGTGCATGTGCTGATCATACAGCAGTGTTGCGTCCTCCTGGAGAAAAACATTGTATTCTATTCTTGTCATGTCAAAATCTCTACCAATTGGGGAGAAGCTGGTGGACCCTAGTGTTCCAGCTGTGATACCACAATTGGATAAAATTGTGCTTTCCTAACAAGATGACAAACTTGTGTTCCACTTTTATTTGAATTGTCTTGTGTTTTTGATCCAAGGATGCCTATTTATGTTTGTGTTTGAAATTTTCTCACAAAAAATGTTTGTAAACACAGTTTCCTACTACATGCACAATGTGAATTTAAGAAAAATAGTGTTGATTATTTAAAAGACAAAAACATTTGCTTTTTCATTAATGCTCAAGATGTCACATTTTATCCTTATAGAGAATTGTTTGAATTGTCAGTAGAATAGTTGATTGGCTTTCGCAGCACGACTGGATGAAATTCGGATTTGTGACAGTTGTTTCATGTCACTCCAGAAATAAAGTGATAAAAAGTAAATCATAGGATACCATTTTCATAAAAATTACTGAAAAGGTACCATTGCTCGGTTTTTAAGGGGCAATAAACTAAGCGCCGATTGGCTATGAATGTGCAAACATTTTTATGAGCACTGTAGTTTTGTTGTAAAGGTTAAATGCACTTTTTGATCAAATTTCTTTTGATTAAAAATTGATTTAAAAATATAATACATAGCTGCTGTATTGAGTGAAATAGCATGTTAGCTCAGAAAAATATATACCATTATTATATTTCCAAACGACACGAATGTGAATGAAGTTCAATGTTTTAAACTGGCCAGCAGAGACATTGTCATTGAAAAAAGCCCAACTTTCCAAGGGGTGAATAAAATTGGAGACGATTCAAGAACTTCAACACATGACAACACAATCATGAGAAGAAAAAAAATCCCCTTCATCAGGTGCAAGAAGCATATACATAGATTCATTTAGGAAATGAGCGGGGTGGTGGGTGACTTTATTGCTATGTCCATTTTTTCTTCGATTGATTTTAATCAAAAATGTTTGGAATTGTACTTATAAAATTCTGGAGATGCAAATTTGACACATTTCACTTCATTCCCAAGCTATAGCATATGTCATGGATAAAATAAGAGAGCGCAAATAATGGTGGCCAGAAATGTGTGAAAAGGCTTGAAAGAAGATCAGCACCACTCAAAAATGGTATTGCAGTATTTTTACAAATTGTCAGACAACTCCACCCCCTCCAATCTCTTACTCTCGAGCTTTACCTGTAACCTCCCTTCAAATTCTTTCAAGAAGTATAAAACCTGTCACCTTTTATCCTCCATCAACACCTCCGCCACCAGCAGATCGAGATAAGCCCCTTGCAGTCCTCCTTTCACTATATAACCAAAATTAATTCGAGTCGAGAGCGTTTGTGCACCAAGAGCGCAGCAGACAAGCGTCTCCACTTTCAGTAACACCACCCCAAGACACAGCCATTTAATTTCCACTCATGTCCAGCTTGTTTCCATCCATAAGCGCTTGCCATGGTTGACATGCAGGCACAATCACGTATGTGGCCTGTGCACACATGCACGCAGACGACGACACAGATGGACAACTGTGTATTATTTCCCCTGTGACTTTGACTGGCGTAGTTGAGTCGGAACATCGGACCAGATGCTCTTTAATCCTGAAATGAGAAAACCAGGCAAAGGCATGGGCAGGCATGCACACACACACACACACACACACACACACAAAATAATCTGCTAGACATAATGTTGCTCTTTTAATCTGGGTCCTTGGCCCTTATTATGATGAGACTAAGATTCCTTCTCTGTTGCAACTAAGCATGTATCTGTTTAGCTCATCACAAAGACACACACATATGCACAGAGACACAAATTGTTTTTTTTCCTGTTGCTGTCTGTTTCGTTCAGACGAAAAGAGGACGGCCAAACTAGTGAGCATAGGGAGAGGCAGATGTGCACATACACATTTAGTCTGCAACAGTCGCACACACTCAGAAATCTGGATTGCGTTGGCAAAGAAAGTGGAGCATGTTTTAGACAACCATGCACCAGCTTTGTGCCCAGGACCAATATTTCCCTGCTCATGGAACGCAAGTGCATGCAATTACAAATGTGAATTGTGTATTCCTGTGAGTATAAATTGTTGTCTCTCTGGGACCCACATTACTCTATTGAGCCAAGGGTTGAGAAACACTTTTACAAAGGTTAAACAAAATAAATAAAGCATACTGGTTAAAAAGATCTGGTGAAATGTGTGCATGATATTTCTAATCATGAGTTTACAATATTAAAGGAAAAATCCACTGGTTTGCATCAATAATGTATCCAACAAGTCATGTAATATGTACTCATAATGTGATGTTAAATCCTCTCTGATTTAATAGTGTTTTGAGAAGATTTTTATCAACAATTACGAATTTTCATGGGCGCTGCCATTTTGCGAGTCACATGACCTTCGTGCGCGGATGTGACGTGTTACGTGCTGCAACAAAGGCTCTATTTCATGGGACACCATTCATGCCAAGCGCTGATTTCTCTGATTTATCCTCATCCGATGAAGAGATAGCAGTATCGGTTAATTTCTGTTCCGTTTACAGCCGTGAGCACCGCTGTGTATGGAAGTATTCCTCCATCTTCCCGATCAACCGAGCGACCGAGCCGCTCACAGCTCTGCCGCTCACGGCTGGGTATGAAAGTATTCCTCAGTCTTCCCGATCATCGGAGCGGCAGAGCCGCTCAAGGCTGTGTATGGAAGTATTCCTCCGTCTTGTGTATGTATTGTATGTATTTGGGCAAGAAACAGTCAACACTTTCAGCAATTTATTCAACAGGACAAACAGTCGAGCACGCAATAGTTTAAAAAAGAGAGAACTCACAAGAGGCTGCCGTAGTTATCAGCTCACACTCACTCACACTAAAGTGTAAGAGGATAGCCTGAATACTGTATACCTTCTGTTGTCAATCATTCGCCCATGCCGCTTCAAGAAACAAATTCAACACATATTGTAAATACGACAATATAGACGATGACATTTTCTGAAATTAGTTTATTCTGTTACATTCTATTTTAATTTCTTTTACTGTAATTTTATACAGGAGAAATGCCGGACGCACACCTGCCTCACAGTTCTGAGGACCTGGGTTTAAATGCCCTTCCCTTGGGTGGTATTTGCATGTTCTCTCCCTGCATGAGTTTTCTTTGGGTACTCCAGTATCCTTCCACATCCGAAATCGTAGATTAATTGAAGACTCTAAATAGCCCATGGGTGTAAACGTGAGCAAGAATGGTTGTGCCCTGCAAATGGCTGGCAACAAGTTCATGGTGTGCTCTGCCTCCGACCCAGCGTCAGCTCTACCACGCCCGCAACACTAGTGTGTATCAGCGGTACAGAAAATAGATGGATGGATGACTTTATACAATACAGTTCTATTTTTCTTCATTAATTCACAATAGGCTGCGACATTTGGAGGGAGGATAGAAAGGATTAATAGCATTTTAATTCATTTCAACAGGAAAAATTGACGTGACTAAATTGAGGTATGGGTTTGGTCACAGAATAAATTATGATTATAACACTAGCTAGCTCTCCACGACCCAGCCAAGAACAGTCCACGAGCTACTTTTGCATTCAGTCACTGGTGTAAACACGGAAGAAGAAGAATCAGTTGATGATGCCACTGTATCACAGGTACTGTAAATCTTTCAAAAGCTCAGAAGGAATCTTTTTGTTTGGAAAAGCATTTCACAAGATGCACAACAAGATGTACTAACCCTAACCATGCACACATTTACAGGTACGCACACACACACGCAGACAGATACACACACTATTCCATCTGCTGCATCATTTCTAAGCTACAAAAACTTCGTTGCATCTTTCCTGGCTCCCAGAAATAGATGAAAGAAAATCACACAAATGCTTTATCCTGGCACGATTGTGATGCTCCAGAAATTGAACTGATGCACGGATGCTAAGTGATCATCGAACTACTCCTCACTTGTGTTCCCACCTGTGCTTTAACACAACACACACTTGCTTGGTAGAGAAGTACACAAAATGCACACAATATCCTCACATGCAGGGCCACATGCTTTTGATTTCCACAAAATATGAAGGTTTGATCAATACAGTAAAGGAATATAAGAGTTTGATCTTAAAGTAGTTCATTAGATGTTGCTGCATCCTGTGTATGAAAGTGTGAGACTGTAAAGTGCTGAGTGTGTGACTGGTGGAACGAAACAGGGTATGTTGTGCAAGAATGTGCAAGAAGGGAATGTTTTAGAACAGACGGTGCTAACTGCAAGGATGGTGCGGAGACGAGAGGACTCAGAGGCAGTTGGTGGAAAAACTACTGTCAGGAAACCACCACCAGGAGGAGCCAGCACGCGATTCTGCAGGGGAGGAGTCGGGCCAACATCCGACGGACCAAAGGAGACCAATGAGAGAGCGCCAAGGATACCTGCAGGAGACACAGAACCAATAGTGAATTAGTAGAGTGTACTTTAAAAATTGTTCTGGGCAACTTGGATGTAGAGTACGTCTGCTGGTGGCAACAGAGACGTACAGGGTTGTAATGAGAGGGACCCGAGACCCAGGTGTTTGTTGAAGGAATAAATCCACTCGTGTGTGAAAATGCCGGCTTCCTGTTACCTTTCTATTGCAGAATGAGCGCGCGTATTGTTGGATGAGTGGCAGTTGGGTAGGGTCACAAATTGGAGTCAGATTACTAACTTAAGTTTATGATGGTTTAGAAATAAAATTCCAACAACAGTAATATCTGCGTTAACAGCACAGCACCAGTGTCTCTTCTGTTTGTGTGTTTCCTGATGTTTGCCTGATGACGGGCTCGCATTCTTCAATGTTGTCTTGAGTAATTGAAAGCAACGCTCAATTGGGTTCAGATTAGGCCACTGATTTGCCCATACATCACTTTCCTGAGCCGCTTACCCTCACAAGGGTCGTGAGAGAGCTGGAGCCTTCTATTAGCAGGTGTGGGGGGGGGGGGTTACACCCTGACCTGGCACATAGAGATAGACAACAGTCACACTCATGATCACACTTAAGGGCAATTTAGAGTATCCAATTAATTCATGTTTTTGGAATGTGGGAGGAAACTAGTGCCAAGAGAAAACCAACACAGGCACGGGGAGAACAGTGAAACTCCACACAGGTGGGGCGAGGATTTGAACCCCACTCCCCAGAACTGTGTGGCGAATGCTCTAACCTGTTGCTCCACTGTGCTGCACCATTCAAGCATATTTAATGCTATTACTTATAAAAAAGTCTGCTTATCGCACTCAGAGAACGGAAGTGTGTGATGGTACAACGTCTTTCTTGGTAAAGAACAACCTCTCAACTGAAGTCAACGACACTCAGACAAAGGTTGGTGTGTTAGACTATTAAACAGAAAAATAAACTACAAGCAAGACATACCTTTATGAAATATATGTAACAGAGGGTTTACAACAGGGCAAAACATTGTGCTCAAGGAACATATTTAATCTTTGAAACAGGGATCATACATAGATGATTTTTTTAAAAATGTAAATGTACAATATATTATTTTAATAATAAAAATAAATAAAGCTATTGTTACATGTTGTCAAGAACCAGCGGTACGGGGACGGACCCAAATACAGGACTCTGAGATGAAGGCGTAGTGTTGATTGGGAGTTTTTCCCAAAGCAGGGTCATACATGGTGTAGCAGTCCGACAAGGCAGAGGCATGAAAATGCTAGGCTAGACACGATCCATAAACATGAAACAAGGTCCGATGACTACAAAGCAAAACTTGGAAACATGAACTAAGACATGACAAGACTATGGTGGAACAGACTCGCTGCGACAGGGATAGCTCAACACTAGACTTGCAACTTAAACACAGTAGCGGTGTCCGAACCAGAACTCTAGTGTGGACACAAATGCACGACTCGGTAAGCAAGAAGGCAGTTAAAGGAAGGTCTTTATTCGTTCCAAAGTCGTAAACTGGGAGGTCAGTCAGAGAGAGCAGCAGTATCAAGGACGTTAAGCTTATTGGGTTGGTCAGAGGACAGGCAGAGGTCGATAAACTGGGATTCAGGAACAAGGAAGTGCTGGAACGAGGCATCGATGGCAACGATCTGCCAAAGCCAGACCGTTCACTGGGTCCTATAAGTACTGGGGTTCATTATCGGAGATGAGACGCAGGTGTGCGCCTCCTAATCAATGCAAGTGTATAGGGGACCTGCATCAACAGGGCGGGGACCAGCAGGACCATGACAAGCGGAGAATCTAACATGCAGTAAACGGAACACAACAAACTGACAAATGTTAAAAGTCCATCTCCACTTCATGTATGATCCTGAAACAGATTCACCTGTGTGAGGTCGTTTGCAGCATAAAGACACCTGTTCACCCCATACAATCAGTAAGACTCAAACTTGTAACCTGGCCAAGACCAAAGAGCTGTCCAAAGACACCAGAGACACATTTG
Source organism: Syngnathoides biaculeatus (assembly GCF_019802595.1). Lineage (NCBI taxonomy): Eukaryota > Metazoa > Chordata > Actinopteri > Syngnathiformes > Syngnathidae > Syngnathoides > Syngnathoides biaculeatus. The sequence goes on along the minus strand of NC_084648.1, from coordinate 27,806,010 downwards.
TTCATCTCCACACGGCTGGAAAGGGCTACAGAGAAATTGCCAAGCATCTTGGTGAAAAATGTCCACTGTTGTCCACAAGCAATCATTTGAAAATGGAAGAAGCTAAACATGACGGTCAATCTCAATCGGAGTGGAGCCTGATGCACAATATCACTTCGTGGGTTCTCAATGATCCTTAGAAAGGTGAGGAATCAGCCCAGGAATACACAACAGGACTTGGTCAATGACCTGAAAAGAGCTGGGACCACTGTTTTCAAGGTGACTGTTGGTAATACACCAAGACGTCATGGTTTGAAATCATGCATGGCACGGAAGGTTCCCCTGCTTAAACCAGCACATGTCAAAGCCCAACTCAAGTTTGCCAATGACCATTTGGATGATACAGAGGAGTCATGGGAGAAGGTTTTGTGGTCAGATGAGAACAAAATGGAACTTTTTGGTCATAATTCCACTAACCGTGTTTGGAGGAAGACGAACGATGAGTTCCATCCCAAGAACACCATCCTTACTATAAAGCATGGAGGCGGTAGCATCATGCTTTTGGGGTGATTTTCTGCACATGGGACAGGATGACTGCACTGTATTAAGGAGAGGATGACCGCGGCCATGTATTGTGAGATTTTGGGGAACAACCTCTTTCCCTCAGTGAGAGCATTGAAGATGCGTCGTGGCCGGGTCTTACAACATGACAATGACCTGAAGCACACAGCCAGGAAAACCAAGGAGAAAGAAGCATATCAAGGTTCTGACGTGGCCTAGCCAGTCTTCAGACATAAACCCAATGAAAAATCTTTGGAGTTGAGCTGAAACTCTGTGTTTCTCAGCGAGAGCCCAGAAACCTGTTTGATCTAGAGAAGATCTGTGTGGAGGAGTGGGTCAAAATCCCTCCTGCAGTAGCTGCAAACCTGGTGAACAACTACAGGAAACATTTGACCACTGTAATTGCAAACAAATTCTACTGTACCAAATATTAACATTGGTTTTCTTAGGTGTTTGAATACTTATTTGCAGCTGTATCACACAAATAAATCATTAAAAAAATCATACATTGTGATTTCTGGATTTTTCTTTTTAAATGTTCTCACAGTGGACATGCACCTACGATGAAAATATCAGACCTCTCTAAGTGGGAGAAGTTGCAATATAGCAGGGTGTTCAAATACTTATTTTCTTCACTGTATATGTAGCAGTGTCTCCAGATGACCATAGATGACCATAGTTGAGGCTTTATATTGAGGTGTTGTGCCACTGTCTAATGCAAATAAATAACTGGATGAGCCAAAATTTTCTTCAACTAAACCACAGCAAAAGTGAAATAATTGTTTTTTGCAATAAAGAAAAAAGGATTGTTGTTCATAAATGCCTGGACTCCCTATCTTTAAAAAGTAAAGACCAAGTCCGCAACCTTGTTGTTCTGATAGATTCCGACTTGACTTTCAACAACCATATCAAATCAATCACAAAAACCGTCGTTTACCATCTGAAGAACATATCTAGAGTGAAGACTTGCATTTGTCAAGCAGACCAGAAAAAGCTCATCCAAGCTTTTATCTCAAGTAGACTTGACTGTTGTAATGGTCTTCTGACTGGACTCCCCCAAAAGAGCATTAAACAGCTGCAGCTCATTCAGAATGCTATAGCTCAGGTTCTGAGGTCAGAGGATAAATCTCCAAGTCTAAATTCCTTACACTGGCTTCCAGTCAGCTTTTAGAACTTTGATTTTAATGTTCTGGTACCGGTCTATAAATCACTAAATGGTTTCGGTCCTGAATACAGAACAGTGAACGAAATGCATATGGGATACAAACACAGTCGGGCTCTGAGATCGACAGATTCAGGTCAAATAGTGGCGCATAGAGTCCAAAGTAAATATGGTGAAGCAGCACTTAGCTGTTATGCTGCACACAAATGGAATAGGTGGCCAACAAAGTTGACGTCAGCCCCAAGTGTGAATGTTTTTCAATCCAGGTTAAAAACCTCTTGTCTTGAGCATTTTAGAGTAAAAATGTTTCTTTCAGCTTGTCACCTTAGGGGTCGACACAGCGTTGTTTGGCATAGTTTTTACGCCTTAAGCCCTTCTGCCATATCCTGTTTTTAATTGTACTTTTATTTATAGATATATTTTTGTTGTTATTTTTACCTTTGTTTTTTTAATTTGTTTTTCCCATTTTAAATGTTTTATCTCTTTGTATTGAAATACGTTTAATCATGTAGAGCACATTGAGTTATCTTGTGTATGAAATGTGCTATATGAATAAATTTGCTTTGCTTTTGCTTTCCTTTACTTAGCGATCCCAACATTTAGAGAGGTGATACTTTGTGTGAAAGATTGAGAAGTAGCTAGCCCACATCAACCATTTCAAATCAGCCTCCTCCATTCAAAAGCAACACAATGGTGAATATAGTGCAATGGTTTTAAGACTGGGGGGCATGCCCCATGGGGGATGTAGGGTGGCGGTGTTACGAACACGTTTCATTTTACACCTAGCTGTTCGTGTTTATCTTGATTCCCAAGGTATAATGCTTGAAAGCAGGGGGCACTGAAAATTTCATCTCCAAAAAGTGGGGCACTACCATAAAAAGTTTGGGAACCATTGCTCCAGTGTCATGCTGGTTACATGTACCTTGCATCTCTTCAAGGGCCAGTGAACTGGAGGATATCTGAATGAGAGTGATTGAATGAGCATCGTATGTCAGTGCAAGACAACCAGTAAACAGAGAGAAAGGGAATAAGAACTAACTAAGCCTGCAGATTCTTGCTTGCTAGGGCTTTCATAAATTGCTTTTATGCATCTTTATCCATACTACATCACATTTCTGCGATTGTAGCTCTTCGCTTTATATTGCATTTCAGGTTTGTACACATACATTATTACTTAATTCGCCTGGTTGCGGAGATGGTAGTCCTTACTCTGTCCTTACTCTGTCCTCCCTCTTTACTTTTGTCTTTGTTTGTATTTTTAATTTTAGTTTTTTGAGGTTTTACCTAATCCATGAATTAAGGTCCAAAAGAGCATCAAATCGAGTTTTTTTTTTTAAATCATTGAATATGAAATCTGTGTTGCCGGCTGACTGGGTCCCCAGGGTGGACATGAACTGGTCTGGCTTGTCCATGACTCCCGGACCACTGCCCCCTCTAGTCTGTTACTGGTTATAGGTAAAGGACTTTTTTCACCATTCCGACAATGTAAAAATCAGGCAATAACATCATCAGTTATGACCGTAGTGGCTAATTATGTTATGGGGTTATATTATTGTACTTTATGATCTTCTACTAGTGTTTGTTTGTCCATCTGTATACTTGTTCTGCCTTTGAGTCACAGGTGTGCTGGAGTCTAGTCCAGCTGACTTTGGCTTAAATCACTTAAACAATTACTTAATGAGATAAATAAAGGAAAAATAAAACATGAACGAATACATTTTACCCAAGCAATTAACGCAACAAATATGACAGGACCCTTGATTAAAAGAGTCCTTGGTGGATTAGAAAGCCAATCAGGCTGCATGTGGTCTGCTTTTTCCTTACAGAGAGGTGACACCTTGCCAGAAGGCATCCAAAAAAATCCCCCAGTGTTGTGCAGTCAGAGTCTTTGGGCCAAAGAAACCTGGTGAAATACTGGTGCATATGAATGAAGAATGTATTTTACTGTATTTTTCCAAATGTGTTCTGTTTATGCCTCTCTTGATTTTTGTATCTAAAAGGGTCCTTGAATGTGCACGTCAGGCATAATGGCTTGTTGGTTTTCTCAATGACCCTCCCTCTGCTATTGATTTGCACTCTTACTCTCTTTTTAGACACTTGCATATTTGGCAGCTTGTGAAAACAGAGACAAGTATTATGCTGACTTGAGGCATTTATAATTTCTAAATCTAAGGGGATTCATCGACGCGTGCCAATGGTAGGACAGATAGATAGATAAATAGATAGATAGAGAGAGAGAGAGAGAGAGAGAGAGAGAGAGAGAGAGAGAAGAGAGAGAGAGAGAGGAGAGAGAGAGAGAGAGAGAGAGATAGATAGATAGATAGATAGATAGATAGATAGATAGATAGATAGATAGATAGATAGATAGATAGATAGATAGATAGATAGATAGATAGATAGATAGATATAGATAGATAGATAGATAGATAGATAGATAGATAGATAGATAGATAGATAGATAGATCCCCTTCCAAACAAACGTGCGCCTGTGCATTCCAGCATCCTTCCAGGTAAATCTGCTGTTCCTTGTGACATATGTCAGCTGGTAGATTGGGTGACATATTGTCTCTGGTACCGTGGGTTTACAATGTAGCGTCTGGTGGAACCAATAAATCGATGGAAACTACTAGCTACTGTCCTGGGATCCCATCTTATCATTTAGAAACACATTCACACACACTCAGACTTACACATCGTGCAGGATACTCCAAATTCTGCAGCATTCCATTGTGCTCCGTGTTTCTGAAAGCCTCAGGCTTCCAGTGATTTGAGCTAATCTCTTCATACTATTAACACTTTTTTTTATCTACACCAGCCATCTAAACCCAGAGATTTGTCCTGTGGTGCACAATCCAGCCTAATACCTGAAGCTTGACGTTCTATAACTGTGTGTGTATGATGATCATCAATTACTGTACATCTGAAAAACGGAACAACCATGATGTAATGTCTTCACAGTATTTTTCCATTTGTCAAAAAGTTTTTGGGAGTCTCCTTGAGATTAATTATCGTATTGCTTCAAGTTATTTGTTCAATTTATTTAAGACAGCCAAACCACATACACAGACACAAACACACACAGATACGATGACCTCACTTCCACCACTAACTCCTGTCACCATCCCTCTACCTTTTCATTTTGCCAATGTGCTTACCTCTTTATCCCCTCTCTGCCTCCCTCTATCCCTTGAGGGGAGGGATGCTATCTGTTCCCCTCCTGTCGCCTCTCATCTCCCCTTCCATCCCTGCCTGTCCTCTTGACCTCTGTGAAGGACAAAGCTGCTCAAAGCAGCAACTTGATCTATCTATCTATCTATCTATCTATCTATCTATCTATCTCTATCTATCTATCTATCTATCTATCTATCTATCTATCTATCTATCTATCTATCTATCTATCTATCTATCTATCTATCTATCTATCTATCTATCTATCTATCTATCTATCTATCTATCTATATCTATCTATCTATCTATCTATCTATCTATCTATCTATCTATCTATCTATCTATCTATCTATCTATCTATCTATCTATCTATCTATCTATCTCTTACCTACATACCTAGCTAGCCATCATTAGATTATTGATTGTTGATTCTCTTTTAAGATCTGTTTGGTTGATCACAGACAAAGAAATGTGTATGGTTGTTTATTGATTATAGAAGTCCAGAACAAACATAACACATAAGTGGAGTGCAATAGATTGAATGAAATAAGCATTTGATTGCTTCCAACTCTACCAGATTTCTCGCTCGCACATATTGGCTGGTGCCCATGTGGCACAGCTGTGCACAATCAACTAATTACCAATACCCTTGATCTCAACTCATTGTGTGTGTAAACTAAAACCTGTTCCAGGAATCCATTTCTTACCTTCCAAATGCCATACTACAACGGCTAATACTAAAGATCTGTTAAAAGATGTTAGCGATAAAATTGTTGACCCCCACAAAGCTGGAATGGGTTGCAAATTCATCAAAAAAAAAAAGCTTGGTGAAAAGGTGACAACTATTGGCAATATTACAGTATATGAAAGTGGTGTAGCGCCGGAGAAAAGGAGTTGGAGGCGGAGTGTCAGACACAGGAACAGAACTTGCTTTATTGTTCGACATCAAAAACCTACTCGCATAACGGCGGGAACTCTGTGAACCTTTACTCCGGAAGCGCAACAACATAAACACTCCGTGCGGAACCCCGCACTCCAACTCAAGGTCCCGCGGTGAATTATGTAAATACCACACAAGCCCCCCCAGAATTCACCCATAGTCAAAATCCTTGTGCCGTGGAGGGATGACGACCCGACCCCGGCGGGTGTGGACTGTAGGGGCCGAGGGGGGCGGGGCCGCACTGTCCATTGAGTCACGGGACAAGGGCCCAGGCGGGGTCAAGGGCACCCCGGCAGGCGCAGGGGCACAGGGCAAAGGGGGACGACCCCGGCGCGGGGGGAGGGCCAACCCCAAAGGCTGGGCAATGTCCAGGTGCACGGGTTTGACCCTGTCCACGGAAACAGTCTCGGGTCTGCCGCCAATGTCCACGAGCAGGCTCTTATCCCCGTGCTCCAGGACCCTGAATGGCCCGTCGTATGGGGGGCGGAGAGGTCCATGGTGGGCGTCATGACGAACGCGAACCCTTTTGAGGCCTCCAGCAGGGAGGACCGTTGCCTGGCTGCGGACCAGGGCGCTGTGGCGTCCGGGATGAATTCGCCGGGGACCCGCAGTGGCTGGCCGTAAACGAGTTCGGCGGATGAGGACAACAGGTCCTCCTTGGGGGTGCACCTGAGGCCGAACATGACCCACGGGAGCTTATCCAACCAGTTGCCGTCCGTCAAGCCGGTACACAGGGCTGCTTTCATGGAGCGGTGGAACCGCTCGCAAAGACCGTTCGCCTGGGGGTGATAGGCGGTAGTGCGGTGCAGCTTGACCCCCAAACTCTCAGTGACTGCGTTCCAGAGTTCAGAGGTAAACTGAGGGCCACGATCTGAGGAAAGGTCGCACGGGGTCCCGAAGCGCGCAACCCACGTGCCGATGAACACCTGGGCCACGTCTGACGACGTTGTCGAGGAGAGGGGAACGGCTTCGGGCCAGCGTGTCGTCCTCTCCACCATGGTAGGTGAAACCGTGCGAGGGAGGAAGTGGACCTACCAAGTCGACGTTGACGTGGTCAAACCTCCTCTCGGGGACAGCGAAGGGCTCCAAAGGGGCTTTCGTGTGGCGATGCACCTTAGCCTGCTGAGAGGCCACGCACGAGTCGACCCAGGCCTGCACATCTTTCTTGAGACCGCCCCACACGAACTTCTGGGCCACCAGCCTCACGGACGGTTTCCTTCCGAGGTGGGAGAGGTTGTGGATCTCCTCGAAAACAGCTCGTCGCCAGTTTGCAGGGACCAGCGGCCGAGGCTGGTCAGCCGAGAGGTCGCACAGCAACCTGACGCCCGAGTCACCAACCGCGACTTCCTCATGGCGCAAACCCGTGTCAGAGGTCTTGAGGGCCTGCACCCCGTGGTCTGAGGCCTGGTCTGCGCTCATGCAGGAGTAGTCGAGACCCAGATGCACAGTGCTGACGATCGCCCTGGAGAGGCAGTCCGCGACCACATTGGATTTGCCGGCGATGTGTTGGATGTCCATAGTGTACTCCGAGACGAACGAAGGCTTCCATCCTCTCGGTCGTCCATTCAACGTCCCGGTTGGGGGCCTTGTCTTTAAGAGCCTCATAGAGCGGGCGCATGATGTGGGCCGCCCGGCGGATGAACCGGTGGTAGAAAGTCACCATCCCCAGGAACTCCCGGAGGCCCCGAGCCGAGCGAGGTCGGGGAAAAGCGGAGACGGCCTCCATCTTTGCCGGAAGGGGGGCGGCGCCGTTCTTGTTTATGAGGTGCCCGAGGAACTGGATAGAGGGCACCCCGAAAACATACTTCACCGGGTTGATGATCAGGCCATGCTGCTCAAGTCTTGCGAAGAGGTTGCGGAGGTGCATCAGATGTTCATCCTCCGAGGAGCTGACGACGAGGATGTCATCCAAATAGACGAACACAAATGGCAAGTCCCTGAGCACAGAATCCATTAAATGCTGGAAAGATTGTGCCGCGTTTTTAAGACCAAACGGCATCCTCAGAAACTCGAACAGTCCAAACGGAGTGATTACAGCTGTCTTGGGAACGTCTGAGGAGTGCACGGGAACCTGGTGATACCCGCGCAACAGGTCGACCTTGGAGGACAGGATTTTGCCCGCCAGGTGGGCTGAGAAGTCCTGAATGTGTGGAACAGGGTAGCGGTCGGGCGTAGTGGCGTCGTTAAGGCGGCGGTAGTCACCACACGGTTGCCACCCACCACTTGCTTTAGGGACGATGTGGCGAGGCCCACAAGCTATCCGAGCGGCGGACGATGCCCAGGCGCTCCATGTTGGCAAACTCGGACTTAGCGACTGCTAGCTTCTTGGGGTCAAGCTTTCGGGCCCTCGCATGAATCGGGGGGCCCTTGGTCTCAATGTGGTGCTCGACCCCATGTTTAGTCGTGGCAGAGGATAAAGTGGGCCGTGTCAAGCCAGGGAACTCACCAAGCAGGAGTTGGTACTTGCTGCCGTCCGAGAGCGAACTGGAGAGACCGCCATAAGTCGCCTCATTGCGGACGCAGGTGAACGTGGAAAAAGTCAGTCCATCCACCAGAAGCCCGTAGGCACAAAAAAAATCAGCGCCGAGGAGAGGGAATGAGACATCGGCAGTGACAAAGTCCCATGTGAAGCGCTGACTCCCGAAACACAAGTCCACAGTCCTCATGCCATAAGAGCGGATGGGGGAGCCATTAGCGGACAGTAGGGGTGGCCCATGAGTCCCGCCAGCGGCGTCCTCCGCAGTGGCCGTCAGGAAGCTCCTCTGGGCGCCGGTGTCACAAAGGAATTTGCGCCCGGAAAGGTTGTCCTTGACGAACAGCAGCCGGCTCTTCGCGCCCACGCTCACGGCCGCTGCGAAGCGTGGGCTTTGGCGTTTCCCGACGCGTCGTAGTTGCAAGGGGCGCGGCACCTCTTCGCTTTCGCACCGAAACGGGGATGGAAGTAGTACTAGCCTGTGCCAGCACGGCCGTCGGTGGTGATGGGGCCCCTGCTGGATGCCATCCCCGTGCCCGGAGGCGAGTAACTGCGCGTCGCGGCCACCTTCTCAGGGGAGAAGCGCTGGGTTGCCAGGAAGAAACGATCGGCCTCCTCGGCCAGGGCCCGGGGCTCAGTGTTCACTGAGTGTTCACTGTTAGCGAGCGCCGTCTGAACATGCGGTGGCATATGCCTGAGAAACACTTCCATGAAAATGAAATTGGGCTCTTCCGTCCCCAGCAGGTTTAGCATCATTTCCATGAGTTCGGAAGGTTTGCTGTCCCCCAGTCCATTAATAGCTAACAGACGTCGGGCACACTCCGGCCGTGAAAGCTCAAAAACCTTGAGAAGGTGAGCCTTGATCCCAGCATACTTATCTCGGGCCGGGGGAGAGGTGATGAAGTTCACTGCTCTGGGCGCCGTTGAGCTCCCGAGTGCTGACACAACGTGGTAGTAACGCGTGGAATCATCTGAGATCCCGCGGAGGGCGAACTGAGCCTCCGTCTTTGTGAACCACGCTGCCGCGGGCCTCTCCCGAAACTCCGGCAATTTGAGGATGGCGGTTGCCGTGTTCGTTTCAGTCTCGAAAACGCCGGGACTGACGTCAGGGTCACCAGTGTAGCGCCAGAGAAAAGGAGTCGGAGGCGGAGTGTGGGACACAGGAACAGAACTTGCTTTATTGTTTGACATCAAAACACTACTCGCATAACGGCGGGAACTCTGTTAACCTTTACTCCGGAAGCGCAACAACAAAAACAGTCCGTGCGGAATCCCGCACCCCAAGAGGACCCGCGGGTGAATTATGTAAACACCACAGTGGCAGGAAGACACAAAATGGCCATAATTTTACCTCGTTCTAAACCTCATCTCTGCTTGTGGAGTAAAGATGATCATGAGAAAGAGAGGGGAGCAGTATCAAAGTTTTGCGGTGTCATATGAATTCGTGAATAGTCTGAAGGCAAGTCATACCTCAGTAATTGTCATGATCCATGAGCTGTGCGGGTGCCCGCGCGGCTGCGCTGACTGGGAGGCGCACACCTGCTCCTCATGCGGGCTGATCATCCCCTGTATAGATAGGACCCGGTGACGACTGGTCCTCGGCCAGTTCGTTGAGCTTCATGCCCCGTTCCAGCACTCTCGTTTCCCTGATTGAACCTGTGTGTACCGACCTTCGTCCGTTCTCCGACCAACCCCGTAAGCCTGACTCCTTCGATACTTTCCTGCGTTGTTTGTTTCCCCGTGTACCGACTCCTGCCTGTCCGCTCATCTGTTCTCGTCGCTTGACGTCACAACTACCGCTGCTGCACCGGACTGCCTGCTCGATCCCCGACCTCTGCGTACAATAAACGTGTCTCTTCTTGAACTACCTTGCGTCTTCCGAGTTCCTGCATTTGGGTTCTACCTCTCGTTCCGATGGGTCGTGATAGTAATCAAGAAAAATGTTGAGAACAGACAAATCCTAATTGCTATAGTCACTATAGCAACGAAGATTGTTTAAATGAATCCACTAATCCACTATAGTATATTGGATTTGGTTAAAGAATTTCACTTGTGGTGACTTGAAATCTTGTTTTTAAGTTAAAATTGTTTCAGAGGGTGATGCAGTATAACAAGACTGAAATTTGAATTTGAAATCTGGCATGGGGGAATACTTTAAAAAGAACCAAATTAATTGTCTTTCGAAAGGCCTGTTTACACTGCAATGTTAAAGAATGAAACATGAAAGAAGTTGAAAAGCAATCCTTCGCTAACTTGTGAGAAGTGATTGAGGGAGTTAAGCTCTGGCCACTGAAACCCATAGTGAGGGTTTACTAGCTGCACAGAAATGAGTGGACAGCAGGTGGCTGTAAATATTGAAAAATGATCTGAAGCCTCGTGAATCTTTAAGCGACCGAGAGAATGTGATTGTAGGAGGCCCCGTGCAAAGAATGCATCTGTAAACAAAATAAATCAAGCATTACCTCCATTATTCACGCACGCTGCAGGACTAATGTGCAATGTGCTGCCCTCTCCATGATGTTAGCAGTTGCACTAACTACTCCCATTGTGCAGGGCCAAATTACATTAACTTGAAAGACACTTAAAAGCGTGCAGTGTAGCAGGCTGCTACTCCAGTCCAACAGAGTGAGATGAGGCGTGGCTGTTTAGAGAATAAAAGCAGCAACGTCATCGCGCTGTCATTCATATATGGAAACCTCAGGATAAATTGTTTTTGGGACAGCACACTGTGCTAGTGTGTAGCATCATTGAGGGAAGGGAAAAGAAAAAAAATACTGCTCCTCTCACCTCTCACTTCAGTAGGTCAACAGCATCTTTATTCAAGAAATCAGGTCTCTTAATAATTTACATGGCTTCATGAATATTTCAATCAAAACAAGCCTTATTTCTGTCATGCCTGTAAGACTAAATCTTTAATCGTCAATGGAGGTCTTAAAAACAACATCAGAGAGGTGAAGGCTGTGCGTATGTTTGTGTCCATGGGTCCATGGGTCCATGCTTGAGCTTGTGCTCGTCCATTCTTGGCTCATACAAACTGCTGACCATCCTTTCATATCAAGCATGTTGGTCTTTAGAGTTTGCATGAGCTACAGTCCTTAAATAACATCAGCAGCTATACACTGCTCTAGGCTAGCTGCTGATTAAAGGGGGATATTAGTCCTTGTTTTTAAACTGCCTCATCAGTTGAGAGTGACTTATCTCTCCCTCTTTGGGAAGTGCTGTGAATTAATGTTGCAATGTCGGTTTTGTGGATTAATCAAGTTTACAAAGTGATTTACAGAAGGTGGGAAAGCTTTGACATGGTTGACATTGCTAAGAGCTATAACCATTCATTCATTCATTCAATTTCCATACCGCTGTATTCGCAAGGGTGGCAGGAGTGCTGGAGGTTATCCCAGCTATCTTGGGGCGAGAGGCGGGGTACAGCCTATATCTGGTCTCCATCCAATCGCAGGGCGCATATAAACAAACAACCACGCACATTCACTGCTATGGAAAATTTCAAATCTTCAATTAACCTACCATGCATCTTTTTCAGAATATGGGAGGACACCGGAGTATCCATAGAAATCCCAGGCATAAGCCAGGAGAACAAGTAAACTGGACACAGAATCCCGGGATTTGAAGATGTGAGGCAGATGTGCTAACCAGTCGTTCACCATGCCGCTGACCTATAACCAGTGTTAACTATTTTATTTATTAAAGTGCTGTGGCAACAATCACTGAACTTTTTTGTGAACATACACAGGGAGATTACAATTACTCAATGCATAAAATCAATGGTGAGGTAGAGGTTCTATCTCCCAATCAAGAGGTCCCGGGTTTTATTCTTGTCTCTATGAGTCCTTCTTTGTGGAGTTTACAGCAATATAGTGAAACCCATCATCGTTATTGATGCTGCCTCATCGGTGGGTGAATGAGGAGAGCATTTTGAGTACCCTGAAAGTAGAAAATGCTCAAAAAGTGAAATTGGAGCAAGCCTCAGTGTTGTTAAGGGCACACATAAATGATTAGACAATGTTTCTTCTTGACAAATGACATTTAAATGTTTGCTTTGCTCATCCATTCGACTATCCAACCATTGATCTTTCCATCAGGCCCACAGGGGAGCTCGGACCCATTCCAGCTTACTTTGGGTGAGAGTTGGGTGCACCTGGACTGGTCATCTCCCAATCGCTAGGCTCATATAGACAAAAAAATAATAATAATAATCACACTTTGATTCACACCCTTGGACTCTCCTAAGTGTCCAAAGGTGGTACATAGAGAGGAAACCAGACTAACGGCAGAAAACTCCAACCAGGCAGTAGTGTTCAAAGTAATAGCAGTCCAATGTGACTAACCAGATTAAGCCACGTTTTCAGTATATTTTTTTATTGCTTCATGTCAAAAAAAAGTTACCAGTAGGTGCAGTAGATTCTCAGAAAACCAACAAGACCCAGCATTCATGATATACACACTCTTAAGGCTATGCAAATGGAAAATTTGTTGAAAGGGGTGTGTTCAAAAGCGTACTTTGAACAGCACACTGTGAATAAAAGTTGCATTAGAGAGGGGAAACCTTATGAAGAGCTGCAAAAAATTATAGGCTATTCAAATGATCTCTTATGTCTTAAAACGTAGAGCAAAACCAGAGACACATGGCAGGAAACGGAAGACAGCCATCAAAATGGATCGCAGAATAACCAGAATGGCAAAGGCTCAGCCAACGATCAGCTCCAGGATGGTCAAAGACAGTCTGGAGTTACCTGTAAGTACTGTGACAGTGAGAAGACATCTGTATGAAAGTGATCTATTTACAAGAATCCCCCGCAAAGTCCCTCTGTTAAAAAAAAAAAAAGGCATGTGGAGAAGAGGCTACAATTTGTCAAAGAACACATCAACTGGCCTAAAGAAAAATGGAGGAACATTTTGTGGAGTGACGAGAGTAAAAGTTCTCTTTCTTTCTCTCAGGAGCCGCAGACAGTTTGTGACATGACCCCCAAACGAAAATGGGTGTTTCAACAAGACAATGACCCCAAACACACGAGTAAACATGTAAAGACTTGGTTCCAAACCCATCCATTTTCTTAGCCGCTTATCCTCACGGGGGTTGTGGGAGTTCTGGAGCCTATCTCAGCTGTCAACGAGCAGGAGGCAGGGTAGACCCTGAACTGGTTGCAGGCCAATCGCAGGGCACATCAAGACAAACAGTCGCTCTCACAATCACACCTAGGGGCAATTTAGAGTGTCCAATTAATGTTGCAAGTTTTTGGGATGTGGGCGGAAACCGGAGTGCCCGGAGGAAACCCACGAAGGCACGAGGAGAACATGCAAAATCCACACAGGTGGGTTCGGTATTGAACCTGGGACCTCAGAACTGTGAGGCTAAGGCTTTCTAGCTGGCCCACTGTGCTGCACTGGTTCCAAACCAACAAAGTTTATGTCATGGAGTGGGCAGCCCAATCCCCAGAATTTAATCCAATCGACAATTCATGGGGTGACATAAAAAAAATATGTTTCTGAAGCAAAACTAAGAAATGTAAATGAATGGTGGACTTAATCAGGAATCTTGGAGCAGAATAACAGCTAAAAAGCGGCAAAAGTTGGTTGACTCCATGGCACACAAATGTGAAGCAATTATAAAAAAATGTAGTCCTACAACTAAATACTACGTTTGGTAAATCCTAGAAACAAAAAATGTTTTTACAAAATAGTTTGAGTTTGTAAAATCAACGGCAAAATGCTATTTATTTAACACACCCCTTTCAACAACTTGCCAAATGGTACAGTCTTGAGAGTGTGTCTATCATGACTACTGGATCTTGTTAGTTTTCTGATAATCTAGTGCATTTACTGGGGACTACTTTGACATGTAGCAATAACAAATATAACCCTGAAAACGTGGCTTAATTTGGTTAGTCACATTGGACTGCTATTATTTTGAAAACTACTGTACATGCAGACTCCAGTAGGAGTGCCTAAGAGGGCTAAGATTCAAACCTGAGGCCTCTCAATTGTGAAACATGTGTTCACCATATTCTGCCACCCTGTACTGGACGCCCGTCAATCCCAGGGTATAAAGACAAACCAACATTCATATCTATGTATAATTGAGAGGATTTCATAATTATAACATGCATGTTTTTGGGAGTGTTGGAGAAATCTAGAGTACCCACACACACAAAAAAAAAAACCATGCAAATAATGGAAGAACATCCAAATTCCACAAAAGAAGGTTAGAGCCTAAATTCGAACGTCCAACAAGTGAGGCAGTGCTTGATTTCTTTGAAATTCTTTGAAGGTCTCAGCTGTTCCTGAAACCAAAGATGATTAAAAACAACAAAATTTGAAGTGAATGGAACAAGGCCACACATCCCCATTATCGCTACCTTTCTCAGGAAAGAGTATGAATGCATTTTCACTAACCAGACCATCTGAGTGTAATTGCTGGTAAAATGGCCAAACCATGTACAGGTAAAAAAAAAAAAAAAAATACGGCCATCAAACTGAGATACAAATTTTAGACTAAAAAAACAGAGATGAGACACGCAGCCATCATTGACATGTAAATTCTAATGGAGGGAGATGGCAGATGGAAAGAAGATGGAGTGAAGCGAGAAAAACGGGGGGGGGGGAATCAAAGTGACAGAAAAGCTTTTGAGGTTTGAAGTGCTGCAATCGTCCTCATTGTCATTCAGCTCTAATTGAAATGAATCTGAGGGTATTGAGATTGGCAGATTCTTTGATGAGGCTCAAGATCACTGAAACACGCACGGCACCCGTTTCAGTCGGGGCGTCAAGCTCTGCGCTCCAATGGCAGGCCGTGCTGCTTATCGGGCCTGCGCCATATGAGTGCCGTATGAGTGATGACAGCCAGCAACTAGCTTCCGTTGGGATCTAATCAAATGTGGAGGACCCACGCGGCTGCAGACCGATAGAGAGGCGCACTAACAGAGCTGCTCAAGGGAGACTCATCCATCACGCACAGAGCGCCAGGCTGCCGCTTGCAAAAATGGAGAGCTTGCTGACGGGCTCCTAAGAGAACGTGTGTTTGCTTGAAAACTAGTGCACGAGCTGAGATAGGTGTGTGGCTATCCCCTCTTTAAGATAACCACATTTGATATCTGACAAGTGTTTACACAGTGTTTTGAAGGTAGACGATGACTTCATTGAGGCAGCAACCACTCCCGCACTACTCTCTCCCAGTTGACTGTTTTTCTAATGTCTGTTTTCTCCTAGAACGGTTATGTTAGAAGTCACAAATACAACACAATCATTGGTTCAAAGGACGTCATAACTCAAAGTTTAAATATAGTGTAGCCAGTGAAGTGGAATTGCGCTCAGTCAGACAGCCAATGTTGCTCGGCATCATCACGAGAGCACAATCATCTGTGTGCCGTCGGCCAATCAACACATTGCCATGCGCCATTCACGCCTGCCAGGCTGTTTGAACAGTAAATGGAACGTCATACAGGAAATTATGAGAAAAACAGTTCTACATTGAATATGACAAATATATTTTGAAATTGAATCACTCTGTTAAAAATAAAGAAAATAGGTGCCATTGAATGAGCCCTGTTTAAAAAATCAATGAAAAAAAATTTAAATCATCAGCGATGTTACATGATAGCCTCTGAGCCGTACAAGTAATTATTGTGCCAAATAACTGTCAGAAAATGAAATCCTCAAACCTGCTATGTCACTGTTGTGTTGCTGTTAAGATAGCTGGTTCCAAATTCTCCTTTTGGGATGAACTTTGTTTTTATTAAGTTTTACTGATGTTACAGATAGTTGACATTTTACACTAGAATGACAATGTGATAAAATACCACATTTCCAACATGAATAAATGTTACATTACCCATTTAACAACCATAAACTTGACTAAATTACTCAATGGCCCCATTGTTACAAAACTGTGCCGCTCATTTACATAATAACTGTGCCTACACAGTTTATCTGCCTGTGACTTGGAAGTTACTGTAGTTGAAGATCCAGTGCCCCTTTCAAACCACGGCCAGAGGCAGTCCATCAGACTGTCAAAGACAATAGGTAAGCGGAGCTGCATTTAGTTTTGTTGGTTGCACAGATTAGGATTAGCTAACAGTGTTCGCGTTAATGTGGTGGGGGCGGGCAAGGTATTAGTTTGACAATGTTTGCTGCATGCACCGCACACAAGGGTTTCCACACTGACAGACAAGTTTAATTTAATGGCTTGGTACTGTCACGACCCATTGATACGGAGGGAGGACTCAAACACAGGACTCGCGAGACGCAGAGGTAATTCGGGAAAAATGTTTATTGTTCCAAGGTCGGGGATCGGGCAGGCAGTCAGGTGCAGCAGCGGTAGTCAGGACGTCGGGCATAGAGAGCAGGTCCGTGGGCGTGGGAGTCGGTACACGGGAGATCAATCAAAGAAGGCAGAAGTGTCAAAGGAGTCAGGTTTATGGGGTCAGTCGGAGAACAGGCGGAGGTCGGCACACACGGGTTCACAATCAGAGATTTGGGAGTGCAGGAGCGGGGCATGAGTTGTAACGATCTGGCGAAGGACCAGTCGTCCCCAGGGTCCTATGTATACTGGGTGTCATTAGAGTTCATGAGGCGCAGGTGTGTGTCTACTGATTGCCAGGCCATGCCCAGCCCGGGCTGGAAGCCAGGAGGATGACAGGTACGGCCTCCACTGTTAAAATAACAGTTAAGAATGTGAAAAATGCAATTCTTTTTTTTTTCAGTTTTGTAATGTATTTTGATCATCGAAAGAATTAATTCCATTTCTGTTCTTTCCGAGAGGATGCATAATTTTTAGTGTCGAAGTAAATTCATTTCAGCTTCTCATGGACAGTTAAAATGCATTTGTGTTGTTACAGCCATTGTAGCCTGGCTGTTTCAACATTTAAAAATTACTCCATGTGCATCAAGTAAAGCAAACAGTTTCCGAGAGCAGTGCCTTTGTCCTTAATCAGAACTATGAAAACCCAGTGGTGATGAAACAAAGAGAAATATTCGATTAACATCAAATGGAACATTGAGTTCAAATAAAGGCACGATGTGAATGTGTGTTTCTGTAAACACCTCACCAATGAGGTCAGTACCTAATCACAGCAGAGGTGATATTTTTATCGTTCTATCTTCTGAGTCCGCACGTCTCCAATTACCTCTTTGTTGCTGCGGCTGTCTGAGATCTGTGAGGGCTGCACAATTCAAATCATACCTCCTAAATGTTTCCAGCGCAGGTTAAAAAAAATAACACCTGGACATTCACAACTCATTTTAAGAAGCAAAACTCCAAAATATAATTATGTTTAAAACAAAATCACCTTAAATCCTGTCATTATAAAGATAATATTGCTACATTTTGATTGACACTATCGATTATTATTTGTATTGTGTCTTAAGAGCAGTGTCTAGTCAGTAATTTGAGTAGCTTTTTTAGGTCAATTGCATATGGTTGTGGAATCACAACATCAGAATAAGAATCAGAATCAATCACATTGTTAACCGCCTGACTTGGAAAGTCAAGACTCTCTCCAATTCGATTCTCAAGTTATCACAAATGTTGAGCATCATAGCATGCTTCACTTTGGGTGACATTTGGAACAAAAGTGATAATATAAGGAGTGATGGGTGGAATGCTTTGGGATGAAATTAAAAGAAGAGTTCAAAATAAGAGGTTGAGTTAGGAGTGATGAAATTAATTCAAAGCAGAGAGGCTCAATGATTTTCGTGCCAGGAGAACATTTGACCAACTTTCTCCTTGTGGGTGACACACACATGCATCTGTCCATTTAAAAGTGTGTATGTGTGTGTGTGTGTTTGTGTAGAGCGTGAGAGAGAGAAAGAAAAAGAAAGACAGAGACATGGTCACTGGAGTTTAGCGATTACAGTACGAGGTGAGCCAAACTGACAAGTGTTGACATCCACACAACTTGATTTATTTCTGATTTCAGCCTAATATCCTTTTATAACCCCTTAATACACAAAAATACACATGTACACGTATGTACACACGCACAGTTTGGGTGCAGCTGATTGATATAAAAGGTGTCAGTCGCTCCTACTTTCTGTCAGGCATCTTCCATCTCCTCCTCGACTCACAGACAGGACTTCAACCATCCATAAACACTGACACAAACATACACACATGCAGACACAAAATGGGCCAATGCAAAATATTTATGGGATATTTAGTCCCCATGAAGTATCTCTGACATTAGATGTGTAAAAAAACAGGTGACAAACTCAGGCCAGGGTGCCATATTATGGCCGTCCCCTCATTTTATGTAGCCCACTAAAGCAAATTATGTACTTCATGTTACTTCCCATTTTTTTCTCCCTGTTTGTTCTGATTTTTAAAAAAATGTTCAAATTTGTAAGCTTTCAACAGCAAACAGTCCGACTATAAATTGAACAACATTTGTACGCTTATTTGTACAGAGAATTTGTCGAAAGGCTGGGGGGACAAAGATAAAAGCACTAATTGTAAACAAAATGAGAAGAGTAAATCATTACATATCTACAACAAGGAACCATTAAATATGAATGAATGTTGCATTAGACTGTAGCACTGTATCCTGTGAGGGAAGGACAGGATACGATAAAACAGGACGAAGAAAGGAGAAGAAGCATGTGGGACACATGTTGAGAACCAAGCTATAAAAGTGAAGTGTGGTGGGAGTGACTAAGCGAATGGTAGAAGTCTATACAACGAGAATATAAGTGAGGGTACACAAGCAATTCACATATACACAAGTTATTTGTCGCAATAAGTGTGTGGTCCCTCACTCAGTGAAAGAGCCTGAGGGATGTGTGCCTCCAGGCACATGCAAATGAATTCACACCATTGTACATGCACCAAGACTAACAGAAATGTCCTATGATTGCTGCCCGCAACGGGGCGAGGTACAGCAAAGGACACTACCCAATCAATCGAGGACAGGACCGGGTGCAAGGGTCCACCTGAGACCAATCCAGTGAACACACACACACACATGCACAGAGAAAAATAAAATAATGTCATTAATGTAGTAGAACAGTCGGCGGAATGTGTCTGGTGTTCTATGTGACAGAAGAGTATCCGCCAGGATGAAGGGCAAAATTATTAGAACAGTGGAAAGGCCGGCCATGATGTACGGATGAGAGACAACAGAAACAACAGAAAGCAGAACTTGAGGTAGCAGAAATGAAGATACTGA
The DNA here is from genome assembly GCF_019802595.1 of Syngnathoides biaculeatus. NCBI lineage: Eukaryota > Metazoa > Chordata > Actinopteri > Syngnathiformes > Syngnathidae > Syngnathoides > Syngnathoides biaculeatus. Next base: position 27,786,553 of record NC_084648.1, on the reverse strand, counting down.
GGTTCTCGCTTGGTGTGAGCAGGTTGGATAGGATTAGAAATGAGCTCATTCTAGGGACAGCGAAAGTTTAATGTTTTGGAGACGAGTTGAGAGAGAGCAGACTTCGATGGTTTGAACATGTCCAGAGGCGAGAGAGTGAGTATATTGGTATAAGGGTGCTGAGGATGGAGCTGCCAGGCAAAAGAGCGAGAGGAAGACCAAAGAAAAGGTTGATGGATGTTGTGAAGGTGGATATGAGGACAGTGGGTGTTAGAGGGGAGGATGCACGAGATAGGCTTGGATGGAAAAAGATGACACGCTGTGGTGACCCCTAACAGGACAAGCCGAAAGAAAAAGAAGAAGAATGTGGACCTTTATTCCACTGTGTGGCCAGACTGGAGATGTGAAATAAATGTTTTTAGGCAGAGGACTTCCAGCTCTGACTCATGGCATTGTGGTTCACTGTTCTAACTTCTGTGCCAGCAATGTAGGTTCAATTCCCAATCAGTGACAGTCTGCCCTATGACTGAAATGGCAACCAGACCAGGGTGTAATCTGCCTTTTGCCGTAAATCAGATCCAACCTCCTACAACCCTGAACTTGGTATAGAAAAAGGGTGGCTACTAGAGGGCTGCTTGATGAGAAACCTGAATATTCTGGTCTTGTTCTTACCTTACACGCTATCTAAAAATCTAAACGTCCTCCAGTGGATGATGCCCTGACAATCTGGAATATTCCCAATGTGAACACTCGATTCACCCAGGTAGGTGTGAGAGCTGGATTTGGCTGACAGAAAATGCAAAACCTTTTTTTGCAGAAGCAAGAACCATTCAAACCACAATTCTGCACAACAGTATTTTGTGCATTTCCATGTTCATGCATACATAATGCCTCATTGGGGAGGAAACAGGTTGGTCCAAGTCAGAACTTTATTCAGCAAACCATTAAAACATGGTGTCTGCTCATGAAGGAAGTGGACCTTTCCAACATATTCAGCCCTGGCTTGAATGGACTTGGGCTGCTCCTCTCTGACATGCTGGAGACAGGCTGCATCACCAGTCTCACCTTGATTTGATTCTGTTGTTTTTTTAAACTTTAGTTTTTTGGGAGGGGAAGATTATTCACATGTTGAACAGGTTTATTACAGTAAATTAAAACGAGAAAAGTAACTACAACAAAAATTGAAGAAAACAAAAGTAAAATAAAAATGATAAATGAATTAATCAATATTCATAAATGTGTAAGAAATTACAAATTCTTTTAAAAAATGACATAACATTTTATTCTTCCCAAACTAAACCCATTTAACTATAATAATAACATTGTTTTATTTTTGTAATATAGTTTAATACATGAGATTTTGGTATTGATTTTGAAATTATTTATTTTCAGATAAATACATATACAGATACAGAGCCACATTGGATCAGGAAGGAAAGTCTTTTAGGATTTGTAGTTCACATACTTTGTGTCGCCTACCAGTGACACCAATGAGCAGCTTTGACAGAGTCACAATTCACCAGAAAAAGCGGAAGTTTTACCACGAACCTAACATTTACCTCTAGCCATCCATTTTCTTCTGCTTATCTGAGGTCGGGTCGCAGGAGCAGAAGCTTTAGCAAGGAAGCCCAGACTTCGCTCTCCACAGCCACTTCCTCCAGGTCTTCGTAGGGGATCCTGAGGCGTTCCCAGGGAAAGGGAGAGTCATAGTCTCTCCAACGTTTCCTGGGTTGTCCCCAGGGACTCCTCCCAGCAGAACGTGTCAGGAACACCTCACCAAGGAAGTGTCCTGGGCATATCCTAATCAGATGACCAAGCCTCCTCATCGATGCTGAGGAGCAGCAGCTCTACTCTAAGCCCCTCACAGATGACTAAGCCACCCACAGCTCATGACCATCGGTGAGGGTAGGAACGTCAATCAACTGGTCAATGCAGAACATTTCCAATTGACTTAGCTCCTTCTTCACCACAATGGACCAATGCAAATTCCGGATCACTGCAGACGCTGCACTGATCCGCCTGTTGATTTCTCGCTCCATTCTTCCCTCACTCAAGATACAGTGGCTTGTGAAATTATTTGGCCCCCTTGAACTTTTCAACCTTTCGCCACATTTCAGGCTTCAAACAAAGATATAAAATTCTATTTTTTTTTGTCAAGAATCAACAATAAGTGGGACACAATTGTGAAGTGGAATGAAATTTACCGGATATTTCAAACTGTTTTAACAAATAAAAACCTGAAAAGTGGGGCGTGCAATATTATTGGGCTCCCTTGCAGTAATACTTTGTAGCACCACCTTTTGCTGCAATTACAGCTGCAGATCACTTGGGGTATGTCTCTATCAGTTTTGCACATCAAGAGACTGAAATTCTTGCCCATTCTTCCTTGAAGAACAACTCGAGCTCAAAGAGGTTGGATGGAGAGCATTTATGAACAGCAGTCTTCAGTCCTGCCCACAGATTCTCGATTGGATTCAGGTCTGGACTTTGACTTGGCCATTCTAACACCTGGATACATTTATTTGTGAAGCCTTCCATTGTAGATTTAGCTTTATGTTTTGGATCATTGTTCTGTTGGAAGATAAAGCTCTGTGACAGTCTCTGATCTTTTGGAGACTCCAACAGGTTTTCTTCCAGAATGGTCCTGTATTTGGCTCCATTCATCTTCCCATCAATTTTAACCATCTTCCCTGTCCCTGATGAAGAAAAGCAGGCCAGAACCATGAGGCTGCCACCACCATGTTTGTCAGTGGAGATGGTGTGTTCGGGGTGATGATATGTTGCTTTTAAGCCAAACATATTGTTTTGCATTGTGGCCAAAAAGTTCGATTTTGGTTTCATCGGACCAGTGCACCTTCTTCCACATATTTGGTGTGTCTTCCAGGTGGCTTGTGGAACACTTGAAACCAGACCTTTTGCGGATATCTTTTAGAAATGGCTTTATTCTTGCCACTCTCCCGTAACGGCCCAATTTGTGCAGTGTACAACTGATTGTTGTCCACTGGACAGACTCGCCCACCTCAGCTGTAGATCTCTGCAGTTCATCCAGAGTGACCATGGGCCTCTTGGATGCATTTCTGATCAGTCTTCTTCTTGTTTGAGGTGAAGGTTTATAGGGACGGAAGGGGCTTCGTAGATTTGCAGTGGTCTGATACTCCTTCCATTTCAATATGTTTGCTTGCACAGTGCTCCTTGAGATGTTTAAAGCTTGGGAATTTTTTTTATATCCAAATCCGGCCTTAAACTTCTCCACAATATCTTGCACCTGCCTGGTGTGTGTTGGTCTTCATGATGCTCTCTGCACTTTAAACAGAACCCTGATACTATCACAGAGCCGATGCATTTATACGAAGACTTGATTACACACAGGTGGATTGTATTTATTATCATCAGTCAACATTGGATCATTCAGAGATCCTCACTGAACTTCTAGAGTGAGTTTGATGCAGTGAAAGTAAAGGGGCTGAATAATATTACACACCCCGCTTTTCAGGTTTTTATTTTTTTTAAAGTTTAAAATATCCAATAAATTTCATTCCACTTCACGATTGTGTCCCACTTGTTGTTGATTCTTGACAAAAAAAAATAATTTTATATCTTTATGTTTGAAGCCTGAAATGTTGTGAAAGAATACTTTCACAAGGGACTGTATTTGAACTCCTCCACTGAGGGAACAATCTCATTCCTGACTTGGAGAGGGCGCTTCTCCCATTTTATGACTGAAGACCTTGGCCTCAGATTTGGAGATGCTGATTGGACTGGTTCATCTTGTAGTCCATCTTTTGCCTGAGGTTAGTTGGGATAGGCTACAACACTCCTGCAACCCTTGTGAGGATAAGTGGTTTGGAAAATTGATGGATGGATGATTTTTTTTACTGTCGTACCAGAGCTGCAGTGGAGATATATTCCTTGTATGTTGCTACATACGTGACCATTACATTCAAGCTGTTTTTGTTGCTTCGTGTTGCTTATGGAAAACGCTATCTAGCACCTCCATGGAATCTGCATGTCAGTTATTTGTCTTTTGGGGAAAACTCAGAAAAATGGACAACTGCTGGGAGTCTCAAAACCGCCTGTTTCCCGGCCACAAAAGGCAGATCTGAAAGTTGGCAAGATGTTTGTTTCCCTATAGTGGATGATTGAACTACTGCAACAATGGGACATTTTCACAGCACTACTTTAGTAACAATAGGAGAACTGAAAAAGCTTTGTCACTTTAAGCATGGACACATGGATGACAACAACAAAATGCACAACAATGTACCTTCACTGGAGATATGGCAGGTAAAAGCAAGCTAAAAAGGTCATGCTACAGCGTGTCTCATGAATGGTTTTACTTTATATTGCAATGCATCTAATCTCACCGTAAAAGTTGTATTACTGCACTTATCACACTTCAAATTCTGTTAAATCTTTACAGTAATATACCTGTATTTCATTTGTGGATGGCTGGTCATCTGTTAGAAAACTCCATCCATACATTAACCATTCTGCTTATCCTCATTAGGATTGGGGGCATGGGAAAGCCTATCCCAGAGATCTTTGGGTGAGAGGCAGGGTAGACCCTGAACTGGCCAAGCAACCAATTGCAGGGCACATCTGAACAAACCACAATTCAAACTCACAAACACACCTAAGGGCAATTTTGAGTCTCCAGTTAATGTTTTGGGGATGTGGGAGGAAACCCGAGTGTCTGGAGAAAACCCACATAGGCACAGTCCTCAGAACTGTGAGGCTGATGTAGTAACCAGAAATCCACCATTCCACCATCTACCAAAACAAATCTAAAACAGAGATTTTTGAAAAATAAGAAAAATAGCTTTAGAAAGTAATTAAAACAAACTATTAGAAAAAGTGAAAACAAAATAAAAACTAATGTAGTGAAAAAACTATAATAACAGTGAAGCTGAATGGTGGTGAATAACATCCCATATATATATATATATATATATATATATATATATATATTTTTTTTTTTATATATATATATATAAATTCACAGTGATTTAAATTTAAAGTTTAACAAGCTTTGGCACTTTTATCATATGAGTTGGCCCCCAGGATTATCAACGCACACAAATCTTGAATTGGAGTTCAACAATGTGGCAAGGACAATAGGCCAGAAATACCTCAGCGGCTACATTTTCCCCTCATGTTCAATTTGAGTGTCACAGAGCAAGTGTTGCAAGAGGTTTGCATCAGATCGCCACAGATATGCAGCTTTTGGCCAACAGGTCCTTCATCTGATGATAGCAACACAAAACTCAAGTGGAAAGGGAGCAGCCATTTTTATGTTATGGAACAACACTGCCCTCTATTGAGGTTTCATACAAATGCACTCAAATGTATCCAACTAAGAGTTTTATTATTGTATTTGTTTAGGGGGCAGCCCAGTGGTCACAAGAACTCAAATATTTGAACCTGGACCTCATGATTGGGAAGCAAACGTGCTAAATTCTGTTCCACCAAAACAGCATGCATATGTGCTTACATTGTAGTTCACAAGACGTATGATTCTTTTACATAAACCCATCCATCCATTTTCTTTTGGGGAGTGCTGGACCATATCCGAGCTGTCAATGGGCAGAAGGCGGGATACACCCTGAACTTGTTGCCAGCCAATCGCAGAGCACATTGAGACAGACAACAGTCGCACTCACAATCACACCTAGGGGCAATTTAGTGTCCAATTAATGTTGCATATTTTTATGATGTGGGAGGAAACCGGAGTGCCCGGAGAAAACCAAGGCAGGCACCGGGAGAACATGCAAATTCCACAAAGGCGTGGCCGGGATCGAACCCGGGTCCTCAGAACTATGAGGAATGTTGGGAGGAATCCAAAGCACCTGATGACTGTAAACTCCATACAGGAAGGTCTAAGCAGAGATTGGAACCCAGGGACCTCCTGACATGAAGGGAGATATTGTTCTCCATTACTCCACCTTTGATCTGGATCACTCGCTGCATCCTGGATTCAGAAATCAGTGAGAGGAGGTTAAGACATCTTGCTTCTGAACACAGGAGGTTGTCAAAGCTGCCCCTCATCTTTGGCCTTCCCCCTCTCGTGTTCCAGCAAACACATTACGTGCCAGTTTGCACCAGCAGTGGCCACAAAGGAAAACAGCTTGAAAGGTGTAAATTAAACATAGCTGCAGAAGATTGCTAGTGTGAGCAAAAGAGGTCAGCAAGCCCCCTCGGCCTATGTGAATAATTAACGGGCCCAGTGAGAGAAGCCGGTACTAGGCTGGGGTGTTTTGTTACCCCAGCTTCCCTCAGCATGGGTATTCAGCGTTAGATAACCCCTTCTATCTTCATGGCTTATGTGCAGCTACTTGAGTTGATTAAACCATTTGATACCTACCCAAGCCTCTTGCAGCGTTGTAATGATTCCAAAGGGCTGCCTGCACATGTCCTATTAAAAACAGAGACCAAAAGCACTGTCAGCTTGGAAATCTGTACTTCATGTTTTTATCTTGCTTGTCTCCATGAATTGAACCCATTGACCCTGATTTCTGTAAAGAGTTTTATTCAATTATCGTATTTTTGTTTACATTGTTGTAGTTAAAACACATGGGAAGCAAAATTGAAATTGCAGTGAAACAGTTTAGGTTCCAATATATAGTGTGAAATGTTGGTAAGAGATACAAAAGGCTACAGAGAAAACACTGGAATTCACAACTCCATCATATAATAAAATAAAATGGAACAAATGTTTAGCCTACAGAAATGAGAATTTAAAAATAAGATAGGTGATCCATTACAAGTTTAACACTGAAAAAAAAAAACAATAACATTGCACCATAATACATTTGCTTATATGTCCCTCCTGACACCGTTCATAGCTAAGGCAGCACCCGATGTCCCACAAAACTGACAGCTGAATGTATTACTGATGAAAATATTTAAAGTATCTTCGTGGGAGGTACAGGTTTGTGTCATTGCAGCTCACAGGAGAAAGGACGACAAGAAAACTTGAACATACAATTGGTTCAAATTCATTCATTCTCTTCTCAAGAGAATGCAATTCTGGATCTAAAAAATGCGTCGTGAGAAAATTGTATTTTTATGGTGTAATCAATGTGATTTTTAAACTGTTATTAATTAAAATCTTGGAACCACAAAAAAATGTAGGTTTGTGTGTGCTACCTAAGATGTTTGCTCAACGGACACCAGCAAATTTTCAATCATGTTGATGGAAAATAAAAGACATACTGTGTTCCTCTTTTGGATCATTTCTCAATAAATCTCTTTGGATCTTGCGGACATGTGGTTTGTGTCACATTTTAAAAATAATCATCTGGAGGCGCTACAAAAAAAATTATACAAAATTGAAAACTAGTCTGATATTTATTTCATTTTAACCTGTCAACAAGCTACAGCTTGTGAAATGTCCAATGAGATACTGTGAAGATACACACATACATATAAATCGATCCATCCATTTTCTTTTCCACTTATCCTCACGAGGGTCGCGGGCAATGCTGGAGCCTGTCCTAGCTGTCAACGGGCAGGATGCAGGGTACGCCCTAAACTGGTTGCCAGCCAATCGCAGGGCACATCGAGACAAACAGCCGTACTCACAATCACACCTAGGGGCAATTTTTAGTGTCTAATTAATGTTGCATGTTCTGGGGATTTTGGAGGAAACCGGAGTCCCTGGAGAAAACCCACGCAGGCACGGGGAGAACATGCAAACTCCACACAGGCATCTCCAATTTGTGTTGCATATTTTTGGAATGTTGGAGGAAACCGGAGTGCCCGGAGAAAACCCAGGTCAAAGCTTTTTTTTTTTTGTGTGTGTATCAGATGCTCTAAACTGTCATTCAGTGCCTGTGTCACATGGGGCAAAGTAATGCTGTCCAGAAGTCTTCTCTTGTGCCGGTATGGATGTACAATGGTTTCCCATAGCCTGATGTCATCACGTTGTTTTTTTCTTCAGACATCGCCTCAGCTTGAAGCAGCCCAGCAGTGCCTTTTGCCTCAATTCCAGACAAAATTAATGCACAATCAATTGAAATTACGGAATTGGAAACGCTCAACTCATTAGAATTCCCAGCCCTAGTCAGTACATATGACAAGCTTAAGTCTCGTCATACTTCATGTCTGTCCTGCATTTGCACATGGAACTGACAACAGCCTATTTATTTGCCTTGTAAATTTAAAAACACCATTGGGAGTAGTTTGAGACCACAGCTACTACCATAAAAATATTGTGAAACTCTTTTACACTCGCGGTGATTAATGGCAAAAAGGGTTTTCGTAACATACAGGTTTTTAGGCGAAAGCTAAACAGTGATTTGCCTTGAATGTTCCTTGAGTTTTTTATCTACACAGGTGCAATTGCACATCACCTCACACCAAGTCCATATGCACATCCCCACTTAAGTGGGTATCATGAATGTTGATTATGCAGGCCACAGGAAGGATTCAAGTAATTCATCCACGGGTTCCTTCAAGGGCACTATAGAAATCGTGTTATCTTTACAATCAATATTCATTAATTTTAGATAACCCACAGGGAAACATTTAAAAGTGTCTTGGGTTAGGGTTTTAACAATAAATCAGGACTGCATAGTTTGAAAATAAGTTCCTTAAAGCAACCCATTTCACTGTGACGTCAGATTATTTCACTATAACTTCTAGGGTGTAGATTTACTTCTGTATTCACCACCTGATCAAGACTAATTCGGAAATAATAGTGACATTAATGACATCTTACTTTAGGATTTAGCAATATAAAAGCCGAGTATTAGCAATCTTGGTCACATTACACCAAATTAGTGTCTCAGATATTGAAGAAACACTCTTTTTCCTAAAATGAGATATCTGACCAGTAATCCACCTGATCTAAAATAAAGATACTTTTGTGATAGATATAGATTCAGCATTCCACTTATTCTGATAGAGGAAAACAGACAGGAGCAGGCAGCTAACCAAGGTAATAATAAAAAAAAAATTATTCATCCTTATTCTCTAATTATTATATTACTTTGTGCAACATACTCTATTGGCAAATACAGGAAGCCAAAGTAAACATACACCCTAAAATTTAGTCTAGCGGAAATGGACTTGCATCATGTGACAAGGGTCTATTGAACCTGACATACAGGGGAATTATCAGACAGTTCGAGTTCAATCAAAGAAGGAATGCAGAGGTGGGAAGCAATTGAAAATGTAATCATGTCCATTGTGGATAGTGGAGGGGCTCTACATCCACCATCATTCTATCACACCACAAAATAAGTCCATTAAATAAATTAAAAGATGAGAAAACATGCATCATTAAAAGTTGTTTTTACAGTAATAAATAGATGTTCCCTCAAGTTGATGCACACACTCGGTAAGCTTTGCAGTGATTAACTAAATAGTCAAAATATTTCAAGAGTTTGTCTGTGGTTAGTCATGTCACCTCGTGATGGACCCTTACCCTCTTAAATGGTCAGGAAGATGTGATGGAGAGACGTGTTTCATCCTTGGTGTTCCAATTCGTAATGTGCCGTAGCAGTTTCTGTTATCAGACTTTAAATTGTCATCAGTGGACACACCTCTACACATACGCTCACAAACACACTTCATATTCGTATTCCAAGGGGCAGTTGTCTCTTGCGGCGTACCTTCCCCAACCTTTTTATAAAAACACAACCCAAACCACTTGGGCAACTGCCTCCTTATCCCCCTGGGATATGTGACAGTATTAATTCACCTTTTTCTCGTTGTTGAAGGAGCCATTGCATTTGTGTTTACCGTTGGACATGGAGTGGCAGTGTCCATTGACCATGTTGCCCTCCTCCCTGGAAACGCTCCCTACTTGGCTCTTGCCACCAAACTTTGCCCTCAGTAACTGTCCTAAATGTCGCAAGGCAAAGCCAAAGACAAGCAAGGCCGCCCCTACAGTGAAAATGACATCCAGCAAGAAGTACTGGTAGAGGGATATATCATATACAGCAGAGCGCAAGTGGTCTGTGCCATTGTGACGGAGGGTGTAGTTGATCCAGTAGACGGCTCGGGCCACTGGGTGGTCTGGCTGGTCTTTGTGGATAGTAGAGAGAAGGATAGCCCGCTGTCGGTACCTGCAGAGATGTAGCTTTATTTTAGGTACTGTACTACAAAATAATGTAATGCCAAAGGCATCCAGAAGACAGAACAATGCAATAAAGCCACATGCAAAATTTTCTGAGGGAAAAAATTTTTCAAATTCAAGAAATTGGACAAATATGTAGGGTTGGAGATTGGGTACCAAGAATTGATTGAAAGTGTGAGTAATGTTACGATTCTCCTGGAATCATTTACATTTAAATGTAAATGTAAAGCAACAATATATGCTAATTGTTTTTAAAAAGAATACTGCCGTTGTCTTCAAGATAATATCAGTCCAATGTGACTGCTACATGTCATGTTACTAGTCGGTGCAGTAAATTGTCAGAAAACCAACAAGATCTAGCATTCATTTTATACACACTCTTACGCTGTGCAAATGAACAATTTGTTGAAAGTGGTGTGTTAAAAAAATAGCAGTGTGGGATTTAATTGTTGATGTCCTAAATTTTGTGAAAACAGGTGTGAATCAGGTGCCTCCTATTTTAGGATGAACCCAGTACCTGCTGAATATGCATTTCTCTTTGAAAGCCTGAGGAAAATGGATTGTTCAACTCATTGTTCAGAAGAACATGTCATGAGCAAGAATGGAACACGGCCAAGAGTGGCATGGCCCGGCCACCGCTTTGGGCGGTCTCATCTCTGACACTTGTCAACGGTCGCATGAGGCTCCACATCCACATCGCAGTGGCGACAGACTGCCAACGGCGTGGTATCCACCGATCTGCTGGAGAGCCAAGTCCACGTTGCAGTGGCAACTGACCCGCTGCTGCACTACACCCACGTCGCGGTGGCGACAGACTTCCAGATGAACCATGCTCCTGTCCAGATGGCAGTGAAGGCTTGTTGGCTGCCTCACGTTCCTGTCTAGGCAGCCGCGAAGGCTTGTCGTCCGCCTCACGTTCCCTGTCCAGGCGGTGGCGGAGGCTCGTCATCCGCCTCACTCACGTTCCTGTCCAGGCAGCCGTGAAGGCTCGTTGTCCGCCTCACGTTCCTGTCCAGGTGGCGGCAAAGGCTTGTCAGCTGTCTCACATTCCTGTCCAGGCAGCGGCAAAGGGTTGTCGACCGTCTCACGTTCCTGTCCAGGCGGTGGCAAAGGCTTGTCGGCCTCCTCACGTTCCCATACAGGCGGCAGTGAAGGCTCGTTGGCTGCCTCAGGTTCCTGTGACCCGTCCATGTCCACCTCCATTCCTGTCTTGGCGGCGACACGTATACTACAATCTCACGTTCCTGTCTCGAGGGCGGCAGGTATATAACCACCTACCGCTCCTAGCTCAATGGCGATGAGCCTGTGGCCGCCTAACGCTCCTGTCTCGACGGCGACCGGCCCGTGCTCGCCTTCCACTCATGTCTCGAAGGAGACCGAGCTGCTGCCGATCCACGTCCATGCCTCAACAGCGACCGATCCTCGGTCACCTGATGCTCACGCTTCTGTCTCAACGACAACCAGCACGTGCCCTCCTCACGCCCCTCTCTACGGCAGTCGGCTCCCTCTCCAGCTTTGATGGCGATTGATCCTCAGCCACCTGACGCTCACGCTCCTGTCTCGACGACGACCGGCATGTGCCCTCCTCACGCCCCTGTCTCGACGGCGGCCGCCTCCCTCTCCTGGTTCGATGGCGATTGATCCTCGACCACCTAATGACCATGATTCAAGAGCGACCAATCCCCGGCCGCCTCCCGACCTAGCCTCGGCGGCAACCGATCCTCGGCAGTCTCACGACCAAGCCTCAGCGGCAGCCGATCCAGGGCCGCCTCTCAACCACGTCCTGGGAGGTCTTCGTCCGGAGCCATTGATGGCTCCTGTCTGGTTCCTGCTTCGCCTTTGGGTTCATCCTCGAGGACATCTACCCGAATCGCCCCGTCGGGACCCTGGTGCTTGGCGTCCTGGCTGTATGTCTGACCTGCTTGGCCAGATGCCTCGCTTTGGGTGGCCTGGATGGCCACCAGACAGACAGGGGTTGGGAAGATTGTGCCCTTTGCTGGGCCCCCTTTTACCCTCCCCTGGTCATGTTTTTTGTTTTGTTGTGTTTGGGATCCGCGCCTTAACGGGAGGGTTCTGTCATGAGCAAGAATGGACTACGGCCAAGAGGGGCGAGGCCTGGCCACCGCTTTGGGCGGTCTCATCTCTGACACCTGTCAACCGTCACAGCTGTTTTGCAAGAACCACTGTGATTAGGCAAAGTATTTCAGTTTGAGTTTTGTCACTGCCATTGGCCAGTTCGTTGAGTATGCTTTACCGCATATTGCGGGAGTCCTGCATTTGGGTCCGCCCCTGCACTGCTGGTTCTTGACAGAACAGGATACTTTGATTCCCAGTTTGATTGGAGAGGGGAAACCTTATATAGTGGTGCAAAAAAATACAGTTTGTGCAGGTAAAATGTAAATCTCTAATGCCTTATAATGGAGAGCAAAACCAGAAACACGTGGCAGGAAATGGAAAACAACCATCAAAACGTATCCTAGATTAACCAGAATGGCAAAGACTAAACCAACTAAACTAAACAGTCCGGAGTTACCTCTAATTACTGTGACAGTGTGAAGACGCCTGTGTGAAGCTAATCTATTTACAAGAATCCCCTCAAAGTCCGTCTGTTTAAAAAAAAGCCATATACAGAAAGGGCTACAATTTGCCCAAGAACACATCAACTGGGCTAAAGAAAAATGGAGGAACATTTTGTGGACTGACGACAGTAAAATAGTTTGTTTTGGGTCCAGGGACTGTCGACAATTTGTGAGACGACCCCTGAACTCTGACTTCAAGCAACAACACACAATGAAGACGGTAAAGTATGTTGATGTAAGCATCAAACATGGGCATGTTGTTGGGCGTATTTATCATATATCAGGGATGATGGATTGGTTTGCATATGTCAAAATACTTGAAGTCATGTTGTCTTATCCTGGAGGACATGCCCTTAAAATGGGTGCTTCAACAAGAAAATGACCCCAAACACACTAGTAAACATGCAAAGTCTTGGCTCTAAACCAACAATTTAGTCATGGAGTGGCTAGCCCAATCCCTGGACCTTAATTCAATCAAGAATTTGTGGGTTGACATAAAAAAATGCTGTTTCTGAAACAAAACCAAGAAATATTTATGAATTGTAGAATGTTGTTAAGGAATCTTGGAGTGGAATGACAGGTGAAAGGTGTCACAAGTTGGTTGACTCTGTGACACAGAGATATAAAGTGGTTAAAAAAAACTGCGGTCATAAAACTAAATATTGGTTTAGTGATTCAAAGGACTGGTAAATCCTAGAAACAAAAAAGTTTGTACAAAATAGTTTTGAGTTTGTAAAGTCAACGGAAAACTGCTATTTTTTAACACTCCTCTTTCAATAACTTTCCCAATTGCACAGCCTTAAGGGTGTGTCTATCATGAATGTTGGGTCTTGTTGATTTTATAAGAATCTACTGCACTGACTGGGGACTTGTTTGACATTGAGCAATGAAAAATATATCCTAAAAATGTAGATTAATCTGGTTAACCGCATTGGAGTGTGATCATTTTTAACACGACAGTATAAGGGGTGGATCTATTTTCATGGATAATAGGGCCACCCCAAAATCTTGACAAATCAATGTTTTGCTTTACTACCCCACACATTGAAATATATGGTATACAACACTGTGAAAACAGTATTAGCTCCCTTCTCAAATTCTTATATTTTTGCATAGTTTCCACAATTTTTTCCCCATTTTAATGTTAAAGCGTATGGAAAGTCTTCAAAGCACCTTTTAGTTATATTGTACTGTTTATGCTGAATTCAAATCTGAAATCAGTTATGAAGGAAACATTTGTAGTTTTGGATTATCGGCAAAAATTGATCGCACATAACTGAATTCGCAGGAACATCCCGAGCACACAGCGGAAAATCCCGAGAAGGGACGTGAAGTCAGAACGAGACACATAAACATGGGTACCGTTCAACACCAATGTGAGAACGACGATGAATTTTCCGATAATTGGAGTGATGAACATGATTCTGAAAGGTCCCATGGAGACGGTGACGAATACAAGCTTTATAAAGGCATTAAGATTATCACTTTGACCCAGTTAGACAGAACACATGTTGAAATGCAGATGGAATAGCTGGCGTAGAAGGTGCCGAGCCAGCAGTCAGACCCAGGGAGTATGACATGCTCGTTTTGTTAACACTGACTGGTAAGCATTTGTGAAGTTTGTTTTTTTTTTTTTTTTTTTTTACTTAGCCATAAACCGATAAATATAAATGGCTTCACTATCCTGAATGAATATCTAAAGTTTTCGGTCTTGTTTTAAAATAATGCAAAGGCCGTGTATTTAGTCTAAGTTGGTATATTTTCACAAATAAGAATTTTAATGAACGAAATCCGTTTAAAAAGTTGTCTCGTTAATTTGAGAGCAATAGTTGGTCATAACTTGCTTCACCATGTGAATAATTTCACGTGGTAAACTGATGCCATAACCAGACAGCACCCAGACCCGTCCATCCCCATTTTAGTCACAATTTTCCCAAGATGTTATGAGCAAAACCACTAAACTTTAGACTGAAAGTTGTAAATCGCTGTCTTGAGGTTTTTTTTGGGCACTGAATGCTTAAATAGAAATGTAAATGGAGGGGATGGTTCGGTGTACTGGACTGATATGGGTCTTCGAGCTATAGAAGTTTGTGAATGTGAACAGATATTTTTTTTTTTGGAAATTATACCCACTGGTGTGCATGTAGATGCTGCATACCCACGGAAACAAAAGAAAGTTTTAGTTGCCATGAGAGTCAACATATTCACCAGAAAATGCCAGATTATCCAGACCGGAGTGTGAGATGCTGGGATGCTATGCTGCAATAACTGTCATACACAATGCCAGGCTGCCACAAATATCTTGCGTACTGCGAGTAAAATGCTACCTAATAGGCATCTGCTAGACGTGGCAATTAGCACGGGTGGTCGTAACTTGCCTACGTCATAACTTGGATACTGATTGTAGTTGCTAAAATTGGTATCTTTTATATTAAATAGTGTACATCTGTGAATTACACTCCATAATGAAACAATAAGTTTTCTGACAGTAAAAATTGCATAGTATATAAAAGGCATCTCACCTTGTGTCATTTATGACAGTGACGAGAGCACTGTAAAGGTCATCTTCGCTCATGCTTTTCCAGTGCAACATAATGCCCATACCTTTGGCAGTCACACGGGTCATTGTGTCATAGTGGTCTCCAAACAGGGGCACACCCACTACTGGCACCCCATGGTACATGGCCTCAAAGATACTGTTAAGCCCACCGTGACTCAAGAAAGCCCTTATGTTGGGGTGGCCTTAACAATAAGAGAAAGGAGTTGTTTTATGGTTATTTTGCAATATGTGCAGATAAAACACAAACTTTTTTGTCAATTTGACACAAATAACTCAATAGTGTAAAAGTAAAAGAGGTAGAAACATCAGAATACAGTGGTACCTCTATTTACAAACATCTTTAGTAAAGAAAAATTCAGGTTACGAAATGCCTCCTCGGAAAAATATTGTCTAGTTACAAAGGAAAATTCAAGATATGAAAGGAAAAAATGGGCGCTGGATTTGCAGCCCCCAAATTCCACCGAATGTAAACATCCTGTATCATGGTTTTTGTGGCATGATAGAGGTTAAGACATTGGTAGGACAGACGCCAATTTTTATCCAAGATGCTTTTCTTTTCCCTTGGACACTTGACTGTTACCGAATCACACTAGTGCTGTCACACTAGCACACATTGGTAAAGTACAACTTTTTCGTGAGTTTTTTGTTTGTTTTTTTAAAGTTTATTCATCTTTATTAACCATGGACCCCAAAAAAATTTTAGTGCGAAAGTAGTGTGCGTACGTATAATCGTACGTATGTTTTCGGCCACATGTCAAACGTTTGCCTCTTTTGCTTGTCACTGACCCTTCTCTTCACGTTTAATTATTCAGTTAATCAACGCCAAAGGCAATTAAACAATTTTTATTATTCTTTACATTATGTACTTTGAATGCTTATTTTTGGGAGGGGTTGGGTGCTTAGAACGGATTACGCTATTTACATGTAAAATGTGCTTCTACTTCACATTACGAAACGACTTTCAGAATGGATTAATTTCATAAGTAGAGGTACCACTGTACTGTAGTATTGTTACAGGAGGAAAGACATGGTGAGTGCAAGGTAGCACTTGACCAATACTACATTCATTTACCTGAAAGACCTGTGCCTTAGTGGTTCTGTCTTTTCATTGGTAAAACTGTTTGTATCACGTTGCAATTGGAATGTGATTTTTTTTTTGTTGTATGTACAATGTTAACAGATAAAACTAAGTAGTACGACTGATACCAAACAAAGTCAAACAGAGTCAATAAATATTGCACATTCCGACTTCCTCACACACATAACACAGTACTTATGAAGGTAAGACGGGAAGGACTTGCGAAGAACGTGATACTTTATCTAGTGAGTGCAATAAAATACATTCTAAAAGCAGAGTAGAGCAGTCATGCAGTGCTCGTGAACTCACCCAGTAGGTCATTTTGAGGCATCCAATCAACAAGCTTGGTGTTGTTTCCAATGTTGCTTGGTGGGATACCAGAAAACCTAAAAAAAAAAAAAAAAAATAGTGGGAAACCATTTGCTAATTAATAATATAATGACATTTTACACCAAGACAGTTATAACCCCACAACAAATGCCAACACCACAAAACAGAAAAAATAACCCAAAGGAAATGCAACAGAATGCCAATGCAAATGCCAGAACACAATGACATCAACACACAACATGTCCACATTAACCCCTAACATAGCAACATCGGGAACACAGGAAACTAGCTCCTGCTAATTCATCTCGTACTTAGGGACTCATATTACTGACATACTGGACTCTGTTATAACTTGCAGTTGGTGTTGTATGAGTTTCATTTCACATTATAAGACAAGCAGCAGACAAAGTGACAGGATTTCTCAAAAATGCCAAAAAATGGCTATTAAAATGCGGAGTCTGGTTGGAATGTCCACTTGACATGGTTCAACACACCATGAATTTAGAAAATCGGATGATGGGTTCTGGAACAATGGAGGTATTTTTTTGTATGAGGAAAAAAAATACCTTTATGGGAAACCTTTTTTGTGATATAGTCAATATATGTCAAATGTCAAAAAAGCACCTTAAATAAGTAAAATGGTAAAACTTTATTATTTCTTAAATAATTTCTTCTACTACTCAGAGAATCCCTTCTTTGATATCCTGAAATATTTAATTTGGAAATATCCACCTAAAATCCTGTACTGGTTGAAATTATGAAGGATTCTCCAACACTTCAAACGGTGTCATGTAAGCTCAAATTTAATTTAAAGGTTAACTGACACGTAAAGCACAATTTTTAGTATGTTTTTAATTTGAAAAGTCAGCCGGAATGGACCCATCTGTTTTTTCACCACACATCAGGATGTTGTTGTACATGGATTTTTGCATCTCCCGCCATGTTGGAGAAGAACCAGGAAGTGACGTTTTTTGCAATAGTGGGGTCGAGTGTTGATATTGGTTTATAGCTATTGTACCGGCGAACAATTACTTGTATTTAGCCAAAATGCTTGTTGTATTGATGGATTTTGATTGAACACTCGGGAGGAGGAATTCACTCTTCACACTTTTCCAAAACACCCGGTTCGTCGTGAAAAATGGATTGCACAAGTGCAAAGGACGAGAGCTTTGTGGGTTCTAAATGACAGGCAGGTGTGTATAAAGCTATTAAAAAAATAATAGTTGTGGGGGACTAATTTGTCTCACAGTTTGTAGCAGATGTTACCTGTGAATTTAGAAAAAATCCCCTTGATCAAACCGGCAAAATTTAACAAAGCATTAGTATTGCGTTTAAGACAAGTAACACAATACAATAAAACACAAAACAATAACAAAATAGAAGTACAAAGAGAGTTTAGTAGCATGTAACACGAGCTCACTAGCTAACTAGACATATAGTCACCAAACTCGAAAAACTTCTCTGAAAGCAGCAATAATAAAAAGCGCCAATCGCGTCCAACGACGTAATTCTTCTCTCAGAATGTAATAAAAGATCCGTGTCATAACTTCATAAAGTACACCAGCGTTGTTGTCGCCCGCCGGCGGATGCCCCGGCATTAGCTTTGACGCGGAAGTGGATCGGGTGAGGTGGTTTGGCCGTGTGCGGGGAGGAAAAAGGAGCTCTCCCTGCCCACCAGTCACTGGTGTCTAGCCACCCCTGAAGTCGTTACTTTGCCCGGCATGGGTCCGCCTCAGTACGCTACATACACAAGACTTGTCAAAGAGTTGGGAAATTTAATAATTATAGGCCTGTCAATTTGAATATTTCATCGGGTTCCTCGTCCGTCTGTCGGGGAGTCTGTTGTTAGTTAGAAGTGCTCCGCGAATCATCTAAAAATGGCTCGAAATGGTAGGGTAATATTACCCTGGTCACTTCACTTGATTCTGAGATGTCTTCTTCTTCGAAACGAGCTTCAGTCTCAGAAGGGGTGTCAGAAAAAAACAAAAATCTCTTGTTCATCTGCCATAGCAGATGCCACACTTCTCAATGGCAACTGTCCCAGTGTGACATCTGTAAATGACATCGCAGGTAATATGGTTGCCACTGGGATATTTAGTGAGACTTCTGCAACTTTGCGCATGAATGACACGCTCTACGCTCTTTTTTTTTTCATAGACATTGAAGTGAATAATATTATATGTATTTTCATTACAATATCTATTTTAAAAAGTATATATGGAGTCAGTTGACCTTTAAACAGCACAAATGGAACATTATTTGTGAGAAAAGCTGTGTGAGCAGTCAGAGAGTTCATGTACTTTAGTAATATATATTCAGCCATCCATCCATTATCTTAGCTACTTATCTTCACAAGGGTCGCAGGGAGTGCTGGAGCCAGCTGTCAACGGGCAGGAGGCGGGGTACACCCTGAACTGGTTGCCAGCCAATCGCAGGGCACGTTGAGACAAACAGCCGCACTCTCAATCACACCTCGGGGCAATTTTGAGTGTCCAATTAATGTTGCATGTTCTGGGGATTTGGGAGGAAACCGGAGTCCCCGGAGAAAACCCACGCAGGCACGGAGAGAACATGCAAACTCCACAAAGGCGTGTCCGAGATTGAACCCAGGACCTCAGAAACTGTGATGCCAATGCTTTCCAGCTGATCCCACTCTTCTGCCTATATGCACCCCTATAGAGGCACAAGAACAGTGCAATCTTTAGGCCGGTTCCAAGCCCAGATAAATGCAGAGGGTTGCGTCAGGAAGGACACCCGGCATAAAACTGTGCCAAACAAATATGAGCGTTCATTTAAAGAATACCATACCAGATTGGTCGTGGTCTGGGTTAAGAACACCCGCGCCCAGCACTGTTAACCTGCAGGGTGTTTGTGGAAATTCAGCTACTGTGGATCGAAGACAAAGAAGAGGAGGAAAGTGGATTCATCAGCAGAAGAAGAAGAGGAATGCGCAGAGCCTACAACTGAGTGTTGAATGTTAGGACTATGACAGGAAATGCTCAGGAGTTGGTTGATATGATGATTATGAGAAAGGTTGACATATTGTGCATCCAAGAGAGCAGGTGGAAAGGTAGTAAGGCTATAAGTTTAGGAGCAGGGTTTAATTTATTTTACCATGGAGTAGATGGGAAGAGAAATGGAGTAGGGGTTATTTTAAAGGATAGAGTGATGAGGCTGAAATTTGAATTGAGATGTTATCTATAATGTGATTAGCGGCTATGCCCTACAGGTAGGATGTGACCGAGAGTTGAAAGTCAAATTCTGAAAGGAACTAGATGAAGTAGTTCTGAGCATCCCAGACAGACAAAGAGTTGTGACTGGTGCAGATTGTAATGAACCTGTTGGTGAAGGAAACAAGGGCAACAAAGAAGTGATGGGTAAGTACGGCATCCAGGAAAGGAACTTTTAGGGACAGATCATGGTGGACTTTGCCAAAAGGATGGAAATCGCAGTTGTGAACACTTTTTTCCAGAAGAGGCAGGACCAATGTGTTACCAACAAGAGCGGAGGTAGAAGTACGCATGTATTAAATTTCGTGCAGACGATGTAATCTGAAGGTTACTGACTGTAAAGTAGTGGTAGGGGAGAGTGTAGCTAGACAGTGTAGGGTGGTGGTGTGTAGGATGACTCTGGTGGTGGGTAAGAAGATTATAAAGACAAAGGTAGAGCAGAGAACCATTTGGAATGCAAGGTTTGAGAGAGCAGAACTTCGATGGGTTGGACATGTCCAAAGGCGAGAGAGTGAGCATATTGGTAGAAGGGTGCTGAGGATGGAGCTGCCAGGCAAAGAGGAGAGGAAGACCAAAGAGAAGGTTGAAGGATATTGTGAGGGAAGACATGAGGGCAGTTGGCGTGAGAGAGGAAGATGCAGGAGATAGGCTAAGATGGAAAAAGATGACACGCTGTGGTGACCCCTAACGGGACAAGCCGAAAGGAATAGCAGAATATATATATATATATATATATATATATATACATACACACACACACACACACACACAGATTATAGGCTCATTCCATCTGTTTGACAAAATTCCACAAAGATGGTGGTCACTTGTCATAATGTCATACACATCCTTATCTCCCTTTCTACAACAAAACACTAAGTCAGTGTGCTGCCAATCAAAGCCTACATTCATCCAGGCCAATTATCAATGACACGATTCATTGGGCTTAATCCCCCCCGCATTCTCCTCAGCCCCCATTTCTTTTCTTGTTCACTCATTTTGGAAGATCACAGCCGGATCGTGGCGCTTCATATATCAGAAATACAGGCCAACAAATGACAGCAATATTTTTTACAACTGCTGGAATGCAAAGAAATATGTAATTTCATGTGCTCTGTGTTGACTGCCACACTATCTGGTTCATCTGTTATAGGTTCTCTGCATTGCAGAATTTTTGATACGTATTTTGGAGATTTATTGCTGCATTGCAGGCTTTTGCGGCGATTATTTTCCCACACATCCTGTTACCACACAGCAATTAGTACGGGCCAAGATAATCGTATGCTTCACACGGTCAGGATTTTTGGAGCTGATTACTGATCAGGAAGTTAAAAAAAATGATAACCTATAACTGTTCTGATCACCAGATGGAGGAATGAGTCCATTTAAATGATCTGTTCATTTACTGCACGGGTTCCAAGATTTTTTTTTACCTCAAGATCTACTTTTCAACAGCCAGCCTCTCGCGATCTACAGATGGGGGTGAGGATGGGGTAGCATTGCCGTGACTGCCGTGAAGAAAGTAAAAGAGAGACCGTAAATAGGACGCCAGCTTGCTAGAACGCGCCTTTATGTGCGTTCAATTGATGTATTGGCCACACCTGAATCAAACATCGAGATGGATGATAGGCTGATGTCTTTCTTTATTTTTGACCAAAACTGCCTCGCAATCGACCGCCATTGAGCACCCCTGATTTACTGTATATACTTGTATACTTGCTCACAAATGTATTTATGCCAGTGAGGCATAGTGACAGACAACAAAGTAATGGTCTTTTACTAGATAGCAGTTAGTACATCAAGCAATTACCTACGTTTTGTGACATTTTTGTTTGTGTGCCGAGAGATTTTTCAATATAAAATGTTTCCTGCTCTAGTCAATATCATTTGGTCAACAAAACGGCAGTATGTTTGGAAACAACCACAAGCGGTAGCATTAGCTTGCTAGGCTACGGAAAATTTTGATGGCTTGTGAGCCATCTCCCATGAAAAGTATGTGTACATACCTTCAGCAAACATACACAAAGATCTCTCATGTCCTGAGCACCAGTGACCACAAACACTCATTTTCCCCCCATTTTCTTCTTAAAATACAGTCACCATGATCCACTCGCATTGTCATCCCCACAGTAACAAGTGCATTCAATCACATTTGATTTGACCAGATAAAGCCCGGTGATTGTTTAAAAAAAAAAAAAAGACGAGATTTTATTGCAGTAGTCTGATATAGTGCAATCGTGAAAGAGCAAATTTGTCTTGTCGTCTGATCCCCGCATTACCTGTCATCTCTCAGCTGCCTTGTCTCTGCCATTGCACAGTTTTTATTTTTAATAGCTTTATTGGCAGTAAGATATTTAGAGGACTACATCAAGCACAGAAAAATCTATCCAGTAAATACTATATAAAAATAAACTAGGATTTAGATTCAGATATACTGTGCATGACAGCAACGTAGAATAAATGTCTTTCTCAGAGTTGATTAATAACATCACTTATCGGATCAGTGAATTATGACATAAAAACCAATCAGCAAAAAAATGCAAAATGTATTTTTTCAGGACTTCCGTGGCAAAACCCAATTGACCATTCTAAGTTGAGCCTTCATATGTCAGGGGATAAACGTACATAGCAACCTATTCAATGCAGCCACCATTCATGTTTACATGTGAGAGGTGCATTCAGAGACACTACGTAAATGGGTAAGAAGGTGTTCTTCTTCTTTTTCTTTTCCTTTGGGCTTGTCCTGATTAGGGTTCGCCACAGCATGTCATCTTTTTCCATCTAAGCCTATCTCGTGCATCTTCCTCTCTAACACCCATGGTCTTCATGTCCTCCCTCACAGGATCGATATCAGAAAGTTTTAGTTAAAACATTCTACGATCACAAAATACAGTATATATTTTTTTTAGTTTTGTAATATAAAACTCGATAATATAAAATATTTGGTAATATGGTTGAAACTAAATAAATAGAGGTGTTGAGGAAAGGATAACCAGAGAGTCCAGTAGTGAATTTTATGAGACAGTTCCTCTTCTCTTTCCTCATGAGCTGTCAAACTTGAACTGTCTTCTCTCATTTTTGTGTCATGTTGAATAAATATCTAACTGGTAAACCTGACAATTAAAGTCTCCAAGCTGGGGGTCCCACTGGAAAGAGACTCAAGGGGATGACCCAGGACACGCTGGAGTGTCTATGTCTCTCGGCTGGCCCGGGAACACCTTGGGAAGAGCTGGGAGTGGCTGGGGAAAGGGAAGTCTGGATATCCCTGCTCAAGCTACTTCCCCCGCAAACCGACCGGAGAAGCGGTAGAAAATGGTTGGATGGATGATGCCTTCATAGATGTGTAAGTTACCCATGCAATTGGCACGAACAGCCTCATACAATCAAAGACGCTGGCTTTTGAACTTTGTCTCCACAACAGTCCGGATGGTTCTTTACCTCTTTGGCCCAGAGGACACGCCGTCCACAATTTCCCAAAACAAAATGAAATGTGTACTCATCAGACAAAAGAACACTTTACCACTTTGCATCAAAAAGCCTGCAGCTTTTCTGGGTGTTGTTGATAAATGGCTTTTGCTTTGAATAGTAAAATTTTAAGTTGAGCTTCCAGATGTACCAGTGATCTGTATTTACTGACAGTGGTTTTCTGAAGTATTCCTGAGCCCATGTGGTGATATCCTTTACACATAGAAGACAGTTTTTGATGCAGTGACCCGAGATCGACGGTCACAGGCCATCAATGTTGGTTTTCGGCTTTGCCGCTTAGATGTAATGATTTCACCAGATTCTATGACTCTGATTTTTTTGATGATATTATGGAACGTAGATGATGAAATCCCTATATTCCTTGCAATTGTACGTTGAAGAAGATTGTCCTTAAAACTGTTAAAACTATTTTCTTGTGCATTTGTTCACAAAGAGGTGAATCTCACCCCATCTTTGCTTATGATTGATTGAGCAATTCGGATAAGCTCCTTTTATACACAATTATGGCACTCACCTGTTCCCAATTGGCTTGTTCATCTGTGGGATGTTCCAAACAGGTGTTTGATGAGCATTTCTCAACTTTCTCTTTCTTTTTTGCCACTTATCCCAGGTTTTTTGGGAATGTGTTGCAGCCGTACATTTCTGAGTTAATAATTATTTGCTAAAAACAAAGTTGATCAATTTGAACATGAAATATTTTAGTGTATTTAATTAAACGTGGTGTGAACATGATTTGCAAATCAATGTGGTCGGTTTTTGTGTTTAACACATTGTCCCACCACCATCGGAAGTGTACTAATAACAACAAAGCAAATAATACATCGGGACCAAGTTTTTTTTTCCATTTGCGTTGACTTCAAGTAGCGAGCCGTGGCATGGATCGTATGTTATTTTCCATATTCAAAAGAGGCTTTTGAGCTTGTTAGTGGAAGAGACAAATAAAAATATTACTGCGGTACAGAAAATAAATCAATCACGCTGTTATTTTAAAGGATGCTTTTCTTATTAAAAATTTAACACAACCTAAGGATGTATGTGAGCAGCAATGTGAATGTAGCCTACAAGTATTTACTGTACATACTGTAGATCTGCTTCTGAATGCACTAATTTCTATGACCAATTACGACCTATAAACTTGATGATGGATAACTTTTTGGAAATTATAAATTGATGAGTTTAACACAATTTACTAACTCAAAACAAAATCCCAATACTCGGACAGAAAAACCACAATTTACATCTTCTTTGTTATTATTGTAGATTTACCAAGAGCTTTCGTATGCTACTCGGTAAACCCTGTCCACTGAGCTGACAAATTTCTGTCAAAAATATCCACTATTAATCTCATGCAAGCCAAAATTCCAAAACGATCTCTAAACTGACCCCTCAAAAAGTACTGTGACGTTTCTCTGTCACTGCTTGCCCGAAAAAAACAAATTTCACTAAAATAGCTCAAAGTGAACATTATTCATCAGAAGAGCAATGGAATAGATCATGTACTTTTATCCTAAATTGTTTTTTCAATGAAATTCTTGTGGAGGATTTTCCAAGTGTTTGTAAATTCCAGCAAGATGGCACCCACTTGTAAGAGTCAAGTGGGGAAAATATCACAACATTAAAGCTCAGAATATTTACTTCTGTCACTGTGATAGATGTGATATATGATTAAGGACAAAGACTTTACCTCCAGATGACTTCCTGGGGTAGCCTGGCAAGTGCTCCAGCCAGTTTGTGTGCAATGTCATTGGAAAGATACTTAACCCCAGCGCCAAAGGACACCACAACAAAGCCGTTCTCCGTTGTATCATTAACCCATTGCTCAAAGTCCTGTGGGAATACGTAAACATTTAGAAAAGGTAACTAAATTGTACACAAACAAGCTAGTATAAGTATGCACTGCTTCAGACTCCTGCAATCAATTTTGCAGTCCCTGTTTATTGCTTTAGAGAGTGATTGTGTCAACACCAATAAAGATTAGTGTGTTGATCTAAGAAAATATTCAGCTCACATATATGATTTTACGAGATCTGATGTCATAAAACAATTACAAAATGTTTTAAAAATGTCTTGGTGATAAAGATGGGAAATAAGTCCATAAAATGAATCCCTTAACAAGCCTTTACCAGGTATAAACTGTTGTGAAAATGAGATGTCAGCCACTGGTTTGTAGGCTGCCGTTTTAAAGACCTAATATATAATTTTCATCTTGACCGTTTCAGGTAAGGAATTTGCTTTTATTGTTAACTGTGAGTTAGCTCCAAAAGACTGTCAAATGTGTCACAACTCATCAGTAATCACAAAAATGTAGAAAATTGCATTAAATTCTCAAAAGCCAATAATAATCAAACATTTACAGGATGCAGTAACACACACTGAACTCATGTGCCCACACTATACTAATATTTGAATGTCTTTGTCTTTCGTAAACTTGGTGAGATTTAGCTATGCAGACTAAGATTCCTGAGCACAGGTTCTTTAATGTGGTTACTAAGTTTAAGTGAAAAAGAACAACAGCTTCTCACCACATTGGATGGTATCTGCCATACTTTTGTTAAAAGAAAAAATGCTGAAAAGCTGAAAGTATCACAGCCGTACCCCTTATGCAGTTAAACTTTAATTTCTACAGCTCAGGGTGGTCAGTTTTTCAACTTCAAAAAATTACCAAAGAACAAGCCAAAATACATAGCCCACTGAATACAACGGTCAAAACGAGATCTGCTTCCAATCAACAATGCTACCACAGCAAAATGGCCGAGTATAAGAATTCATTTTTGCATTACAGGCTACAGCAGTATTAAAATTTAACGACACAGAAATGAGGTGAGAGAATTTTTTTTTTTTTGGTCATTTTTCAGTAAGTATGTGAGCAGGATGGAGTGACACTAATCTGAGTGACAAGAGAGGCACCATGTTTGTGTGGTCCACGTCCAACTGACATAGGTAAATAGTACAGCTGCGGCAGCTAAAACAGGCCCTGGCACGGAGAAACTGCAGCAGCACACTGGGCTCTGTGTCCCAGACGTGGAGTCTGACTGTCCCTACAAGGAAGCCACAGTGACGCTACAAAAAAGTCTCAGTGTCCCCTGGCTTCTGACAGAACAATGGCCTCATTCTCCCTGCGCTTACATTCTAACACCCTCACACATTAGGGCACAATACTCCCTGTTGGTGAGAGATGCATTCCAAAACTGCCACGCACAAGATACCAACGACCCGCGCTTTCTTTGTCCAAACCATCAGCTAACTGACCCCCATCAACCTCAACTCTATGAGTCTCTTCCCTCTCGGGGAGGTATTTAATACATTCATTCAAACCAACGCCATCCTCAGGGTGCCCTGTATAAAAGTTTGTTGAGACAAGCCAGCAGTACTAAAAGGTCACAAATAGAGGTGCAACAATTATGTAATCAATAAGCAACTAATTAATTATCAAATTAATCAACAAAGTTTGTGATAATCATTTCATTATTTAGAGGCAATGTTTACCTCAAAATTACCCAAATCTACCGTTTTCAGCTTATCAACAGTAAATACCGTACAGCAGCCCTGGCCAAACCTTGGGTCTTTGACCAGTTGCTCGCTGGTCTCACATCTGTGGCTCGGGTGCCGCATGCATCTCTTCAACCAGAACTGTGCGGCACCTACGTTCGCGCCATGTGAAAATGTCGCGAAACACTCGGAACGGACTACACTAGAACCCCCCAAAATGAGAACCTGTGGATCAAAGATCACAGATCTGAGAGGAAAGCTATTTCAGGTATGGTGTATGTCATGTATGAAAACATCTGTCAATAAAGTTACTTGAATTGTGTGTGCGTAACTGCGAATGATGTGGCTCTTTACAAGAACACATTAAAAACTGTGGCTCTTAGCCTCTGACTGATTGGCCACCACTGCTGTATACTGTGTCTGTATCTGTGGTCCTCCAAAAAGCAGTCTGATTATTTTTGTGTTTAATTTAAATTTACAAACATCTTTTGCTTTGAAAAAAATAAATCAAAATGTTTGCCCATTTAACAAGGACCAAACCAGGAAGTGAATAATTCATCCATACACCCAATGTCCCGCTTCTTTTAACTGGGGTCGCGTTTGTGCTGGAGCCTATCCTAACTCACTTTTGGGTGGGAGCTGGGGGTAAATCCTGAACTGGTTTCTAGCCAAGTGCAGGACACAGAGAATAAACAAAGAACTAAACAGTTTTCAATTAACATTCCATGCATGTTTTGGGGGGATTTGGGAGGAAACCAGACTACCAGAAAAAATGCAAACTCCACCTGGAATGGCAGAGTTTGGATTTGACGCCACAAGCTCAGAATTGGCAGGCAGAAGTAGAAACCAATTAACCACCACGTTGCCAAGTGGAATAATTATGAAAAGTTTGATTAACGTATAATTTACATTGTTGAACCTGAAACACCTTTAGAAGTGGTCGACAAACTACTAACCCTTTGCAAATAATGCCAAAGAAGTTGATCTCTAAAAAAAAAAAAAAGTACATTACACTCTCATTTAATAACTGATTAATTATTTGATCTTCATTAATTATTGAACAATATGAGTTGATAAATAATCATGAGAAAAAAATTCAACATATATATAACCAATTTAATATCAAACAAACCTTTTTCCTGTTATTCGCTTAATTGAGGGACTAATCAATAGACTAAGATTATGATAATATTCCAACAGCTGCAGCTCTAATAACAGAAAAAGGAATGACACGATAATTATCTATTTCAGTGGTCCCCAACCACCGGGCCGCAGACCGGTACCGGTCTCTGAATCAATTGGTACTGGGCAGTCGAACTAATAATTAGTTTTGTTGTATTTCTTTTCTGAGTCTTAAAAATCTTTTATTTTGAAAAATGACCAGATTCTCTGGGTTACATCTCGATCACTTGAGCACCAAATTTACCCCCGAGAAAAGCGAAAAGCGAGAAAAACCACGTCTTTGGAAAATTTCTTTTCGATGGGGAAAAGGCCCAGTGATGAGATCGAAGAAGAGCCTACTACTTCCAAGAAAAATAAAGTTATTAACCACATCAAAACACTCCTTTAACTCACGCATTTGAGGAGCTTTGTGAAGAGATAGAGGCAGATGCTTCTCTTACACACGGAAATAAGATAGTTAATAATAAAAAAAAAAAAAACATCCCTTATCAATCCAATCGCTCACATGAAAGTTTAAATTACGAGAGCTGCTGCAAAGATTTAACTCATTTCCGACATATCTGTGGAGTGGGGTTTTCAGGAGTGACAGCAACCAAAACAAAACAATGTAATAGACTGGATATAAACAACACACTTCGGGTGTCATTGTCTCCCATTACGTTCCCATCTCGGGTGTCATTGTCTCCCATTACATTCCCATCTCGTTGGAGAGAAACAAGCTTAGGGCTCCCATTGATTTAACGTTATGGTGAGTTAAAATTTTCATGCACTTTAAATTCATTTTTGTGGCGTATCTGTATCTTATTTTGAAGATTTGTTTATTTATTTCATTATTATATTCTTATTTTATTACTAATTATCATGTTTATTGTATTCGATATTCAATGCAAATGATTTTCAAAACAAACTAACTACGTAACGCCCCCCCCATCAAAATTGTCAAGCATTGACCAGTCCGCAGTGATAAAAAGGTTGGGGACCACTGATATATTATTACAATAAGGACACATTTTATTCGAAAGGAGATTAGCTGGGAAATTAACTGCACTAAAAAAAAAATAAAGGTACACTAAATGGGTAAACGAATTATAGTAATTAGTTTAATGATAATTATTTTCTAGGTATCCTCAAATGTTACAACATGACAATGAGGACGTGTCAGTACAAACAATGAGAAGTGGTTTAAATCACCCATGTTGTGTTGGCTCTTCACACTTTGAGACCTGGGTACTAGTATGGAGTCGCATCAATAGAAAGCAGAGCTGTGGTGGTACATTGCAGTCAAACTTCCCAACGGCAAGATGTACTACAATTATTATACATACGTCCATGCTAAAAATCACTAATAAAATTAGCTTTTCTGTTGAAATGACAATTAATTGGTTAATCCGTGTACTATAAAATGCAAGCGAGGGTGAAGTTCTCAGTGTAAAAGTATTAGCACAAGTGTCTTCCCATTTAATCAAGCGCTTATGTATCATTTGTGGGTCAGGACAGTAGATGACTGGTTAGCACATTGCTTCACGGTTCTGAGGACCAAGTTTGAAATCCCTGATCCTGTGTGACTTATCTCCGGGTACTCTGGTTTCCTCCCACATCCCAAAAAACACGCATGGGAGGTTAATTGAAGACTCCAAATTGGCCATCCATCTGAATGTGATTGTGAATGTGCCCTGCTATTGTTTGGCGAACAGTTCAGGGTGGGAACCACCTCTCGCCCAGAGTCAGCTGGGACAGGCCCCAGCACGACCGTGACCCAAGTGCGGATAAGCTATGTGGAAAATGGATGAATGGACTTATCATTTGGTGTACGCACACCTCACAGCACTCACCTGTGGCAGAGGATTTGCTGGTCTGGTGAGGATCCCTCCGATGTACACCACATGCGGTAGGGTGGGCCTGGGGAACTCCAGTGCCAAATCTGTGCACAGCATCCACATTTGGCTGCCTCGCACCAGTTCAGTCATAGCCACTTGCGGCTTTATTCCATATTTTCTCATGATACGGTCGTACTTGGGGATCAGAATAAAATGGACTCCAAAATTCTCCACGAGGTAGACAGCAGTGTTGGAAATCCTTTGGAACAGTGACATGCGGTCAGTCAGGAGTGAGTTGAAAACGGGTACGTACGAGAGCGGGGTCGGGGCACCCACCTCCGTAGGGTACCACAAACCTGTGCTGAACACAGCATATTTCAAACCCAGAATATGTGCAAGTACAAATCCGCACATTTCATTGGGGTCCACCAGCAACAGGTCAAACTTTTGCCCTTTGAGGCGAGCCATAACATCCGTATTGCCTACGATAGCATCACAATTTTGACTGTAGTGTTCAAGAATGTCAAAAAGCTCAAGAAATGTAAGGCGGCCTGAAAAGATGTTGCTGACTTTAGACTGCAGGAAACTCTCAGCTGTGCTGCTGTTGAAAACACCTGGATAGCGCTGTAGTTTGTAGTGAGGGGAAGGGAGTACCTCACGACCCTCTGAAACGAGGAAATGGGTTTCATGCCCAGCCCGGTGCAGAGAGGTGGCCAATGTCTTGAAGATGTACATATGTGATTCAAACAGGGTTGGTGGGACCACAATGATTTTAGCAGCCCGTGATGCACTGGGATGCAACGTAAGGAGGCCAAGGATGAGGAGTGAAGATGAGGGCAGGAGCATGGCTAAAATGACAAAGACATTTATATTAAACACAACTCATCATTATCATACTTGCATTACACATTTAATACTGGAGTGCAAAATTTGTGTTTTAGCTCACAGGTAAATCACGCTAATTTCAAGAAAATGGTTGCTGTTTGGATTTTGCTGCACACTTAGCAGACACGACTATGTGCTGCTCGATTTAAATTGAGCATTTTTCACTGATTTGACTTATTCAACTATTCACTTTTCACAACCATCACTATTATGTTGTGGGTAGCACCATCATCATTCTCCCCCCCCAAAAAAAAAAGTCGCTCTCTATGTGCACAAACACAAGGAACTATTCTCAAGTATTGTAAAATCACACCCCGAGCCCATACCATCCTTAAAAAAAAAAAATAGAGGAAATTTTCATCAGAAACAACTATGAATTTGAATGTGCTTCCTAGATATAAAAAGTAGCATGTGAACACACTGCCCTTACAGATAGATGAATTAATATCACCAGGGATGAGAATGACCAATTTGGAAAAACACTGAAAATGTCTGTCGATAGGGGTGGATGGGGGGGGGTGTTGAGTTTCCTCATGGATATTTTTTGCTCCTATCGGAACACAGAGTGCACAGCACTTTGCCGGGAATGTCCACTTTTTGTATGTGTTCGGTTAGACATGTTGATACCGTTTTTGATCCTATCTGCACGGTTACACTTTTTTCAAGCCATGCCCATCTGAAACAGTTTTTGTTTCCTGCATCCTTGTCAATTGCCCTCGCTCGATCTTCATCCTTTTTTTTTTTTTCTAACACTTTCACTATCGTAAAACTTTGAACATACCGTGGCTCAGTTCGCGCTATCTAAGTCCCACGCGGCATTACGTGGCTAACTGACAAGTTACACTGCGATTTCTGAGAACCGAGAACACATGTAAATGGCAATGGTCAAACTCGATTAACCACTAACAAGTTTTAATGTTTACGTCGCAAAATGCAAATATTTACACAACCGAGCAAGTTAGAACGGCATATGATAGTCGTGCTTGTGCTAGCACTAAGCTGAACTAGCAGCTCGGACCCCACCACCGAGAGGCAGGTGAACAATACCCTACCCCCTGAAATTTTCTCAACAGATTTGCGCTTATCTCGAGAATGGTCATTTGGGTCTGAAAAAGTCGGAAATCCGCCGATCGGCGGAAAATTCTCATCCCTGTATCACACAGTGTTGCTTCATTGCGATGCATCAGCTCATGTTCTGTTTAAAATCGGTCTTTCAAGCATGAAAGTGTGAGACAAAGGTTTTTTTTTTTTTTATCGATGTCTATTCATTGGGGAGTTTGGTAGTTGGTAAGTTTGCACAAAGACCATGTCACTATTTCCATTGAACTTTTAAAATGGTGACAAATTGGCCACAAAATAACCCATTACATTTTATTGTCCACATCCAGATGTGTGGATTGAGGAATTTCTTGCAACATTTCACTATCACACCTTTGTTGTACAGTATATGGTAAAGATTCATCAGATTCATCAGAGGGCGCTGCAGTGAAACATTTTTACCATTTGCACCTTCCATCTAGCCATCCATTTACTATACCGCTTATCCTGTTAGGGTTCTCAAGAAGTCCAAAGCTATCCCAGCTGACTTCAGGCAAAAGGCAGACTACATCCTGAACTAGTTACCAGTCAGTTGCTGGGCACGTGTAGAGCAAGCCAACCATTCCCGTTCTATACCACTTATCCTTACCAGTGTTGCGGATGTCCTGTATCCTGTCCAGGTGGTCATTTTCTAAACCTTTGAAAAATCAGAAAACTGAAAGGCGAAAATCTGAAAATGATTATCAACAATCAATCCATTCGTATTCTGAGCCGCCTATCCTCACAAAGGTCACTGGAGTGCTAGAGCCTATCCCTGCTATCATCAGGCAGGAGGCAGGATACACTCTGGACTGGTTACCAGCCAATCGCGGGGCACATGGAGATAGAAAATCGTCACACTCAAAATCGCACCTCGGGGCAATTCACAGCCT
Organism: Syngnathoides biaculeatus; assembly: GCF_019802595.1. Classification (NCBI taxonomy): domain Eukaryota; kingdom Metazoa; phylum Chordata; class Actinopteri; order Syngnathiformes; family Syngnathidae; genus Syngnathoides; species Syngnathoides biaculeatus. The sequence goes on along the minus strand of NC_084648.1, from coordinate 27,753,890 downwards.
CCAATGAATGCATGTTTTTGGGATGTGGGAGGAAACCGGCGTGCCCAGAGAAAAACCCACGCAGGCACAAGGAGAACATGCAAACTACACAGGCGAGGCCTGGGATTTTAACCCTGATCCTCAAAACTGTGAGGTCCATGTTCTAACCAGATGTGCACTGCGCTGCCAGGTGATTAGCAATCAAACTGAATTTCTAAGTGCTTTTCTTACAAAAAAAGCAACACAAAACATTAATCCATCCATCTTCTGAGCCACTTATCCTCATAAGGGTCATGTGAGTGCTGCCGCCTATCCCACATATCATCGGGCAGGAGGCAGGGTACATCCTTGAATTGGATCCCAGCTAATTGCAGGGGACATAGAGACGGACAACAGTCACACTCACAATCACACCTAAGGGCAATCTAAAGTCTCCAATTCATGCATGTTTTTGGGATGTGGGGGGAAACTGGAGTGCCCGGAAAAAACCCACGGAAGCACAGTGAGAACATGCAAACTAGGATTTGAACCCCAGTCCTCAGAACTGTGAGGGAAATGCTCTAGCCAGTTGACCCACCGTCCTGCCCCAACACAAAGGATTTAACATTAATCATCATATAAAACTGACATGCAAACATTAAAGGCACGAAAAAATTAAAGAAAAAAGTAAAAAAATATTTAAACAAATTCCCCATTGTCAGACGAACAAACATTTTCTTTTTCTGTAATGTATTTTTTTATATTATCCATCCATCCATTTTCTTGTCTGCTTATCCTCACAAGGGTCGCGGGAGTCCTGGAGCCTATCCCAGCTGTCAACAGGTAGGAGGCGGGGTACACCCTGAAGTGGTTGCCAGCCAATCGCAAGGCACATAGAGACAAACAGCTGCACTTACAATCACACCTCGGGACAATTTATCAATTTATGTTGCATGTTTTTGGGGTGTGGGAGGAAACCGTAGCGCCTGGAGAAAACCCACGCAGGCACGGGGAGAACATGCAAACTCCACACAGGTAGGGCTGTCATTGAATCCGGGTCCTCAGAACTGTGTGGCCAATGCTTTCCAGCAGCGCTACCGTGCCACCTTTATCATAATAATGTACTTTCAAATGTATAGGTTATTACTTAATTTCTATTTTCCGGTCCCCATGTTTAAGTCGGTTTCTTGCTTTATACTATATATTTTGTTTTCTATTCAAACGTACAGATTTGCCTGATATTTTACCCTTCAGAGTTGGCTAATCACCATTTTAATGCAGTTCTAGACAAACCTATGTGACAAGTGGACTGAATACCCAGTCACTTATTTTGGCATTTTACGACTTCATGTTACGATAGGTTTGCAAATGGCCACCCTGGTGTCTGTCTCCCATGTTAGCCTGCCTCCGTGACAATGACAGTTCTGAAAATGTTTAGTGACTTACATGGAGGTGATGAGTAGTTACTTATCACACACTGACAATGGATCCGATGCAGATGTTTCCCTCTGGAGATTTGCATTGTATTTAGTCATGTTTTCGTCCATGGTAGGGCATCATATTTGGCCATGATAGCTATCGTTTGTAGGTTAGCTAGGGTGATTCACTTGGGTTAGACAATATTTGTCTATTTAAATTTGTTTGACTTTTGATATTTATAAATTTGTTTTAAATTTGCGTTATTATGATTTGTTTTGGGGAGCACAGTGGATCAGCTGGTAAAGCGTTGGCCTCAGAGTTCTGAGGTCCCAGGTTCAATCCCAGACCCACCTGTGTGGAGTTTGCATGTTCTCCCCATGGCCGCGTGGATTTAGTCCGAGCGCTGCGGTTTCCTCCCACATTCCAGAAACATGCGACATTAATTGGACACTCTAAATTGCCCCTAGGTGTGATTGAGAGTGCGGCTGCTTGTCTCAATGTGCCGTGCAATTGGCTGGCAACCAGTTCAGCGTGTACCCCGCCTCCTGCCCGTTGACAGCTGGGATAGGCTCCAGCACTGCCCGCGACCCTCGTGAGGATAAGTGGTGACAAAAACGGATGGATGGATGATTTGGTTTTGTTTTTAGTCCTGCTTTATTCTTCCTGGCAAGAGACATTTTCAACTACAATAACTAACTCAACTACAATATCGTTTCAGGTTTCAAATTTTGAATATCATATTATTGATTTTGAATGGGAGTTGACAAAACATAATTGATTTAGCAGAGGTCATTGTCTACTCATGGGCAACATGACTTTTAATGATTATTCAATTCTGTGGCAGTTATTTTTGAACATTAGCCTCACAATACAATATTTCATTGGTGCAGAGACACGAGTTGTGTTTTACAATCTGCAACTGTAAGAAAAAAACAAAAGAGCTAGGATGCATACAACAGTGTTGTGAAAGTCAACCAGTTTTTGATTCTCCTGGGGTATATCCTAGAAAGTAAATGTAGTAATATATATATATATATATATATATATATATATATACACACACACACACACACACACATATATATATATACACTGCATACTGACAAAAATATTACAATCGTCGTCACGTTATGCTGTCAATTGCATTGTCACTCAATTCCAATTACATGGTCATACCCTAAACACATCTATCCAGCCATCATCTGAGCCGTTTATCCTCATAAGGGTCGCAAGAGTGCTGGAGCCTATCCCAGCTGTCATCGAGCAGGAGGCGGGCTACACCCTAAACTGGTCACCAGCCAATCGCAGGGCAGATAGAAACAAACAACCATTCCAACTCACAATCACACCTTAGGGCAATTTAGAGTCTCCAATGAATACATGTTTTTGGGATGTGGGAGGAAACTGGAGTGCCCACAGAAAACCCATGCAGGCAAAGGGAGGAACATGCAAACTCTACACAGGCGGTGCCAGAATTTAAACCCTCGTCCTCAGAACTGTGAGACAGACACTCTAACCACATCGTTTCACGTGCCCTAATACCACTCAACTATTTTTTTCATTGACTAAGAACATCATCAACTGCCTTTATAATGTATATGTAAGTATATCTCAGTCACTCACATTTAAAAAATGTACAAGTGTGGTCAGTCATGCCCGCAGATATAAAGTTACAGGTGTGGTCCACCAGTCATGCCCGTAGATATAAAGTTGCGGGTGTGTGTTTTGGTTGTAATTATGAGTGTACCCCTTTAAGAGAGGACCGGGGCAGTGACAGGTAAACTAGGAAGTAGAAGTAGGCTGAGCAGAAGCTTGTTAAAGACCATGTGCTTCCGTAAAAAAAAAAAAAAAAAAAAAAAAAGACGTCAGTGTATCAAAGTATTCCTCCTTCTTCCCCATCAACTGATACTGCTATTTCTTCAGCAGATCACGATAAATCAGAGAAATCAGAGCTTGGCATAAATGGTGTCCCATGTAATCGAGCCTTTGTTGCGGCACGGTACACATCACATCTGCGCACGTAGGTCATATGACTCGCGAAAATGGGAGGCCCCCCCCCCCTGAAAATTCGTAATTGTCGATAAAAATCTTCTCAAAACATGACTAAATGTGAGAGGATTTAACATCACATTGTCAAAATAGAGTACATATTACATGATCTAGTGAATACATTGTTAATGCAAACCAGTGGATTTCCCCTTTAATGAGCTCCATTGAGAGGTTTGAACTTCTTTGAGCAAGACAACAAGTCATTCCAAAGCTCATGAATGAATAACTATGGCCCACATTCAATTGCATGGAAGTTTCACCGTATCACAAGTGAAACTGATAAGAAACCTCAATGTGGGCGATTTGTTGTGTTAAAGTATTTGGGTGCTTACATAAATCAAAGGTCAGATGAACTCAAATTCTATGGAAGGAAAAAGTAGAACAAAATTATTGGGGTGGAGCCTGAAAGAGGGAAAAAAACTGTTGCCGTTCTTTTGTTGAGTCACATGCAAACCTGTTTATAGAAGCAACATGCACACCCTCATCACTTCAACCGATCATCACCAACATTCCCATATACTAACCCAATGACAGCATATGTACTGGATACTACTTAAAAATAACTTGAGCCAAAAGTGTATTGAATTAATTTTGTTTCACTTAACACGGTAATTCATGACTACCAGCTCTCATACTATCTCTCTAACCATCAACAGTCACATTAAACTGGTCCGACAAGCTGTCTTGCTCCATTAGTAAATGCCAACCACACCAACAAAACAGAAATCAGCTCACAATATCTACAAGAAGCAGCTCTATGACATTAACCAAAATGCTAAACATACACCTGAGGAGACCAGGTAGGAACAAGGGCCTGTAAAAAAAAGTTTACCCATGAGAGAATGCAACTATTTGTAGAATGGGAGTGACATTGTTAATCCACAAACAAATATATATGCAAAAAAGTTTTATGGTTGGTGACTTCACACATCTGTTACATAAATCATGAACTAAGAGTCAATGCAGACGTTTCATAACCAATTAAAATATAGTACTTTGAAAAAAACTGCATTACAAATGGGCTCAGAATAATGAAGAAATTAAAACATTAAAAATGGAATGGAGTTGATAACATTTTAACAGTTAATCTTTTTTTTATGCTCATAAAGGCACGTCAAGTCAAATTGTACTGACGCTGGAAAAAACAAGACTCGAGTCCATTCACAGTTTCATAACGACGTTTTGGAGTGTTTAAAACAAAGATGATGTATTGGGAATGGTTACAATAATGTGCGTTTAGTAGACACATAATATAACATCACATACCGAGGTACAACAATATGAAACGAGACCCCCTTGTGGGATTTCACGCATCATTTTAATGTCCCCTTGTACAGGAGTGGCCCTGAACCCAACAGTCACCTGGTTACACGTACCTCGAGAGGATTGAGACTGACGACTGTCTTCGCTAAAAATTCCAGACGCAATAAATAACGTTTCAGTTTTAAATGTACAATGTCGTTTAACAGTTTGCCGGACAATGTACTGTACAAGATAGAGCACGACACCTGTTGGCAATTAGCTAGGTTGTTTCAGGCCTTACCTACCTTGTGACTTCAAATTGGTTCCGAGGTAGAGGAAGAAACCTCTTCTTGTGTTAACTTGAGCAAAACTTCAACTTCGAAACTGAACTGTGGTAGAAAAGTGACAGCCGGAGTACAGCGCATGTATATTGACAAATGGTTGCCCGGCGTTTGGAGGACGACGCATTCAACTAACTGCGACTCGGGAGGCGGGACACAAGCACGAGCAACAACCCAGGCAGGGAAAGATGGAAAGACGGGGAGTGGCTGAACACCGCCCGCGGTGCTCAGTTGAGGGAAGAGAACAACAATGAGGTGAGTCAGCCTCTTGGTTTGTGTTTCATGGCCACTCCATTGGTGTCGACGGTGTCAGCATTTGGGAAGAGAGCCTGTGTTGGGTGCGAAAGTCCGTGAAAACGGATGATAAACATGACCTGAAGCGTTCGATCAACTTGCAATCTCACTGGCTACAACATGGCTACACCGTGGTTAAGTTCAAGGCCAGGAAGGCCTTCTCTACTGATCATATATCCACGTCCTATTTTTTAATATTTGTTGGAGGGATATCCCAATTACCGGCACCGATATTCGGGATCATGCATCAGCCTTTAAAAAAAAAAAAAAAAAAAAAAAAACGTCAATAAGAGATTTAAACTAACAAATAACTATGTTGTTTTGCGTACAATGCGTTTCGAGCAATGCCCATACGATGTAAAAGCTCTTATGCAATTCCACCGATTTAATGCTATTTGCATCACAAGAAATAAAATGGTTGAATGCACCATACATTTGCAGAAAAATATTATTACGCATCTAGTACACTGGTCTGCTTAGTGTTAATATTATATTAGCATTAATGTCATGTATCCTATTTCGTGTATTTGCCAATATGATGTTAACAGTTTTTTTTAATGATTATTGTTTATTACAATTAAGTTGCTTGAGTTGGGCAACTGAGTAGGTCACTACGTGGAAAGTATCATCAGATTTAGACCCTAAAAAAGATTTTAAGTTTTGTCAATGGCGCTTTACAGTTTTTTTTAACCAAAAACATTCCCTATCTCAAAGCTGCCATTTTTTTTTTTTGGCAACCAATTTGGTTTTCAAAGGTCGTGCACCACATCGAGCAGAGGCACGGCTCGAGACTTCAACAAAATCACTTTTGTACAAGTATGTGTTTTTTATTGGTTAAAAGCCAAGCTGGGCAGGCCAGGCAATCAGCACTCACAAACCTGCACCTCATGAACCCTAATGACTCTCTGTATATATAGGACCCGGGGGACGACTAGTTCATGACGGAACAATCTGGCCCCAATATGGACTCAGCCGACTCAGAAGCCATCCGTCATTCACCACAAGTCCAAGGCACACGCCTGGTTGAGCAGGAGGCTGCTCTCCAGGTAACCAATCAGAGCCTGCATGAGATATGCTCCCGGCTGGAGCCGTGGTTTGCCTCCCAGGCTAGCACGGCTGCCACGCTGGCGGTGGCCACTCCGCCTGTAGAATCAACTCCGTCCGTACCACTCGCCACGGAGCTTCACCTTGCCTATATAACCCCGCTCTCCCGACCGGAACGATTCTCAGGCGACTCAGGGAACATCAAGCGTTTCCTCAGCCCAGTGCAACCTCCATTTCGAATAGCAGGCGTCCGCCTTCCCCACAGACCGCTCCAGAATCCCCTTCGTCATTTCCTACATGACGGGAAGGGCGGAGGCATGGGCCACGGCGGAATGGAGTCGCAACTCAGAGACCTGCCATTCCTGGACGTCATTCGTCTGCGCACTCACCCAGGTCTTCCAGTATGCGGCGCCGGAACGTAGGGCGGTGGTTTCACTCATGATGCTCCGCCAGGGTCGTCGCCGCGTCTCGGAATACGCCATCGAGTTCCGGATCCGCGCCGCCGAGAGTCGTTGGAACGAGGACGCCCTGCATGACTCATTTTTCCAGGGGCTCTCTCCGCAGATCCGCGGTCTTCTCATCGCCGTGGATCTCCCTCCTTCGCTGGACGCTCTCATAGCATTGGCCCTCAAGGTCGACCAGCGATTGGTCATGCAGGGGCAAATAGACGCTATGCCCGAGGGGGAGACGGAGGTGTCGAGTCCGGTTGCTGCCCGCCCGTCCACGCTGCCTTCCACGGTCGAACCCATGCAGGTGGAGGTTCTCGGGAGATCTGCGGAGGAGCGCCTGCGCCGTCGACGGGAGGGGCGCTGTTTCTACTGCGTTCGTCTGGGACACTTGATCGCACTCTACCCGGTTCGACCAAAGCGCTCCGACATCAAGAAATCCGGTGAGTGTGCGGTATACCGCAGCAGAGTCAGGACGGGCGCTTCTGTACCTCACCCTGGGAACGGACTCTCGTTCATGTACTGTGACTGTGTTCGTCAACTCCGGGTCGGATGCTAACCTGATAAATCCCCGCGTGGTCGAGGCGTTGGGTGCAGCGACCTTCCCTACCCAGCGGATTCGTAACGCCTACGCCGCTAACAGCACGTTCCTCTGCCGGGTAACGCACCACGCTCAGACTTTTCGTATGGTCTTTCTTGACTCACGCGGAGCGCATTAGCTTCCACGTTTTCGACGCACGTAGCAGCGACGTTATCTTGGGGAGCCCATGGCTCAAGGAGCACAATCCACACGTAGATTGGGCCATGGGTCAGATCAAGGCATGGGGTGAGGACTGCTGTAAAAGTTGTTTCGCTGTTCAGGAAGACGGGAGGGTTCAAGTCGCGCTGGTACGACTTGAGGAATCGAGTACCGCTTCGGAGCTGACCGCGGTGCCCTCCTGCTATCACGACCTAAAGGAGGTGTTTTCAGTGACAAAAGTGACATCTCTGCCTCCGCATTGGACGTATGACTGTGCCATTGAACTCCTCCCCGGCACCTCACCTCCTTAGGGAAATTGTTTTCCTTAACAGGACCAGAGTACCAGGCCATGAGGAAATACGTGGAGGAGTCCCCGGCCTCATCTGTCCGTTGTCCTCACCAGCCGGTGCAGGGTTCTTCTTTGCCAAGAAGAAGGACACCACGCTACGACCCTGCATCAACTACCGAGGACTCAACAAGGTCACAGTAAAGAACAGGTATCCTCTGCCACTGATCGCCATGGCCTTTGAACTTCTCCAGGGAGCCCGGATCTTCACCACGTTGGACCTGCGCAGTGCCTACCACCTGGTGCGGATCCGGGAGGGCGACTAATGAAAGACGGCGTTCAACACCCCGACGGGACACTATGAATACTTGGTGATGCCGTTCGGGCTGACAAAGGCAGTTTTTCAGAACTTGATTAATGAGGTTCTCCCGGAATTTCTGAATAAGAATATTTTTGTGTATTTGGATGACATTCTGATTTTCTCGTCAGACCTGGCCTCCCACGTCTGTCAGGTCAGAGCGGTACTCAAGCGTTTCTTACAACATCAACTGTTTGTAAAAATGGAGAAATGTGAATTTCACCGATCATCCGTGACCTGGGCTTCATCCTGGCAGAGGGGGGGTTACATATGGATCCCGGGAAGGTCGACGCAGTGCTGCGGTGGCCCACTCCCACCTGTAGGAAGGACGTGCAGAGGTTCATCTGCTTCGCAAAGTTTATTTGAAACTTTAGCTCTGTTGCCGCCCCTCTGCATGCTCTTACGTCCCCGCACAGCACCTTTGAGTGGTCGAGGACCTGCCAGGAGGCTTTTAACAGACTCAAGGCTAGTTTCACCTACGCAACCATCCTCCTCGTGCCGGACCCAGAGCGCCAGTTTATGGTGGAGGTCGACGTGTCAGACTCGGGGATCGGAGCCATCCTATCACAGAGGAGTCCCAAGGATGGAAGGATCCACCCGTGCACCTTCTTGTCAAAGAAGTTGTCCTCAGCCGAACGAAACTACGACATTGGAGTCCGAGAGCTGTTGTTGGTCAAGACGGCAATGGAGGAGTGGCGTCACTGGCTGGAGGGCTTCAAGAACCTCAAGTGCCTGAGGACCGCGAAGCAGATGAACGCCCGCCAGGCCAGGTGGGCCTTATTCTTCACCCGCTTCCATTCTCCATTCCACTCTGTCCTTCCGCCCAGGCTCCAAGAACGCCAAGCTGGACGCCCTCTCATGGATCCACAAGGGGGAGCACACGAAATCGGCAGCCGCCTCCATCCTACCAGAGGCGTGCTTCATGTTTGGCTTCACCTGGGCGGTTGAGTCGTGGGTCAAGGAGGGTCTGAGGGAGAAGCCGCCTCCCGCGGGTTGTCCGTCTGACCGCCTCTTCGTCGCACCGTCGCTGCGGGGGGGGACGTCATCACCTGGGCCCATACCAACAAAACAGTTTGCCACCCGGGCATGGCAAAGACTCGTTCGGTAGTCGAACAGAGGTTCTGGTGGCCCAACCTTAGCAAGGACGTGAGGGAATTCATCAACGCCTGCCCGGCATATGCGGCCAATAAAAGGTCTCTCCTACGGCCGGTTGGAGAGTTGTGCCATCTGTCCATCCCGTCCCGCCCGTGGTCGCACATAGCACTGGACTTCGTCACCGGCCTACCACCCTCACAAGGGAACACTGTGGTGCTGTCTATAGTGGACCGTTTCTCTAAGATGGTCCACTTCGTGCCGGTCCCAAAGATCCCTTCGGCCAAGCAGACAGGCCAACTGTTATTAGATGAGGTGGTTCGCTACCACGGGTTCCCCCGGGACATAGTCTCGGACAGAGGTCCGCAATTTGTCGCCCGTTTTTTGAAGGAATTTTGCACCCTCATTGGCACCTCGGCAAGTCTACCATTGGGCCATCACCCGGAGTCCAACGGCCAGACAGAGAGGGTCAATCAAGACTTGGAAACCGGACTTCAATGCTTGGCATCCAGGGACCACAGCACGTGGAGCCGGTACCTCAAGTGGGCAGAGTTCGCCCACAATTCTCTACCCTCCGCTTCAACAGGTATGGCTCCACTCCACGTCGTACACGGATACCCTCCCTCTCTGTTCCCTTCATTGGCCACGGACTCCGTGGCCGTCGGCCCTCGCGGTGGTACGACGCTCCAAACAGACCTGGGAGGCAGCTCAGCGTCTACAAGTCCGCAGCGGACCACAAGAGGAGAGTTGCAATAGAACTCAAGGTGGGACAGTGGGTGGGGCTCTCCACCAAGGACCTACCGCTGCAGATATAATCGTGCAAACTCGCTCGCAGATTCGTCGGTCCGTTTCCGATCACCAAGATTGTTAACCCTGTTGCCGTGTCGCTCAAATTACCTATGTCGATGAGGGTGCACCCGACTTTCCACATCAGCAGACTGCGTCCGACCCGTCCATTTCCACTGGTTCCTCCGGCCAACTTCATGTTCAACCTCCATTTCGAACCTCTCAAAATCCCGTCAAGCAGCAGCATGAGGCCACACGCACGCATGTCTTTTTCATATTTCTCAACAATTTCTTGTTTTGTTTTGATAGAGAAAACAACTCTAGTCTTCTCCTCACTGGCAGTGGCCATCGATTTCTTGGGGCCCATGTTGAAAAAAGGTGAATAAGTCTGTGAAGATGTTGTACAGTACGAGTGCACATGAGTGTATGACAATGACTTCAATGACGAAGTTACAGGAAGTGCGTCAATGACGGGATGTGATGCCAGGAAGATGCTATCTGAAAGCCAATAGGAAGAGCTGCTCTATTGTGCCACACATGTCAAGAGACAGGAAGTGCATCATGTCTAAAGACTGACATCTCTTCTAGCCAATGTGATGCCAGGAAAATCCTACAGCAGTGATAAATGGGAGAGCAGCTCTATCACGCTGCTTTCAAACCAAGATACAGTACAGGATGTTTACGTTCGGTTGAATCCAGCGCATTTTTTTTTCCTTTCGTATCGAATTTCTTTTGTAGCTACAGACAAAAATTTTCCGGGGAGGAAACTTGAATCTGGCGGCAAGGTGGAGCCGCTGGTAAAGTGTTGGCCTCACAGTTCTGAGGGCCCAGGTTCAATCCCATCCCTGCCTGTGTGGAGTTTTCATGTTCTCCCCGTGCCTGCGTGGGTTTTCTCCGGGAACTTCGGTTTCCTCCAACATCCCAAAAACATGCAATATGAATTGGACACTCTAAATTGTCCATAGGTGTGATTGTGAGTGCGGCTGTTTCTCTCCATGTGCCTTGAGATTGGCTAGCAACTATTTCAGTGTGTCCCCTGCCTCCTGCCCGTTGACAGCTGGGACAAGTTCCAGCACTCCCTGTGACCCTCATGAGGATAAGCAGCAAAGCAAACAGATGGATGGATCAAACCTGAATCTTTCGTTAGTAGAGACTTTTGGAAGTAGAGGTACCACTGTATGTGGCTTTCATAGCTTCTTAGCCCAAAAAGCTCCCAACCCTGTTTTAGATTAATTCTTGTCAAATTAGATTGTGCAGTTATAGCTTATCTTGTGGCCAGTAAATGTACACTGTAATTACAACACTTTGCAGTTTATGAGCAGAAATCTCAGGGTAGGTCCTCAAGACCTCCAGCCCTGTAAACAGATGCTTATCGGACAGAAAAGAGTGAAGAACTTCAGTTCATTGTTTTTATGCTGACACCGGGACTCGAGAGTCACAACACACAAAAAAACACATCTGTTGGCATAGTACACACCCAGGCATTCACACTGAGGGGCTTGAGAATATCTAGTGAGTTGGGGCCCTTATTGTGTGCGTGTTCTTAAGCACAAATGGATGTTTCTTTGATCGCAGTCATCCATTTCTGTATGCACTCAGGCCACATCACAGGAACTTCCTTCATTCTTCCATACATCCTGAAGGTCTCCTGTTTTGACAAAACACACCTGCAAGTCCACCTCTGGATCGCTGAAGAAAAACAATATAAGATTTTAGAGTGGCCTATTCAAAGTTCTGACCTGAGTCCTTTTAAGATACTTTTGAATGACCTTAAAAATGTAGATTATACTCAAAACCCCTGTAATGTGTCAGAGTTACAACAATTCTGCAAAGATGAATGGGTCTAAATTCCTTCACAGCATTGTAAGGGACTCATTGCAAGTATTGCAAAACCTTAACTGCAATTGTTGCTGTTAAGGGTGGCCCAACCTGTTATTACGTTTGGGGCTATCATCAAAATCCTACTTAACAAACAAATAAATTCAACATCCCCAAAAATTGCTTACTAAAAGTATGTGACCATCATATTCTATAGCCCACGCTGCTCTTGTCGCAAATAATGTTCCTTTTGTGACCAAATCAACTTTTTTAGGGCAAGAGACACCAGTTGAATCAGTGGGGTAAATTTAACACATCAACTTGGAGAACCTCGTAGAATTCCAGGCTGTAGGAAAATTGTCAGCCAAGTAGAGAACGGGTTCCCTGACAAGCAGATGAAACAAAACAGTTGAGATATGTTGTGAAATCATGAAGTTATACTGTATTACTCTGATGTGAATGTGTTTTTGATCAGATTTCCTATAAGGGATATCACACAAAAAATTACCCAAACAAAAATTCATAAATCATTCCATTTTAGACAAATCAGCCCCAGGCCTTTTTTTTTTTTTTTATGTTTATTCTTGGTGCATTGTCAATTTGAAATGGCCTTCCATTTTTTTTCAATTATTGTCACATTGCTACGAAGATGATCCTAAAATCATATTGGTGTTTTTTTTTTGTTTGTTTTTGTTTTTCCACAATATGTTTTCCATGTTGGAAGATAAGTGTTATAAACTTGCAAAGTCTGAGAGCAATTCAGAGCTAACTTGCTAAGACATAGCGTAAAACTCTTTCACCTTCTAAAATTGTCCCAATTTTGGGTGCAGGGCTAAAACGAGGACACCATGACACAACCAGTACAGAGCATGAGTTGGCCCTCCCCCACTATATAAGCATGAAGCACCTTCAGTGAGTATTCAGCGAAATTGCTAAATCCTTATTGATAATATAAGTAGATCCATCTGTACCACGGCAGTGTGCAATGAAGACAACAAGCTATGCCTACCCCTCTGCCCCCCAAAAAACATCTTCCCTGAAGTGATGTTTTTTTTTATATTTGGGCTCGCTGACATTTGCTTCCTCAACCACACGCCTGCCCACCAGCCCAAGCAGACAGTAGCTGCCAGAATGGCTGCGGATCATCACCCAGCGTATGGGTCGTCAGCCTCAGAGTGCATCTACAATGTCACGTGGCAAGGAAGAGTTAAAAAAAATAATAGTCCAGAATGTGTATGTGACCAGTTTGTGGCTGCTTCAGAGTGTACCATGGGCAGCCACAAATCATCCAATGACCTGTTAAATCATAACTGGGCCAAAGGAGAGGAAAATGGGCTCTGACCCCTGAAGCAAACACCAGCAGCTGCATCGGGGCTAAGAGGGTGTTTGGCTGCCACAAAGCGCCCCTCTGCTGCCTGAGCGCATCTGGGAAAGAAGACAGGCATTTGACTAACCGATAAAATCCATCCATCCATTCTTCTACCGGTCTCGGGGGAAGTAGCTTCTACAGGAATACCCAGACTTCTCTTTCCCTGGCCACTTCTTTCAGCTCTTCCAGATGGATCCCGAGGCGTTCCCAGGCCAGCTGAGTGACATAGTCTCTCCAGCGTGTCCTGGGTCGACCTCTGGGTCTCTTTCCGGTGGGACATGCCCAGAACACCTCACCAGGGAGGCTTCCAGGAGTATCTGGATCAGATGCACCAGCCACCTCATCTGGCTCCTCTCAATGCAGAGGAGCAGTGCCTTGACATTGAGCCCTTCCCGGATGACTGAGCTTCTTACCCTATATCTAAGGGAGAGCCTGGACACCCTGCGGAGGAAACTCATTTTGGCCGCTTGTATTTGGGATCTTGTTCTTTCGGTCACGACCCACAGCTCATGCCCATAGGTCAGGGTAGGAACGTAGATTGACTGATAAGAGCTTGCCTTTCGAGTGACCTCCTTCTTTCCCACAACAGACCAATACAAAGTCCGCATCACTGCAGACGCTGCACCGATCCGTCTGTCGATCTCCCGCTCCATTCTTCCCTCACTCGTGAACAATACCCCAAGATACTTGAACTCCTCCACTTGGGGCAGGATGTCATCCCCCGCCCCCAGAGAGTGCACGCGACCCTTTTCCGACTGAGGTATCAGATTAGGAGGTGCTGATTCTCATCCCAGCCACTTCACACTCTGATGCAAACCTCTCCAGTGAGCGTTGGAGAGCACTGCTTGATGAAGCCAACAGAACCACAGCATCTGTGGTGAGAGATGTGATGCTGAGGCCACCAAACCGGACACCCTCTATGCTTCGGCTGCACCTAGAAATTCTGTCCAGAAAGGTTTTGAACAAAATCAGTGACAACAGGCAGTCTTGGCGGAGTCCAACTCGCACCGGAAACAAGTCTGACTTATTGCTGGCAAAGCAGACTAAACTCTGACAGTGGTCATACAGGGACCGAACAGCCCGTATCAGGGAGCTCGGTACCCCATACTCCCGGAGAACTCCCCACAAGCCTCCTCGAAGGACGCGGTCAAATGCATTCTCCAAGTCCACAAAACACATGTAGACTGCTTGGGTGAACTCCCATGCACCCTTGCAGATCCTGCCGTGGGTGTAGAGCTGGTCCACTGTTCCACGGCCAGGACGAAAACCACATTGCTCGTCCTGAATCTAAGATTCGACTTCCCGATGGACCCTCCTCCCCACCACCCCTGAATTGACCTTATCGGGGAGGCTGTGGAGTGTGATTTCCCCTTTTGTTGGAACACATCCTCCTGTCCCCCTTCTTAAAAAGTTGGACCACCACACCAGTCTGACAATCCAGAGGCACTGTCTCCGATGTCCATGCAATGTTGCAGAGACGTCAACCACGACAGCCCCACAACTTCCAGAGCCTTCAGGAACTCCGGCATCGTCCCCCACTACCAGGTGGCGATTAGTTGACAGCTTCGTCCCTCTCGTCATCCGAGTGTCCAAGACATGCGGTCGCAAGTCCGATGACACTAATAGAGTCGATAATCGGACTGCAGCCTAAGGTGTCCTGGTGCCAGGTGCACATCTGGACATCCCTATGCCTGAATATGGTGGTCATTATGGACAATCTGTGATGAGTACAGAAGTCCAATAACAGAACACCACTCAGGTTCTGATTGGGGGGGCCGTTGTTCCAAATAATGCCCTTCCAGGTCTCACTGTAATTTCCCATGTGAGCATTGAAGTCCCCCAGCAGAATGATGGTTTCCCCAGAGGGAGCGCTCTCTAGCACTTTCTTTAAGGACTCCAAAAGGGTGGGTACTCTGAACTACTGTTTGGTGCATCAGCACAAACAACAGTCAGGACCCATCCCCCACCTGAAGGCAGAGGGAGGCTACCCTCTCATCCACCGGGGTAAACCCTAATGTACAGGCCCCGAGCCAGAGAGCAATGAGTATACCCACACCTGCTCTGCGTCTCTCACCGTGGGCAAATCCAGAGTGAAATAGAGTCCAACCCCTCTCAAGAGGAGTGGTACCAGAGCCCAAGCGGTGCATAGAGGTGAGTCCGACTATATCTAGTTGGAACTTCTCGACCTCACGTGTTAGACTTTAAAGAATGGAGTCACCCAATTCTTTGTGCAGCATATTAAAGTTGTTTATTTTATTTCTGTAAACCACACAGAATACACGTTTAGCTCACAGGTCAAAAAATAGCATCCGCTAACAGTTCTCAAACACGATACTTTTCACTGGACTGCAGCTTCTTCTGAGAATCTGAATCAGACAGCATGTAAGCTAACGAATGTATTGAACAAAACGCTTTGAGACGATTTTTTAAATAAGTGAGTTCTGTCCAAATTTCAATGTTCAAAACATTGGGAAATCAAATATGACACATTAAACATTGACAATAATACAGCCGGATTAGACTCAATCAAAATCACTCAAACACTCATGACGATCTGTCGCTGTTATTGTGAAGGAACAGGAAGTTGCACACTCTTTTCCTGTTCATCAGTTCTTTTTAACTGGGCTTTATCATGTTCAATTAACGTGTCGAAACTTAGAAATGCTATACAAGTTCGACAGCAATGCATCTCAAACGCAGCAATGACCCCACCCACTCCTGTGTATCTTACCTGTAAAGAGCACAGAATACACGTTTAGCTCACAGCACATAAATCAGCATCCGCTAACAGTTCTCACACGCGATAGATTTCAATATACTGCAGCAGCTTCTGCGAATGAGCTGGGCAGCGTCGGCCGGCGGCTGCAACACAGCGCCCTCTCATCTGGCGAATTGCTGTTACTATATAAACGAACACACTTAAACGAAGCAAATGTTATACATGTCCAGTCACACAAGAGTTGAATTTGAGGGGTAAAGTATTTTTAAAAATGTGTGTGTTGTGTATTGGGTGGGCCAAAAATAATAATGTTTCTAACTGTACATGTTATTAATGTTGTAACAATTCCACTCCAAACACAATTTGCCACACACGCACCAACTCGGGCTCCTTCCCTGCCAAAGAGGTGACATTCCATGTCCATAGACCTAGTTTGGAGGATTGGATCGCCAAGGTCCCCGCCTTTCGCCATCGCCCAGCTCACATCGCACCCAACCCGTATAGCCCCTCTCACAGGTGGTGAGCCCATGGGAGGAGGAACCATGTTACCCTTTCGGACTGTGTCCCGCCAAGCCCCATGGGTGCAGGGTGCTCTCCTTCGAGCCCCACCTCCAGGCCTGGCTCCAGAGGGGGGCCCCGGTGACCCGTGTCTGGGCAAGGGAAACCATGATCCAATTTTTGTATTCGTCATAGGGGTTTTGGAGTCATACTTTGTCTGGTCCCTCACCTAGGACTTTTGTGCCATGGGTGACCCTACCAGGGTATGAATCCCCAGACAACTTAGCTCCTAGGATCATAGGAACACACAAACCCCTCGACCACGATAAGGTGACGGCTCAAGGAAGGGTAACCGATAAAGAGTTTTCCTAAATCTGAGACAATAAATCCCCTCCTTGAGCAGTCACCTTATCGTGGTCGAGGGGTTTGTGTGTCCCAATGATCCTAAGGGCTAAGATTTCTTTGGGTTCATGCGCTTGGTAGGGTCGCCCATGCAAAAAGCTCCTAGATGTGGGACCAGACAAAGTACAACTCCAAAACCCCTATGATGAGTACAAAAATTGGATCTTCGTTTCCCTGTGATGATGACGTGGGTCACCAGGGCCCACCTCCTGGAGCCAGGCCTGTAGGTGGGGCTCAAAGGCGATCCCCTTGTGGCCGGACCTGCACCCATGGGGCTCGACCAGGCACAGACCAAAAGGGTAACATGGTTCCCCCTCCCATGGGCTCACCATCTGTGAGAGGGGCCATAGGGGTTGGGTGCGATGTGAGATGGGTAGTGGCCAAAGGTGAGCCGACCCCCGGCAACAGAAACTAGCTCTAGGGACATGAAATGTTACCTCTTTGACAGGGAAGGAGCTTGGGTTTGTGTCCGAGGTCGAGAAGTTGCTTCTACGCACCGCTTGGGCTCTGGCACCACTCCTCTTGAGAGGGGTTGGACTCTATTCCACTCTGCAGTTGCCCACGGTGAGAGACTCTGATCACGTGTGGGTATACTTATTGCCCCACAGCTCAGGGCCTGTACAGTGGGGTTTACCCCGGTGAATGAGAGGGTAGCCTTCTTCCGCCTTCAGGGGTAGCCTCCTTCCACCTTCAGGTAGGGGGACTGGACCTGACTGTTTTTTGCTTCAGACAACCCACCCTTTTTGGAGTCCTTATAGGGAGTGGTGGAGAGCGCCCCCTCTGGGGATTCCATCATTCTTCTAGGGGACTTCAAAACCCATATGGGCAATGACAGTGAGATCTGGAAGGCCGTGATTGGGAAATACGGCCACCCTGATTAGAACCCGGGTGGTGTTCTGTTACTGGACTTCTTTGCTCATCACGGATTGTCCATAATGAACACCGTGTTCAGGCATAAAGGTGTCAATGTGCACCTGGAACCAGGACACACCCTAGGTCGCAGTTTGATGATCGACTTTGTGGTCGTGTCATCGGACTTGCGACCACATGTCTTGGACACTCTGGTGAAGAGAGGGGCAGAGCTGTCAACTGATCACCACCTGGTGGTGAGTTGTCTCCGATGGCGGGGGAAGATGCCATTCCGACATGGCAAACGTTGTAAGGGTCGGCTGGCAGATTCCCCTGTCAGAAGGAATTTCAACTCCCACCTCCGAAAGAAGTTTGCTCACGTCCCAGAGGGGGACATTGAGTCCGAGTGGACAACGTTCCACGCCTCCATTGCTGAGGCGGCCGACCGGAGCTGTGGCTGTAAGGTGGTTGGTGCCTGTTGTGGCGGCAGCCTGCGAACTCGTTGGTGGACACCAACAGCTAGGGATGCTGTCAAGCTGAAGAAGGAGTCCTATTGGGCATTTTTGGCCTGTGGGACTCCCGAGGCAGCTGATAGGTACCGGCTGGCTAAGAGGAAAGCAGCTTCGGTGGTCACTGAGGCAAACACTCGGGGATGGGAAGAGTTCAGTGAGGCCATGGAGAATAACTTCAAGACGGCTTCAAGGACATTCTCGTCTGGCGTCTTGGGAAGGGGAGCAGTGCACCGTACAGTGGAAATGGGGCACTGCTGACCTCAATTCAGGATGTTGTGAGTCGGTGGGGAGAATACTTCAAAGACCTCCTTAATTCCACCAACATCCCTTCCCATGAAGACGCTGAGTCTGAGTGATCTGAGGTGGGCTCTTCTATCTCTGGGATTGAGGTGGTTAAAAAGCTCCTTGCTGGCAGGGCCTCGTGGGTGGAAGAGATTCAGCCGGAGTTTTTAAAGGCTCTGTATGTTTTGGGGCTGTCCTGGTTGACACGCCTCTGCAACATTGCGTGAACATCGGGGACAGTGCCTCTGTATTGGCAGACTGGGGTGGTGGTCCACCTTTTTAAGAAGGGGGAACGGAGGGTGTGTTCCAACTATAGGGGGATCACACTCCTCAGCCTCCCTTGTAACGTCTCTTCAGGAGTACTGGGGAGGAGGAAGTCAAATCTCGGATTCAGGAGGAGCAATGTGGTTTTCGTCCAGGCCGTGGAACCAGTGGACCAGCTCTACACCCTTGGCAGGATTTCTCGAGGGTTCATGGGAGTTCGCCCAAGCAGTCTACATGTGTTTTGTGGACTTGGAGAAGGCATTCGACCCTGTCCCTTGGGGAGTCCTGTGGGAGGTTCTTCGGGTGTATGGGGTACCAAACTAACTGATATGAGTTGTTCGATCCCTGAAGGACCGTTGAAAGAGTTTGGTCCGCATTGTCGGCAATAAGTCGGACTTGTTTCCGGTGAGAGATGGACTCTGCCAAGGTTGCCCTTTATCACGATTTTGTTCATAACTTTTATCGACAGAATATCGAGGCACACCTGAGGCGTAGCGTGTGTCCGGTTTGGTGGCCTTAGCATTGCATCTCTGCTCTTTGCAGATGATGTGGTTCTGTTGGCTTCATCAAGCCATGATCTCCAACTCTCACGGGAGCAGTTCGGAGCCAAGTGTGAAGCTACTGGGATAAGAATCAGCACCTCCAGGTCAGGAATGAGATCCTGCCCCAGGTGGAGGAGTTAACCTATCTTGGGGTCTTGTTCATGAGTGAAGGAAGAATGGAGCGGGAGATTGACAGACGGATCGGTACAGCGTCTGCAATGATGCGCACAGACGTATCTGTCTGTTGTGGTAAAAAGAGAAAGCTCTCATATTACCAGTCGATCTACGTTCCTACCCTCACCTATGGGCACAAGCTGTCAGTTGTGACCGAAAGAACAAGATCCCGGATACAAGCGGCCGAAATGAGTTTCCTCCGCAGGGTGTCTAGGCTGTCCCTTAGAGATAAGGTGGGGTTGTGTCAAGCTGCTGCTCCTCCGTATTGAGAGGCACCAGATGAGGTGGCTGGGGCATCTGATTCGGATGCCTCCTGTACTCCTCCCTGGTGAGGTGTTCCGGGCATGTCCCACCGGAAAGAGACCCCGGTGACTATTCGGGACACGCTGGAGACACTACGTCTCTCGGCTGGCTTGGGAATGCCTCGGGATCCCTCAGGAAGAGCTGTAAGAAGTGGCTGGGGGAAGGGAAGTCTGAGTATCCCTACAGAAGCTACTTCCCCTGCGACCTGACCCGGAAAAGTGGTAGAAAATGGATGGATGGAGACAATACATAATTTCTTCACCATTTTGAAGCCTGGTGACAAATACTTGCTCTTTTAAATTAATTCAAATTTTGCTGACGTTAACAACACCCTTCTCTGCTCTCTGTCATATTTACAAGACCTTCTTGCCCGTGAGTTTGTTTTAACTTAAAGACAAAAAATGTCGACGACAAGGGCTAGTTGTGCAGCCGCATTTAAAAGAAATGTGTCATCACTTGGGCCGATGACGCGGCCAAACTGGAACCAAAACAACATGAGCTGAAACTACACAGTTCGATCATATAAAGAAACAGGATAGCGCACACAATTAAAATGCTCGCCTTTTTAAAAGTACCCATTACGCTCATTTGTACATAGTTTGACCTCTCATTTTGATAGCGACCTGAAGCTATCAAGAGCTGCTACAGATTGTACCCGAATGGAGGCAAGAGTCTGCGCCATTAGCACGGTGGACCTTCCCCTCAAAGCGCTGACAATAATGAAGAAACAAAGGGAACCAAGACTCTTGAGATTCAAAAGATGTTTCCTCACAAATGCCATGGATGGCACAGAGGATGCCAATCAGATGCTTCTTTTGAAGTCTTGGCCAAGGATGTCTAATGTAGTGGATACTGTACTATGCACAAACGTTTTATGCACAAATATTTTATTTAAAAAATATTCAAGTTAAACACTGTTAAATAGTTTATTTATTTAAGACTTTAATGTGTGTTATCAACAGTATCAATAAAATGTTGTGCCATCGTTGAGCATTTATATGAGTTGGCTGAGGGATTATGTTCTGACAATTGCAGGGACCAGGACAACTTCAGGATGCATTATACTCAAGAAATAACGTTATACCAGAATACGAAAAGAGGGGAAAAAGGTCTGCATGGATTGAGGAGACAAAGGGATAGGGATAATTAGAATGTGCCGCACGTTAGGATGACTAAGACTAGAGATGATAACATATTGACTCATCCCAGTAGTTTGCTGGATAGATAAAACAAATACTTTGAGGGGTTGATGAATGAGGAAAATGAAAGCGAAGGAACAGTAGAAAAGGCAAGTTTGGTGGACCAGGAAGTAGGAATGATCTGTACAGGAGATGTTATAAAGCAGTTATGAGGATGAAAATGCAAAGGTAAGTGATGCTGATGACATACCTGTGGGAGTATGGAGGCATATTGGAGAGGTTTGCTGTGGAGTTTTTGACCGTTGTTTAATTATAGAATTCTAGCAAGTGAGAATACGCCTGGGGAACAGTGTGTTGTGCCCATTCTTAAGAACAACAGTGGTGATCAGAGCTGTGGGAACTATATCAGAATACATTTGAAAAGCTACAGTAATTTCTGACCTTTATAGAGCCAAGACACACATTTACAAAAAATCTCACAAAAGTGGATACATTTATTATTTTATCTACTTACTGCCATCTAATAGAAGAGTATTTGATTTGTCTGCCACAATGCCACACTGGCATAAATTGATGAGAAAAAAAAAATAAATTTCTTGTAAATGAATAACATTTTGTCCCATTTATGGAAAATTTTACAATTTCCCACAGTATACCTGAAGTGCGCTAATGGCACACTGGTTAAGAATCACTGGGCTACACAATGAAGTTTCTCAATTTCTCAAAGTGACATCATTTTGTTCAGTTCATCCAAGCTTGGAGGTAGTGCGCACCTGTGCTCGACGAAATAAACAAAGCTTCCAGTTACGGATATGCCGGGAAAGTGCCGATTTGACGACACGTCAAAATTAAAATGAAAATGAGTTGTACCGGGGGAGGCTTGCACCTTGCAACATTCATACAGCGAAATGCTCTCCATGCGGTAAACTCATTAACCTACCTAACATGGGAGAAGGTGCGTTGCGAAGTCATATGACGTCGGCCGAACATATTTCAACAATGTCAAGAAAACTGAATGATAAGACAGAGAATTTGACAATTTTCAACCTCTTACGTGGGAGAGCTGACTCCGGTGAAAATGAATTTGCCATGGCGCTACTGCAACCGTTCGCAGTCGGCTGAATACTTCAGTGGCAGGTTAGTGTTTTTAAATTTTAAGGGTCAACCCAACAAGCAGTGTTGCTACTTTTGCACATGCTACCATTGACAGAAAAGAGGCATTTTTGAAAATACTAAAGTATAGAGATGGTGCACACGACGTTCCTTTTTGTTTACGATGCCTTTTTTCAAGTCAAACAAAGCTGCTCGGTTGTCCGGGCTGGACCGTAACAGATTTTCACAATGTTGTGAAACCTGTTGTGCTGTTGGTTGTTACAATAGACGAGACAGTTCTTCAAAGATACCATTCTATAGAACACCAGCTGAAAAGATCAATGTATTTCAGCAACTAAATGGTGCCCAACGAAATATACGCCAATGTAATTATCATTTCATTTCAGGTAGGAATTAATTTCAAGTACTTAATTCCCAAATGGAAAGAACGTTTGAAATATCTTGTGCCATTGAGAAAATATTGAACATGAAAAATTTGAGTTTTCAAATATTGCTATATTTATCAAAAAAATCCTTATGTATATATATACACACGCGTGTGTGTGTAAAATTAATCTTATATATTTTTTTATTTTCCTTCATCACGGATTTCAGATTCAAATTCAGCATTAAAACAACAATGAAAATCCGATCAAATCAAAATCCTGCTCTCGAGCGTTATCTTGCCGCCATGAGCATGATCACCCTCTGATCAATTCAGACTCAACTTCACTATACTGTATAATTATTGGTGACGACTACATGTGGAGTGGCTTTTACACCATGTTGGTCTATTAGTCATGGTTGCAAGGTAAGTTTGAAGCCCAAGGCTTGCTTGCATAAAGCCTTCATAGCTGAAGAGTACTCTTACCTTACAACACAGCAGATAAGAAACCACTGATGAACATGCTTTACTGCCATGTTGTAGTGATAGAATAAGTAAACTCAAAGGAAAATGGCATTGTAAAGCATGCCGACATCTTTCCTGTATATATATATATATATATATATATATATATAATATATATATATATATAAAAGTTATCTCCCTGTATGATAACTGTGAATGAGGACACAAAGTGTGGACCTGCAACATTTCCCATTTCACTCTTCTCAAACTAGGCAGGCAAATGGTAGCTGTGCAAGGTGGCTTCTTTTTTACTCATAATGTAATTGTAAAAATAGATTCATTCATTCCTCTTCAGTTCCACTTTTCTTCACTTGGGTTGCGGGCGTGCTGGACCCTAGACCAGCTATCTTCGGGCAAAAGGAGAGGTAGATCCTGAACTGGTCGCCAAGCAATTATGGGGCACAGATAAACAATTATTTGCACTCACATTCACACCGACGGGCAATTTAAAGTCTTAAATTAACATATCACGTGTGTACATGGCATGTAGGATGAAATGGGATTACCTGGTGAAAACCCATGCAGGCATCATAATCAGAATCAGCTTTATTGGCCCAGTGTCTAAAAACACACAAGGAATTATTCTCCGGCAGTCGGTGCTGCCCTGGTACAACATACAGAACAAGAACAACAAAGTAAAACAACAAGAGACATTTCTATTTATATGAACTATTCCTTATAAGAGATGTGCAAGATGTAAAATCTTCTTCATTTTGAACAGGTAAAAAATAGGAGTGTCGACGTCCCACATTGTATGAAGCTTGTACAGAGTCCCTTTACCCGATCACAGTCCCCGTTATAGTACAATGACAATTGTGAAAAGTTTAAAGTGATGAATCTTGCAATATTATACAAAATATATTACTCTATATTACCGACTTACTGGGAGGCGAATGGGAAAGGAGCTTTCCATTCACTCTCGCTCACCTTTCCCATTTTGTATTCTTTATCTAGGATTCACTCTCTTGTCACACCTCCTTAAGGCTATTCTATTTCTCCCCTCCCATTACACGTCCTTTCCTCCCATCTCCTGTCCTCTCAAATATCAAATGTGTTATCTAAACTCCCCATCAATAGTTAATCAACCTGGGACACTCAATCTACACAATGAGGAGTGCAGATCTCACCCATGAACGGCTATAGTGTCTGCATCTATCCATGTGCTTATAGAAAATTTGAAGAGGAAGAGTGTGCATGCTGAATTGCAAATATATTAGTCTAAAGCTTCTGAGAGGAGAAAGTAGAGGGTGTGGCATGTGGAATGCAGGTGTTGGTGGATCAACAACCTCATTAAAATAAGAACAATTACTGTCAACCGTAACCATGCCATAAACCCACCAAACTGATGTTTCATCAGTTAGCCTTCATCTTCGAGACACACATTCCTATTGCAGTCACTGACATTTGACGAGCGCGTCAAATCTGCACAGTCCAGCACGAAAAATCACGCGCGTAAAATTTGTTACAAATAGAAAAAATAGATATTGAAGGAAATTCAGTTACATCAGGAGTGCTCAACGTGTCGATCGCGAGGCAGTTTTGGTTGGTCGTGTGACGGCGTGGCCAAAAAAAAAAAAGATGTTAGACTATCATCCACCTCATCCCTTGATTCCGGTGTGGCCAATACGTCGAGCGGACGCGCATAAAGGCGCATTCTAGCAAACCGGCCTCCTATTTACGGCAGTCGCAGCGATGCGCACGTGCACCCGTCCACCCCTGCCCCGCCTCACCGGTCGGTTACGAGAGGCTGGCTGCTTGAAACGTAGATCTTGGGGGGAAAAAACCTCGGCACCCCTGAGTTACATTGAAAACATTTCTGGGCTATAACACAGGTAATGTTTCAGTATCTAACTATAATAAGTATGAGATTGTGATTTACTTTGACTTGATCGAAGTTCTAATGTTAGACTAATCTGTCCATATATCTAAATGCGAACGGTCATTTTCCCCCGTGTTACTGGGTTATCTTGAAGTTGAAAACATTTCCCCTCTCCATGCTTAAGGAAGATATAGATAATATACTGCCAGCTGTTATCAATGGACTCACAATAGATAGCGCCGTAAATTACGCAAGATTATAACAAACCATCCTAATGAAATAAAATTATTTGATTATATGAAAATTTAGTTTTGAAATTGAATGTCTATTGACCTCCTAATAAATGTATGTCTCAGTCTGTGCAATTTCCATAAATTCTGATTATGATATTACGTAACAACTACATACTCTGGTATAACAACTCAGTAAGTTATTTTAAGGTCTTGAGATTCCATCCCTAATCACACTTGCAATTTTATATCTGCGGGCATGACCGGTGGACTACACCCGTAACTATATCTGCGGGCATGACTCACCACACCCATACATTTTTCAAATGTGGGTGACGGCTATTATTCCTTCCAATGACGAATTCATCCAATCACACATCATACTCAGACAACTTTTAGGCTCACAGTAGGAACTTATAGAACTGTGACATGCATTGGCAAACACAATTGCTGGGTCTCTCCATTACCACTTTTCTTTCTGAACAGTCCACTGCAAAGTGCCGCTCTAAAATTAGGATCAACAGCCATTGATTAAAATCAAAGAGAGCATAGAACGAAGTAATTCAAGCATAAGATAGTGTACATAAAATATAGCATCGGTAAAATATAGAACTATTAATGAATTCAAAAGTACGCAAACCAGAATAACAATAGTAACCGATTATAATTTCTACAAATAAAATAGGGACCACGCAGGTCACCTGCTCAGCCCCTAAATATAAGTTGATTAAAAAATAAGGATGCTCAAAAGGAATAAAAAACTGAAGCTGAATAAAAGGTAGCAACACAACCTGTAGCTGAACACACAAAAGACTAGAAATTATTGTGGACTTTAGGAGGCATCCTTCACCACAGCTACCTCTCACACTTTCCAACTGTCTTGTGTCAACTGTCGAGACCTTCAAGTTCTTGGGAATTACGGTGTTACAGGACCTGAAGTGGGAGAAAAATATCAATTCCATCTTCAAAAAAAGCCCAGCAAAGGATCTACTTTATGTTACATCTTCTGAGGAAGCTCAACCTGCCACAAGCGCTGCTAAGACAGGTCTACGCAGCAGTCATTGAACCATCCATCCATCCATTTTCTTCACTGCTTATCCTCACAAGTGTCGTGGGAGTGCTGGAGCCTATCCCAGCTGTCAACAGGCAGGAGGCAGGGTACACCTTTAACTGGTTTCCAGCTAATCACAGGGCACATCGAGACAAACAGCTGCACTCATAATCACACGTAGGGGGAATTTAGAGTGTCCAATTAATGTTGCATGTTGCATGTGGGAGGAAACCAGAGTGCCCGGAGAAAACCCACACAGGCACCGGGAGAACATGCAAACTCCACAAAAGCAGGTCTGGGATTGAACCCGGCACCTCAGAACTGTGAGGCCAACGCTTTCCAGCTGATCCCCACAGTGCCGCCCACCGTAAGTTCTTAAAAGGGAAAAAAAAGTTCCCTGTCAATTGACTGTCTATTGTCCTCTGTTCTTGTTAGTTTGTTTATTCTGTTCTTCATACACATTATGTATGTCGTACTCCCGGAGACAAATTCCCTGTGTGTTGTTACATACTTAAAGCTGATTCTGATTTCCGAAATAAATGTATTTACATATAGAAAATCCATCCATCTATTTTCTGAGCCACTTATCTTCACAAGGGTCACAGGAGTGATGGACCCTATCTCAGTTGTCAGTGGGCAGGATACACCCTGAACTGGTTGCTAGTGAGTCGCAAGGCACATGGAGACCCATAACAGACACATTCACGATCATACCAATGGGTACTTTAGAGTGTCCAATTAATGCATGTTTTTTGGGATGTGGGAGGAAACCAGAATGCCCAGAGAAAACGGGGAGAACATGTAAACTCCACACAGGTGGGGCTAGGCCAGCACTCTACAGCTCCACCACCTTGCCGCCCATATAGAAAATATTGAATAAAACCGTTACTGATGGTCTAGTGGTACACCCCCCAGACTTTGGAGCAGGAAGTGTGGGATGGGTTCCTGCGCAGTGATGGTGTGATGTGTTCCCTGTGACTGACTGGCGACCATTTTAGGATGGAGTCCACCTTTTGCCCGAAGTTATCTATGATACACGCCAGCACTCCTGCAATTATTGTGAGGATAAGCGGCTTAGAAAAATGGATGGATGTATTAAGTTTACAAAAAAAGCTTTTTAAGGAAAGTAGTAAGTAAATGAACATCAAAATCCAACTTCTTCTTCTTCTTCTTCTTGTCTTTGGCTTGTCCTGTTAGGGGTCACCACAGCGTGTCATCTTTTTCCATCTAAACCTATCTCTTGCATCTTCCTCTCTAACACCCAGTGTACTCATGTCTTCCCTCACAACATCCTTCAACCTTCTCTTTGGTCTTCCTCTCCTCTTTGCCTGGCAGCTCCATCCTCAGTTCCCTTTTACCAATATACTCACTCTCTCGCTTCTGGACATGTCCAAACCATTGAAGGTCTGCTCTCTCAAACCTTGCATTCCAAATGGTTCTCTGCTCTATCTTTGTCGTTTTAATCTTCTTACCCACCACCAGAGTCATCCTACACACCACCATCCTACGCTGTCAAGCTACACTCTCCCCTACAACTACCTTACAGTCAGTAACCTTCTTCAGATTACATCGTCTGCACAAAATATAATCAGGGTAGAGAGTGATCTACTTCCACTCTTGTAGATCACTGTATGTTCTTGCCTCTTCTGGAAAAAAGTGTTTACTACTGCCATCGCCATCCTTTTTGCAAAGTCCACCACCATCTGTCCTTCAAAGTTTCTTTCCTGGGTGCCATACTTCTTCTTCATCGCCCCTGTTTCCTTCACCAACACGTCTGCACAAATCACAACTCTGTCTCTGTCAGGGATGCTCAGAACTACTTCATCTCATTCCTTCCAGAATTTCTCTTTCAACTCAAGGTCACATCCTACCTGTGGGGCATAGCTGTTAATCACATTATACATAACACAGTCAATTTGAGATTTTTGCCTCATCACTCGATCTGATACTCATTTATACATACATCATTCCAAGACATTTTAACCAGCTCTTCCTTTTAAAATAACCCCTACTCCATTTTTTTTCCCATCTACCCCACGGTAAAATAATTTAAACAATGCTCCTAAACACATAGCCTTACTACCTTTCCACCTGCTCTCTTGGATGCACAAAATATCAACATTTCTCCTCAACGTCAGGTCAACCAACTCCTGACCTTTTCCTGTCATAATCCCAACATTCAAAGTCAGTCACTCAGTTGTAGGCTCTGCGCATTCCACTTCTTCTTCTGCGGATGAATCCGCTTTCCTCCTCTTCTTTGTCTTCAATCCACAGTAGCTGAATTTCCACTGACGCCCTACAAGTTAACAGTGCCCGGGGGGGCGGGTGTTCTTAACCCGGGCCACGACCGATCCAGTATGTTGTTCTTTAGATGAATGCTCATATTTGTTTGACACAGTTTTATGCCGGATGTCCTTCCTGATGCAACCCTCTGCATTTATCCGGGCTTGGGACCGGCCTACAGATTGCAATGGCTTGTTTCCACATAGGGGTTCATTTACATTAAAATCTAACTAAAAGCCAGATTAAAGAGAAAAATCAATCTTTTAAAAATATGACAAAAGGGTCTTAAAATTGGGTCTGGAGTATATAAATGAACATCATTTTCAGTGACTTATTTATTCAGTTGATTTCCATTAGCTCAGAAGTGTAAATTTGTTTTCTTTTCCTTAGTACAGTATTTGTTTTATTAGTGTTGCTTGAGTTTATCATAATTTCCGGCCTATAAATCGCGACTTTTTTCACACGCTTTCAACCCAGCGGTTCATGCAGTGATTTGGGTAATTTGTGCATTTTCCTAACGGCCTAAAAGGCCCTTGCGTGCCCCGGGGCACTCGAGCAGAAAAGGTAAGCGTGAGACTGGTGTAATATATGTGCCAAGGAAGTGACTTTTACCCGTCCGGCCCTGTTAGCACTGCGCTAGCGTGTTACTGCCGTGTCTCAGTGATTTTTATCGGTATGTTCTTTTTTTTTTTAACCAACCCTGTTAGCACGGTGCTAGCATTAGCGCAGCCTCTAGAGTTAGTGCGGTGTTAGCGTTAGCATTAGTGCAGCGTTAGCATTAAACTCAATGTACCGTCTTTCTTTGTAAATATTTCGTGTTTCAGTGTGGGCACTAGCGGCTTTTACCCTGCTAGGGCGCATGTATGTACCAAATCGTATTTCATTTGCATATTTACTGGGTGAGGGTTATAGCCAGGTGCGCTCTGTCGGCCGGGAATTATGGAATATCCATCATGTGCAAGAGAGTGAACTTCTTTAAGTACTTTAGCCAAACTGCTCATCCTCACAAGGGTAACGGGAAAGCTGGCGCCTATCCCAGCTAGCTTCAGGCGAAAGGTAGATTAGACCTGGTTAGTCAGTTACAGGGCAGATATTGACACCATCACTGAGCGGGAATCGATCCCACGTTGCCCACACCAAAGTGTGTACCACTATACCATCAGTGACTCAAGTAATTTACTTTGCATTCAAGTGGACTCATGTAGATATTCTCCCATTTTACATCTGAGCTCACTCTGTTTATCTTCAGCGGAAGACTAAACTAGTGACTATTCCAGATAAGAATCTCTGTGTGTCTCATCTTATTTATCTTGGGCATAGTTTGTAAGGAAGCAGTTTACTACTCCCCTGTAAACTAAATGGTTTGTACTTATTTTATTGCCACTTACTACTGGTAGGTATACCTAATTTAAGATCTAATCCGAAGTGGGTACAATAAATAGAATAAAGACACTTTGACTTTCAATTTATAGACCTGCATGGTCATAAAGTTGACTAACACTTGTAAACAGTGATGTCACAGCCTTTACACAACCACATTGGTACAATAGTACAAAAGCAGTATTCCTCATGCAATTGAGTTTTATGCGGTATAACACGTGATTTTAAAATACGAACATGACAGAATGTACCATTTAAATGATAGTACAGCATAGTGTGGATTGCCATCTATCCACAGCTCTTCTATTTACTGTCATCAAATTGTCCATTTGTTCCTTAAAGACTGTATACAATAAGTACAAGTGTTACTGTGGATTTGGTTTTCGAAAGACCTTGGAGAGTAAAGACAGGCTAACTGGGGCCCAGAGGTTAGGGAAACTGATAAAATCTAATGTGCCATATATTGAGGTGGATCTCTGGATACATATTTTCTGAACGGGTGAATGAATGGATCAGCAGGTGACCTAAAAGATTCCTTTAATGCTGCATCCAACTACATATATCAGTCTGAAATGCTTATTTTTACAATCATCATACAGTGACGCACTGTAAACAAAATACTCTACTGTCGTCAAATGTAATGATTCGTTACAGCCACCAGATGGGGAGAGAACATCTTTGCATAAAGTTCAGTTGCAGTTTTGATGAATTAATGTATAAACACTACTGACTACATACACTAGGTCTTGACATTCTTTAAAAGCCTTGTTGTATTACAAGTATATTGTTGTTTTTGTTCTTTGAGCCCCAACACAAGCCTGTGCACAACTAGACTGATTTCCCATGGCTATACAACATTATGGTTTACAGTATATCCCTGTCAAATATAGGATAGGCTCTCAGACTGGACTGGGAGAAGAGAAACAGTTCTCAAAGTGTCCATTACTGTACATGCAATAATGCGAGTGCTTACATAAAGTGACTTAAAACTATACTTGATTGTTGCACAGCACGCTTGGCCTTCACTGACATATTAAGTTTAACTGATAATATTTTTTTTCTGAGGAATCATATTCACTTCATTGTAAACATATGTGACAGGAAGATAATTTTGTGCATTGTGGGTTATTATTGACAGATTCATACTCTTGAAAATCAGGAAATTCCTCACAGCAGTGTATGTGGAGGTCAAAACATTTGGTAATCTATTCCCTAGATGACTTCTTCCCACTCATACCATCCTCATCTGTCTTTTTGGCTTCTTTTCCTTACTCGAGTTCACTCACTAGCTATGTAATCAGTTGTCTCAGCACTGGCCATTTTCTCTCTGTGTGCCTTATCACTTCTGTGCAGTTTCCTTCTATGTCATTACTCTGCTATTAGCATTTCATCCTGGGGCTGAAACACTGACCTTATAGCCACAGTTATGCTCAAAACATCTGCGTGTGCAAGATAACACAGTCACCTTACTACCTCTTACTACATGAAACAATGTCCATGAACAAATGCACCTATAGATTTGTTTTAGCACTTAAGAAGCAAAATTACATAGAGAAAAAAAATTATTCACCACGTTTGTCAAACTGCATAAAAGTCAGATTCTAAAGTCAATGTGGAGCTATTTCATGAGATGGAAGGCAAAATGGAGGATGGAGTTTACTTTTTATACCTCTCTTGATTATGTTGTAGGCCTACTGTACATCATGAAAACAGTCAAAAATATCCTGTATGTGCTATGAAATGTTTGATTGATTAATAATTAATTTGTTGAATAAAATGTGACAGTCAATTGACTGGAGACCAATCCGGGATGTACCACACCTCTTCTCAGTCAGTTGGGACAAGCTCCAGCAGACCCAAATGAGAAATGGAAAAAATTAGATGGACACAATGTGGGAAAATTGGACATTGACAACATGGAGGAAAGTATTATTTGTTTTGGGTTAGTGGTTAGAAGTTTAAACATTACATTGCTCTAATGCCTGTTGTGGGCATCACACTGAATGACCGATTAACACATCTGCCTCACAGCTCTTAGGACTGGGGTTCAAATCCCCACCTCATCTCTGCCATTTGAATGTTCTCCCCGTTTTGTCGATGTACTCCTCTTTCCTCCCACATACCCAAAACGTGCGTGGTAGGTTGATTGACGACTCTAAAAATGTTGATGACTAAATTGCCTGTACGTGTGCATGTGAGGGCAAATGTTTGTTCATTTGTGTCCTGCGATCATTTCCCGGTGTACCCCGCCTCTCGTCCGAAGATCGTATGGGATAGGCTCTAACACGCCAGCAGTCCTTGTGAGGATGAGCAGTCCAAAATGGATGGCCTGCAACTGTGCCTGTTCTTGTTCTCTCCAGATTTTATATGTTATCATATGAAAATAAACTGAATCTGAACTGAGAAAACTTGATTATATACACATGACAAATAGAATGTACAATATTAGCGGAATTCACTTCTTATTTATATTGATTAAATCTGTAGATCTGAAACCTAAAAGATGCCGTGTATCAATATTCTGGCTCCTACCTGTCTTGACTTTTAGCATAGTTGTAAATGAACACAACAAAAAAGGAAGAGGCACTTGCCGTTTAGACCAACATACTCATAAACCATTCCGGGATTTATAGTATTAATGGTGGATGCGTTATATAATTGGCGGGCCAGCTCTAACATACAATTGATATGGTCTTGACTATAGTGGCACAAATATAGTAATAGTAAAATTGACTTTTCCCTATCTAATATATGCATGCATTTCAGCAAAATACCCCAGAGAAATATCTTCATGCTATCTGGGAATGCACACCAATTCAATGCCTTGATCCTTGGTTCGATAAAATCTTTCTCATATTTTGGATTTTAGGATTCCACTTTCCCTAAGATTGTGCATACTTGGCATCCATCCATCCATCCATTTTCTACTGCATTTCCGGGTCGGGTCATGGGGCCAGTAGCTTTAGCAGGGATACCCAGATTTCCCTTTCCCCAGCCACTTCATCCAGCTCTTCCGGAAGGATCCCAAGAAGCCGTATCGTTCGCGTTGAAGAATGCTCGGCCTAAGTTAGCCTAGCGTGCTAACAGCCATGGAGTAGAGAGGGAGAGAAAACGAGTAGGGGTTATTTTAAAGGAAGAGTTGGCAAAGAATGTCTTGGAGGTGAAAAGAGTATCAGATCGAGTGATGAAGATGAAATTTGAAATTGAGGGTATTATGTATAATGTGATTAGCGGCTATGCCCCACATGTAGGATGTGACCTCGAGTTGAAAGAGAAATTTTGGAAGAAATTAGACAAACTTGTCCTGAGCATCCCAGACAGAGAGAGAGTAGTGATTAGTGAAGATTTCAATTGACATGTTGGCTAAGGAAATGGGAGCAATGAAGAAGTGATGGGTAAGTACAGCATTCAACAAAGGAACTTTGAGGGTCACATGGTGGTGTACTTTGCAAAAAGGATAGAATTGGCAGTGGTGAACACTTATTTACAGAAGAGACAGGAACATAGAGTGACAAGAGCGGAGGTAGAAGCACGCAGGTAGATTATATTTTGCGCAGATGATGTAATCCGAAGGTTACTGACTATAAGGTTGTGTTGGGGGAGTGTAGCTCGACAGCATAGGATGGTGGTGCGTAGGGTGACTCTGGTAGTGGGTAGGAAGACTAAGAAGACAAAGGTAGAGCAGAAAATCAGGTGGTGGAAGTTGAGAAAGGAAGAATGTTGTGTGCCCTTTCAGAAAGAGGTGAGACAGGCTCAAGATGGACAGGAAGAGCTCCCGGAAGACTGGAATATGACTGCCAAGGTATTCAGAGAGGCCGGCAGGGGTACTTGGGGTACCTTCTGGTAGGAAAGGGGAGAAGGAGACTTGGTGGTGGAACCCCAAAATACAGGAAGTCATCCAAGGAAAGAGATTAGCAAAGAAGGACTGAGGAGACACAGGAGGAATACATTGAGATGTAACATAGGGCAAAGGTAGAGGTGGCGAAGGCTAAACAAGAGGCATATGACGACATGTACACCAGGTTGGATACGAAAGAAGGACAAAAAGGATCTCTACAGGTTGGTCAGACAGAGGGATAGAGATGGGAAGGATGTGCAGCAAGTAAAGGTGATTAAGGATAGCGATGGAAATATGTTGACTACTGCCAGTAGTGTGCTAGGTAGATGGAAAGAGTGCTTTGAGAAGTTAATGAATGAAGAAAATGGAAGAGAACGTAGAGTACAAGAGGCAAGCATGAATGACCAGGAATTGGCAATTATTAGTAAGGGGGAAGTTAGAAAGGCACTGAACAGAATGAAAAATGGAAAGACAGTTGGTCCTGACGACATACAAGTGGAGGTATGGAACCAATTTGGAGAGGTGGCTGTGGAGTTTTTGACCACCTTATTCAATAGAATACTAGCGGTAGAGAAGATGCCAGAAGAATGGAGGAAAAGTGTACTAGTCCCCATTTTTAAGAACAAAGGCGATGTTCAGAACTGTGAGAACTATAGAGGAATAAAGATGATGAGCCACACAAAGAAGTTATGGGAAAGAGTAGTGGAGGCTAGACTCGGGACAGAAGTAAGTATCTGCGAGCAACAGTACGGTTTCATGCCTAGAAAGAGTACCGCAGATGCATTATTTGCCATGAGGATACTTGTGGAAAAGTACAGAGAAGGTCAGAAGGAGCTACAGTACATTGTGTTTTCATAGACCTAGAGAAAGCTGATGACAGAGCCTCAAACGAGGAACTGTGGTACTGCATGTGTAAGTCTGGTGTGGCGAAGAAATATGTTAGAATAGTACAGGACATGTATGAGGGCAGCAGAACAGCGGGGATATGTGCTGTAGGTGTGTCAGAAAAATTTAAGGTAGAGGTGGGACTGCATCAAGGATCCGCACTGAGCCCATTCCTGTTTGCGGTAGTAATGGATAGGCTGACAGATGAGGTTAGACTGGAATCTCCTTGGACTATGATGTTTGCAGATGATATTGTGATCTGCAGTGAAAGCAGGGAGCAGGCGGAGGAACAATTAGAAAGATCGAGCCACGCAATGGAAAGGAGAGGAATGAAGTAAAACAGAATATATGTGCATGAATGTGGGGGGCGGTGGAGAAAGAGTGAAGTTCCAGGGAGAAGAGATAGCGGGGGTGGACAACTTCAAATACTTGTGGTCAACAATACAGAGCAATGGAGAGTGTGGTAAGGAAGTGAAGAAACGGGTCCAAGCGGGACGGGATGGAACAGTTGGCAGAAGGTGTCTGATGTTCTGTGTGACAGAAGAGTCTCCGCTAGGATGAAGGGCAAAGTTTATAAAATAGTGGTGAGGCAGGCCATGATGTACAGATTAGAGATGGTGGCACTGAAGAAACAAGAGGAAGTAGAACAGAAGATAGCAGAAATGTAGATGTTGAGGGTCTCGCTTGGGGTGAACAGGTTGGAAGGGGCTCAGAGTTGATCCCTGATGCAGTCCCACCTCCACCTTAAATTCTTCTGTCACATCTAAGGCATACCTCACCATTGTTCTGCTGCCATCATACATGTCCTGTACTATTTTAACATACTTCTCTGCCACACCAGACTTACGCATGCAGTACCACAGTTCCTGAAATGAAATGCCCCAGGAGAAGTGTACCTGTCAGTCCATACATAATCCTCTGTAGTAATGTTGCACCTCGTTGAATTTTGTAATGTAAGAGCACCATTAGCGAATGACTGAGAAGACAATTCTGAATGCTGTCATCAGCAGAAGTTCACTGGTGATTTTGGAGAGGTGGAGATATTGAGGATGGACAGGAGGCTGACAAGAGAGAGCTGATGGAATGGTGCTCCAGAAATCATCTAATCCTCAAAAATAACAAAAATAAGGAGCTAGTGTTGGATGTAAGGTGGATCTCTGAGACATTTAGCCCTTACGGACAGTCATCCCTTTAACATCATGGAGGAAGATGTTGAGACGGAGCAGCCAGTATTTGGGAATAACTTCAACAATGGAGTGGACTACCAGTATGGACTCTGCACACAAGAAGGGAATTAGCAAATTTTGTTACCTGAGATCAGATGTCTGTCTGATTCATGTCAGATTCTTATCCATTTGGAAAAAGCATGATTCCTCAAAACTACAATTACCATCTTGGGTCAGATATTGTTCAGAATCAATTGTGCAAAGTAATACCTGATGTTAAGAAGATCAGTTTTAATGGGTGAACTGGGTCAATTTTAACATCTTGGGCCTTGACGAGCCTCAGGGATCTTAATCATAGACAGTCAAGATGAAAAATTTCCTCAACCAATATATATATTTTTACCACATCGCACAGTCTAAATACTAACATGCTTCAGTGTGGTATTGTGTGTCACGTCTTGGTATTATAGTTTTTATATTCTAGCAAGTTTTTCACTATGGTAAGCTCCCCCTAATTCTCACCTGATCAATTTTGTACTGGATTTTACTCCCAAATCCTCTCACTTCACCTCTTTCATTGCTCTCATTTCCTCTCCCCTTACCTTCTCAGTGATCAGGTGTACCGGGACAGAGCCACTGAGCTGTGAAATCTTCACTCCTTGAGACACATTTCATGACGCTCCCATCAAAATGCACACAAACACTTGACATCAAGCTACTTTTCTCCACAATTGTTATTTCATGTGTGTTGCACTTACACATTTAAAAGGGAAATGCAAAGCTTTTTTTTTCAAGTTATTGTGAATTAGGGTAAGATATCGTTAAGTGGTTATTGTAAATTGTTAAAATATTGTGTGTGGTGTGTGTGTGTGTGTGTGTCTGTCTGTCTGTCTCTGACCATATCTCCATCTTTGTCCGATAATGAATAATGTATGAGGCCTAACACACACACACACACATACACTTCTTTTTCTGTTTTATTGAGACAAACAAATGTCACCCACCATATCTACCTATGTCATCACGAGAGTTGTTTTGTTGATGTGAAAGATCAGACCAATATGTTGGCTTCTTCGTTTTCCTTTGAACATGCTGCGGATTTCCTGTTTGATTGTACAAAAACTTCACCTCAACCGTTTTTTTGTTTCTTTCTGTCAACTGTGTGTACTTTTGGTTCTAACATTTTTTAGCAGTTTAGTGCCCCACCCAACCTGAGGAACTCTCTTGATTCAGTCATGCATGCTTCATCATGCTAATTTGACTCTCATCTCTCATTCTGGACACTGTCATCATTCCCACATGCCCACTCACACACTCATCTTTTTCCACCACCTCTTGTGAAGATGACTATTTGATGGTTGAGGTCTTGGATGGTCTCTATGAGCGCTGTGCAGCCGGGTGTTTTGACCCCACTGACCACTAACTTAATGACAATTCTTCCCTTTGCTCATATCTTTTGTTTCTTCATGTTCATCGCGGTACCTTGCTTGACTGGAATCCTTTCACATGTGCAAAACTAAGTAAATTGAGCACTTCAATGAGAGGTTTAATAAGTACTCTTGAAATGCCACAGCATTAACTGTGTCCACAAATGAGCAGGCACCAGCATACTGGAGTGCTTTCTGCTGGTTTTCTCATAAAAATGCACACAGAGCATATGTAATAAAAAATAATGTTTGGTATAGTCGCTCATTCTTCCTATATGGGGGAAAAAAAAATAAAGAAAAATAAGGAATTACTCCCCCCTCTGCATCAACAATTTGAAAAAGGAATGTAAAACCATTTTGCTGTGAAGGACAGTCATACAGTGTATTTCTTTTGTGATGGAAAATTATCACATTATCATTATTATCTATATTAATAAAGCAAAGCAAATTTATTTATGTAGCACATTTCATACACAAGGCACTTATGTGCTTTACATGACTAAAAGGATTTGAATACAAAGAAATAAAACATTTAAAACTGAAAATACAATAAAAATCTGAGACCAAGGTCCTCTGTCGGAAAAGGTTGGTGTTCCCTCTCCGTATCGGGGATGAGCCCCTGCCCCAAGTGCAGGAGTTCATGTATCTTGGAGTCTGCCAGTTAATTGATACCAGAACCACCCGCGAAAAGTGAACAACCACAAAGTAGTGGGGGTTGTATGTTTATGTAAGTGCCAGAATATTTAAAATATGTAAACAGTATTTGTACTTTGCGTATTTGAGACAAAAAGAGGTATTTAGTTAAATCTTTAATTATAAAACCTTATACATGTAATACATACAGTGTTATAAATGTATAATATAATCATAAATTATAAAACACTTACTGTATTATATCACTGTATAGTTACCATTCATCACTGAGACTTCTGCTGGAGCTGCCACGTGGGTACCAGAATGTAAAAGCATCTACATGTTGCCCACTTGAAAATTACATGACAAGTGTGTAGTTAAAAAATAACAGGAAAATAACATTTTTATTGCAATACAGAAAGTCACAAACAAATGAAACACGTGATGTCTTCTAGCATCTCACAGCACTAAAAACTTTGTAAACCAAGTATTTTTTTTACAAACCATTGAAGGTGAAACCATCATTCAATAAACATTTGTATATGCACATGCTAAATATGATATTGTTTAATTCCATAAAATGTCATTAGGAGCTGTAGAGTTCAAATCCAGAGTATGCCACTTCACCTTGCTTTCACCATGGAGGTCATATTTACAGAGGTTCACACAAGTTGAGAAAATGACCATTGAACAGACCAGACGAAGGCATTAATTTTTTCCATCATGCAACATGACTGGTTAATCAGCATGCGTCAGAAGTTTGTAACGTAAAACTTCTGCTGCTGATCAGGATAGAATTTAGTTTCAGTTTAACAAACAGTTTAACAGGTTTTAAATTGGCTTCTTCAAATTCGTTATTTTTTTTTTGCTTTCACAACATATCATTTCAACAGCTTTGATTTGAAAATCTTGAAAAATGATCCCGAAGAGACTAGTCTTTGCTTGGTTTTGTGTACTGGCTGCTGAGAGGTAGTGGTGCTTGGGCATCACCAGAGGAAGTCATCAGGTCCCCATAGAGGGTCCGGAGCTCTTCTAAAAGGGATTCCACATACCCTGAAACATGGAAATTACATACAGAGGCAGATTCTGCTGTCCTGGTTTACTCCTTCATCCTTTATCCTTCTTCTTCTTCTTCTTTCCTTTCAGCTTGTCCCGTTAGGGGTCGCCACAGCGTGTAATATTTTGCCAACTTAGCCTATCTTCTGCATCTTCCTCTCTAACCCCAACTGCCCTCATGTCTTCCCTCACCACATCCATAAATATTCTCTTTGGTCTTCCTCTCGCTCTTTTGCCTGGCAGCTCCATCCTCAGCACCCTTCCACTAATATACTCACTCTCTCGCCTCTGATCATGTCCAAACCATCGAAATCTGCTCTCTCGAATCTTCTCTCCAAAACATCCAACTTTGGCTGTCCCTCTAATGAGCTCCATTCTAATCCTATCCAACCTGCTCACTCCAAGCGAGAACCTCAACATCTTCATTTCTGCTACCTCCAGTTCTGCTTCGTGTTGTTTCTTCAGTGCCACCGTCTCTAATCCGGACATGATGACCGGCCTCACCTTTCCAGTGCATGTCTCCATCTTGCTAATTGCTCCTCTGCATGCTCCCTGCTTTCACTGCATATCACATTATCATCTGCGAACATCATGGTCCAAAGGGATTCCAGTCTAACCTGATCTGTCAGCCTATCCATTACCACTGCAAACAGGAGGGGGCTCAGAGCTAATCCCTGATGCAGTCCCACCTCCACCTTAAATTTTTCTGTCACATCTAAGGCACACCTCACCATTGTTCTGCTGCCATCATACATGTCCTGTACTATTTTAACATACTTCTCTGCCACACCAGACTTACGCATGCAGTACCACAGTTCCTCTCTTCGTACTCTGTCATAGGCTTTCTCTAGATCCACAAAGACACAATGTAGCTCCTTCTGACCTTCTCTGTACTTTTCCACTAGCATCCTCAAGGCAAATATTGCATCCGTGGTACTCTTTCTAGGCATGAAACCATACTGTTGCTCGCAGATACTCACTTATGTCTAGCCTCCGCTACTGTTTCCCATAACTTCATTGTGTGGCTCATCAACTTTATTCCTCTATAATTCCCACAGCTCTGAACATCCCCTTTGTTCTTAAAAATGGGAACTAGAACACTTTTCCTCCATTCTTAAGGCATCTTTTCGCCCGCTAGTATTCTGTTGAATAAGTTGGTTAAAAACTCCACAGCCATCTCTCCAAATTGCTTCCATACCTTTACCGGTATGTCATCAGGACCAACTGCCTTTCCATTTTTCATCCTTTGTAGTGCCTTTCTGACTTGCCCCTTACTAATCATTGCCACTTCCTGGTCCTTCACACTTGTCTCTTCAACTCTTCCTTCACTCTCATTTTCTTCATTCATCAACTTCTCAAAGTATTCTTTCCATCTATTTAGCACACTACTGGCACCAGCCAAAATATTTCCATCTCCATCCTTAATCACCTTTACTTGCTATCCTTCCCACCTCTATCCCTCTGCTTGTAGAGATCCTTTTCTCCTTCTTTCATGTCAAACCTGGTGTACATGTCTTCATATGGCTCTTATTTAACCTTTGCCACCTCTACCTTTGCCCTACGTCTTTGTACTCCTTTCGCCTCTCCTCAGTCCTCTGAGTGTCCCACTTCTTCTTTGCTCATCTCTTTCCTTGTATGACTCCCTGTATTTTGGGGTTCCACCACCAAGTCTCCTTTCCTACCAAAAGACACACCAAGTACTCTCCTGTCTGTCTCTCTGATTACCTTGGCTGTCGTAGTCCAGTCTTCCGGGAGCTTCTGCTGTCCATTGAGAGCCTGTCTCACCTCTTTCCGAAAGGCCGCACAACATGGTTCTTTGCTCTACCTTTGTCTTCTTAATCTTACTACCCATCACCAGAGTCATCCTACACACCACCATCCTATGCTGTCGAGCTACACTCTACCCTACCACTACTTTACAGTCAGTAATCTCCTTCAGATTACATCGTCTGGACAAAATATAATCCACCTGCGTGGTTCTACCTCCGCTCTTGTAGGTCACTATATGTTCCTCCCTCTTCTGGAAATAAGTGTTCACTACAGCCATCTCCATCCTTTTTGCAAAGTCCACCACCATCTGTCCCTCAAAGTTCCGTTCCTGGATGCCATACTTACCCATCACTTCTTCATCGCCCCTGTTTCC
Source organism: Syngnathoides biaculeatus (assembly GCF_019802595.1). Lineage (NCBI taxonomy): Eukaryota > Metazoa > Chordata > Actinopteri > Syngnathiformes > Syngnathidae > Syngnathoides > Syngnathoides biaculeatus. Next base: position 27,713,052 of record NC_084648.1, on the reverse strand, counting down.
TTTACCAATATGTACATTACAATCTGCACCAATCACAACTCTCCCGCTGTCTGGGATGCTCAGAACTATTTCATTTAGTTCCTTCCAGGATTTCTCTTTCAACTCTAGGTCACATCCTACCTGTGGGGCATAGCCGCTAACCACATTATACACCCTCAATTTAAAATTTTTGTCTCATCACTTGATCTGATACTCTTTTCACCTCCAAGACATTCTTAGCTAGCTCTTCCTTTAAAATAACCCCTACTCCATTTCTCTTCCCATCTACTCCGTGGTAGAATAATTTAAACACCGCTCCTAAACATCTAGCCTTACTACATTTCCACCTGCTCTTTTGGATGCACAGAATATCAACCTTTCTCCTAATCATCATGCCAACCGACTCCTGAGCTTTTCCTGTTATAGTCCCAACATTCAAAGTCCCTACACTCAGTTGTAGGCTCTGTGCATTCCTCTTTTTCTTCTGACGATGGATCCAGTTTCCTCCTCTTCTTTGTCTTTGACCCACAGTAGCTGAATTTCCACCGACGCCCTGCAGGTTAGCAGTGCCGGGGGCGGGCGTTGTTAACCCGGGCCACGACCGATCCGGTATGGGATTCTTTAGACGAACGCCGGATGCCCTTCCTGACACAACCCTCTGCATTTATCCGGGCTTGGGACCGGCCTACAGATTGCACTGGTTTGTGCCCCCATTGGGCTGCATTTTACTCCTTCATCTTATAGTATATTATTTTTTAACATGGATTTGGAAACCATACCACACCAACAATCATATTAGGCATTGAAATAAATTTAAATTTCTATTATTCCCTATTCACAGATCTAAGGACTACATGCACGAGAAAACTGTCACATGATGGATTATTAAATTTACTCTCAATCTTTCTCGGTTTTCATAAGGTCGTCTTTTACGTTTGGGGTTACGATTGTCTTTGTCTGGTGAAAGGCACGAGTGGATAGTTGGACAGGCATGAGGGTGTAACTTTGGCCTTCTGCAAGATAAAATAAAAAATATTTCATTCATATTTTCAATTTGGAATATTTAGTCATATCAGAGTAATGTCATTATTTATAGTGCATTCTTCGCATTATTTACATGCATTTAGCCCGTATTTTAAATAATGCACCGAACATTTGAGAGCACACACTGCTGTAGTTGAATTTGAGGAAGACCTTAGCGTCAACAGTACACTAACTTTATAAAGTGTACAAATTCCGCCACCTCCTAAACATCACATGGATACGGATTAGCTGACATAACCCTAACCCTATATATATATATATATATATATATATATATATATATATATATCAGCTAATCTGATCTGAGAATTTTAAAAATATTTTTAATGAAATTTTAGCTACATTTTTACGATAGATAAATGGAATACATTTCCTCCAAATTAGACCTTTAAACTCTGCTACATCTATAAAAAAATATAATGCAATATTTGAGCTGATGCTTATTATTATATCTTATTAACTTTTATCTATGATATTTTTCATCTTTTTGCTCCAATTCCTCTGCACTTGGTTTTGGTTGTAAAAGCCCAGATAAAATTCTACTATAAACGCCCCATGAGCTGTAGGTCCACCACTCTCTGTGTAAGCGCTCCGATTCTTGATTTTCTTCAGGAGTTAGGAGTCAGATTGAGGTCAACTCACACAAGACATAACCGGCATATTTAATATTTTACCACTCAATTCGGAGGAAACAACTGTTCATGTTTTACCTGAGAATGTTTTAAACTTCACACAAATCTGAGAAGAAGAGTCACCTGATCCAAATTTCTCTTTTTTGTTAAATGTGACTGCGGCACGATGAGGAACCGATTCAACCATTCATCCAATTATTAGAAAACTTGGACAAAATTCAATGGCTTTATTTTCTATACTTTTCTGTATGCACCCCATTATATAGTATGTTTTTGACAGCTACTCCCACTTTTCTGTATCATCATGGGGTCATGATGTATTTTTGACAGCTACTCCCTAAATTTGCTATTTTATGAGTGCTTTTGTAGTTTTTTTTTAACCCAATGAAATCTGCTATAGTATGTATGATAAAGGCTACAGTAAAGGAACAAATAAGTAGTCTCCTTCCTGTTTCACTCTGGAGCATGAACACAGAAATATAGCATTGCCTCCCACACCTCCACAAATCCCTATGAGTGGGTCACTAAGTTGTAATTTTTATGAGATAACACCATCTTGGAGCATCACTTTACAGTAACGAGCCATCCTCTGCCAGGAATGCTCCTAAAACCCTCATGAGTCACCACTATCAAGCTAGGGTGTTAATGCTTCTGAGCAGAACAAGAAATAATAAAGGACACCAACAAAGATAAGGCATCATTATTGATATGTTCCTAGCTGGTGTTACTGGTTATTTGATTTTCTTGTCTTTTACTTTCTTTGGTGAGCATTGTTGGGTGGTACCAGAAATTATTGCTTTAGCCTCCCGTATTTTCACACAGCTATAAGTCGCAGCGTATTAAAAGATGCGGTTGCAATTCCAGTATTTAACACATACAAGGCACAGTGTATCATGAGGCGCAGGCAGGGTGGCGCTCGCGAGACGGTGAAGCACAATCGCACCTTTATTTTTGCAAGCAGAAGAACAAATTTACCCTTTTTTTCCCCCACTACAAGTGGTGGAAGCGAGTCATGAGTCAACACACCATCTTCACCCACGGTTTCACACCAAACCAAAATCTTTACACCACAGCAAACAGAACAGCACAACCAGCAGATAACAAAATGATAAGCGGAGAAATAATTGACACAAAACATGCACTTCAAACGTTATTTACATAAATGTTTAGCGCCCCAAAGGCTATAGTTATTTGCCAACATTAGCTTAAAGCATACAGTAGCATCCATGCACGCTATTTAAAAAGGTACCGGATAGGAAACCAAGGTCAGTGGTACGTACTTTCCTGACATATTTAACAATGTAAATCATGAGTTCGGTTGTACTTGTAGGGATTTGCGAGTTTGGACCCTACGTGTGTTCACGAGTCGAGGAAGATATGACCAATGATGACAAAAAGTTAACAGCAAATGGATTTATTACAAAACATTGTGCAATTCAGACGTCCGGGTCTTATCCATGTATCTGGCGCACACGAGACGTGTCTTCTGGCAGGATAGCCAAAGAAGAAGACAAACGGTGCCCAGTAACACGAGGTTTTTATAAGTATAGGTCCATTGTAAACGTGGCTATCCATCCATTTTCAGTACTGCTTCTCCTCACTTGCGGCCATGTTGTTGCCAATCCCATCTATCTTTGGGCAAGAGGTGAGGTGAGGCTTGTGCATGTGACATCACATTTTGTACAGCGCCATATTGACAGTCAAATCTAGCTGCCCTGCAGTGCAGGGGCTGTTGAACTGGAGCATATTTTTTGAATTCGAACCTGTTGTGCTTTTGGTTGTCATAATTGACAACACAATTATTCAAAGATATAATTCTGTAGAATACCAGATGAAAAGATCAGAAAACATCGATGGGTTTCTGGTCCAACAAAGCTGCTCGGCCGTCGTTGAACTGGAGCACATTTTTCCCTATGTCTGAGACCTATTGTCCTCTTGGTTGTCACAATAGACGAGACAAAGTGATCATTCTATGGAATACCAGCTGAAAAGATGAGAAAAGATCGATGAATTTCGGTGATTGAACCCGATGGACGGTGCCCAACGAAATACACACACCTGTGTAGTGATCATTTATTTCAGGTTGGAATTATTCTTCTCAATCTCAAATAACTAAGAAATATTTATAATGCCAAATTGACTAATTTGAGAACAATGCGTATTTAAGAAACAAAAGGTCTGTCGAAGAGAGCTTTACGGCTCGAGGTTAACGTGTGGCAGCAATACGCTTCCGTGTATGGAGGAGACGACTCCCTGTCCTAAATTTTTTTCCAAATCATAGTTAATGAATGCGAGTTTGTGTAAAACTGGGGGTCATTTATTTAAATATTGGTATTTGTATTGAAAATATCAGTCAGTCTATCACAATGTGGGATTTATTCCTGATTGAGAATAAATCCAGCAACGAAGTATTTGTATGCATCCAGACTTTTATACACTTTCGAACTTTTCTGTGTACATCTCAACAACTTCTTCACCAGATACTTGTGTATATCCAGTTGTCCAAAACAAGCGGAAGCAAATTAACATTCCACTTTGCTATTGATGAAAACATCGATTTGGGCATTAAATATGGGTCCTCTATGCCAAATGTCTCTCATTTTTCCTTGTACCTTCATTTATTATCACCTTCTAAATGTTGAACGGTATCAGACAAAACTGTGGGTGTCGTACAATAAGACATATTTTCGTTTCATCTCAACAGAATTAACGTGCAGCAATGCTTTGTTTGACCGGCAATATGTAGAGTCACGTGATTTTATGACGTAGGTGCACGAGCTCTATATCCCAAACTGGTCCCCAGGCAATCCCAGAACACATAAATGAACAACCATTCACCTCATGTGAACGCCTATGGGCAATTTAGAGTCGTCAACCAACCACCCACATTTATTTTGGGATGTGGGTGGAAACGAGAGTACCTTGAAAAAACCCACACAGGCACGTGGGCAGTAGAGATTTCAACCACAGTCCTCAGGCAGATATGCCAACCTAATCACAGTCAAATTTAAGTCTATATATTTATCGATCTATATATAATTATAAATCACACTTTTTTACACGGTCAGAATGTGGCTTGGCATTGTCTTGCTGAAATCACCACGGACATCCCTGAAAAAGGAGTTGCTTGGATGGCAGCATATCTTTATGTACCCTTCAAATCTCTATATACCCTGCAGCATTGGTGATGCCGGGGACCCCAGAGTGTTGAGCAACCAGACTGTTGAGCAACCAAGGTTGTATATCAAGCAAGAATGACAAAGAATTCCAACTACAAACATTCATTAGTTAGTGTCCTCATCTCACTTACACTGAGAGTGAAGAAAATGAGTATTTGAACAGCCTGCTATATTGCAAGTTCTCCCACTTAGAAATCATGAAGGGGTCTGAAATTTTCATTGTAGGTGCATGTCCACTGTGAGAACCATAATCTAAAAAGAAAAATCCAGAAATCACAATGTATGATTTTTTTTAACAATTTATTTGTGTTATACAGTTGTAAATAAGTATTTGAACACCTGAGAAAACCAATGTTAATATTTGGTACAGTAGCCTTTGTTTGCAATTATAGAGGTCAAACGTTTCCTGTAGTTGTTCACCAGGTTTGCACACACTGCAGGAGGGATTTTGGCCCACTCCTCCACACAGATCTTCACTCTATATCCTCACCTTTATACAGTGCAGTGGTCCTGTCCCATGTGTAGAAAAACACCACCAAATCATGAAGCTACCACCCCCCATGCTTCACAGTAGGGATGGTGTTCTTGGGATGGATGGTCATCTTCCTCCAAACATGGTTCGTGGGATTATGACCAAAAAGTTAAATTTCGGGCTCTGCTGACCACAAAACTTTCTCCCATGACTCTTCTATTTTGCAAATGGTCAATGGCAAACATAAGACGGGCCTTGACTTGTGCTGTTTTAAGCAGGGGAACCTTCCGTGCATGCATGATGTCTTCGTGTATTACCAACAGTCACCTTGGAAACGGTGGTCCCCGCTCTAATCAGGTCAGTGACCAAGTCCTCTCGTGTCATCCTGGGCTGATTCCTCACACCTTTCTAAGGATCACTGAGACCCCACGAGGTGATGTCTTGCATCAGGCTCCACTCCGATTGAGATTGACCGTCATGTTTGGCTTCTTCCATTTTCTAATGTTTGCTCCAACAGTGGAGCTTTGTTCACCAAGCTGCTTGGCAATGTCTCCGTAGTCCTTTCCAGTCGTGTGGAGTTGTTTAATTTTGTCTCAGATGTCTTTGGACAGCTCTTTGGTCTTGGCCATCTTACAAGTTGAGTCTTACTGATTGTATGGGGTGTACAGGTGTTTTTATGCAGCTAACGACCTCACACAGGTGCATCTGATTCAGGATAATACATGGAGTGGAGGTGGACTTTTAACGGCGGACTAACAGGTCTTTGAGCATCGGAATTCTAGCTGATAGACAGGTGTTCAAATACTTATTTGCAGCTATATCACACAAATAAATCATTAAAAAAATCATACATTGTAATTTCTGTTTTTTTCTTTTTGTATGATCTCTCTCACATTGGACATGCAGCTACGACGAAAATTTCAGACCATCCATGATTTGTAAGAGGGAGAACTTGCAATATAGCAGGGTGTTCAAATACTTATGTTCTTCACTGTATAAAATGTTGTTCAGAGTTGCTGTCACACAGTTCTTAATATGCCCCTGTCACTGCTTTTTAAGAATGTGTTGCAGGCATTCCAAATGAGTTAATATTTGCAGAAAATGTTTATCAGATTTAATCTTTTCTTTATAATTGATTCAATGTAAAATAATTTTATTATATTCTCATTTGTTTTTACCCAATCTCTGACCTTCATTGGAATTTGGGTTTTTCAATAAAAAGTAGGGCTACATTTCACAATTGAAGCAAGTAAATACAAAGTGAAAGTTGTTTTCAAATAAAGGCATAACTAAAAGGAAAAAAAAGTATTTTCCCTTTTCTGTTTTGCTTCTTGACATCAGTGAAGTCTCAAACAATTTTGCATATTTCAATATGACAAATTTACACAGTTTTAAAGGTTATGTTTTTGTAAAATGTTGGTTTTAACTTAATGTTCTTTAATAAATCTACATAATATGAGGTCTCACTGGGAACTTCCATTTGTAAAGTATAAAATAAACGTGATTCTAGCTGTTCGATTCAAATTCAGGAAGGAGACCATTATTTGTTCCAAGTTTTCTCTTTCTTTATCAGTCATTTTCTGAACTTTTCAATCTTTAACTCAATTTCCACACTATTGACTTGTTCTCTTCCCCCTGCTCTCTCCATCTTTGTCTGGTCTGCACACAGTCAGTGATTATCGCCTGAAACGCAGACTTAATCGGCAGAGTAAGGTGAGGTGAGATGGCTGACTGTGACTCACGTGATTGGTCTATTATTTTTTTCACTACTGTAAAGCCTGTTATAGAGAGATACTTAAAATGGAAAAAAACACACCATGACTCAAATTATAACTTTTCTTTTTGACTGGAACTGGTTCTGGGTCTGGATCGTGGTCCACCAGTTAGTGACCTCTGCTTCACCCACATATGTTTGTGTAACTAAAACATGTCGGCATAAGATGGATGCTAGCTGAAACAACATCGTTTTTTTTTTCATGTCTCAGAAGTGGTATCTGAATGAGAGGTGAGCGGGCCTTTGTTTCAGCACATTTAGCGGACACGCCCAAAGCACTTGAGAGTGGAGTGAATAGCATATTTTTCACACTTATGAAGCCTAATTTTATATGCTTGATTTGTTTACAGGCAGCACGACGAAACAGCCGTAAAGCATTGGCTTCACAGTTCTGAAGACCAGGGTTCAATCCCGGTCCTCCCTGTGCCTGCGTGGGTTTCCTCCCACATCCTGAAAATATACAGTAATTGGACACTGTAAATTGCCCCTAGGTGTGATTGTGAGTGCAACTGTTGTCTGTCTCCACGTGCCCTGCGATTGGCTGGCAACCAGTTCAAGGTGTGCCCTGTCTCCTGCCCGATGACATCTGGAATTGGCTCCAGCACTCCTGCAACCTTCATGAGGATAAGTGGCTAAGAAAATGGATGGATGTATTTGTTTACAATCATTAAAATTTGTCAGGGTTCTAGACAGCACTTTTTCTGCGTGTTTTGATTGTGTGAATTTGTTACCCAAATGAGGATAAGAATAGTATGGAAAATCGGATGGGTATTTTAATCGGGTGTGGTTGATGCAGCCCTATGGGGGCACAAACCAGTGCAATCTGTAGGCCGGTCCCAAACCCGGATAAATGCAGAGGGTTTCGTCAGGAAGGGCATCCGGCGTAAAAACTGTGCCAAACAAATATGAGCGTTCAACTAAAGAGAGTTGAAAGAGAAATTCTGGAACGAACTAGATGAAGTAGTTCTGATCATCCCAGACAGCGAGAGAGTTGTGATTGGTGCAGATTGTAATGGACATATTGGTAAAGGAAACAGGGGTGATGAAGAAGTGATGGGTAAGTACGGCATCCAGGAAAGGAACTTTGAGGGACAGATGGTGGTGGACTTTGCAAATAGGATGGAGATGGCTATAGTGAACACTTATTTCCAGAAGAGGGAGGAACATAGAGTGACCTACAAGAGCAGAGGTCAAAACTCGCAGATGGATTATATTTTGTGCAGATGATATAATCTGAAGGAGATTACTGACTGGAAAGTAGTGGTAGGGGAAAGTGTAGCTCGACAGCATAGGATGGTGGTGTGTAGGATGACTCTGGTGGTGGGTAGGAAGATTAAGAAGACAAAGGTAGAGCAGAGAACCATGTGGTGGAAGCTGAGAAAGGAAGAATGTTGTGCGGTCATTTGGAAAGAGGTGAGACAGGCTCTCAATGGACAGCAGAAGCTCCCAGAAGACTGGACTACGACAGCCAAGGTAATCAGAGAGACAGACAGAAGAGTACTTGGTATGTCTTCTGATAGAAAAGGGGAGAAGGAGACTTGGTGGTGGAACCCCAAAATACAGGGAGTCATACAAGGAAAGAGATTAGCGAAGTGGGACACTGAGAGGACTGAGGAGAGGCGAAAGGAGTACAAAGACGTAGGGCAAAGGTAGAGGTGGCAAAGGTTAAACAAGAGGCATATGAAGACATGTATACCAGGTTGGACACGAAAGAAGGAGAAAATGATCTCTACAGGTTGGCCAGACAGAGGAGTAGAGATGGGAAGGATGTGCAGCAGGTCAGGGTGATTAAGGATAGAGATGGAAATGTGTTGACTGGTGCCAGTAGTGTGCTAAATAGATGGAAAGACTACTTTGAGAAGTTGATGAATGAAGAAAATGAGAAAGAAGGAAGAGTTAAAGAGTCAAGTGTGAAGGACCAGGAAGTAGCAATGATTAGTAAGGGGGAAGTCAGAAAGGCACTACAAAGGATGAAAAATGGAAAGGCAGTTGGTCCTGATGACATACCGGTGGAGGTATAGAAGCAATTTGGAGAGATGGCTGTGGAGTTTTTGACCAACTTATTCAACACAATACTAGCGGGTGAAAAGATGCCTGAAGAATGGAGGAAAAGTGTTCTAGTTCCCATTTTTAAGAACAAAGGCGATGTTCAGAGCTGTGGGAATTATAGAGGAATAAAGTTGATGAGCCACACAATGAAATTATGGGAAAGAGTAGTGGAGGCTAGACTCAGGACAGAAGTGGAAAAGTACAGAAAAGGTCAGAAAGAGCTACATTGTGTCTTTGTGGATCTCGAGAAAGCCTATGACAGACTACCAAGAGAGGAACTGTGGTACTGCATGCGTAAGTCTGGTGTGGCAGAAAAGTATGTTAAAATAGTACAGGACATGTATGATGGCAGCAGAGCAATGGTGAGGTCTCTATTAGTGGTGACAGAGAGCAGCGCAGAGCACATTCGTTTAGACGAGCGGACAGAAGAATTTAAGGTGGAGGTGGGACTGCATCAGAATCAGCTCTGAGGCCCTTCCTGTTTGCAGTGGTGATGGATGGGCTGACAGATGAGGTTAGACTGGAATCCCCTTGGACCATGATGTTCGCAGGTGATATTGTGATATGCAGTGAAAGCAGGGAGCATGCAGAGGAGCAATTAGCAAGATGGAGACATGCACTGGAAAGGAGAGGAAAACAGAATATATGTGCGTGAATGAGAAAGGTGGAGGGGGAAGAGTGAGGCTACAGGGAGAAGAGATAGCGAGGGTGGAGGACTTCAAATATTTAGGGTCAACAATCCAGAGCAACGGTGAGTGTGGTAAGGAAGTGAAGAAACGGGTCCAAGCAGGTTGGAACAGCTGGCAGAAGGTGTCTGGTGTGTTATGTGACAGAAGAGTCTCTGCTCGGATGAAGGGCAAAGTTTACAAAACAGTGGTGATGACATGATGTACGGATTAGAGATGGTGGCAGTGAAGAAACAACAGGAAACAGAACTGGAGGTAGCAGAAATGAAGATGTTGAGGTTTTCGCTCTGAGTGAGCAGGTTGGATAGGAATAGAAATGAGCTCATTAGAGGGACAGCCAAAGTTGGATGTTTTGGAGACAAGATTTGAAAGAGCAGACTTCGATGGTTTGGACATGTTTAGAGGCAAGAGAGTGAGTATATTGGTAGAAGAGTGGTGAGGATGGAGCTGCCAGGCAAAAGAGCAAGAGGAAGACCAAAGAGGTTTATGGATGTGGTGAGGGAAGACATGAGGGCAGTTGGGGTTAGAGAGGAAGATGCAGGAGATAGGCTAAGATGGAAAAAGATGGCACGCTGTGGCGACCCTAACGGGACAAGCCGAAAGGAAAAGAAGAAGAAGATTTTAATCGGGTGTGGTTACTTCAATTCGATGCAAAAAGCTCTATTTCAAAAGAGATCTCGCTAACCTCATCAGAGTCAGCCTCCGGAGGAGGAAGGAGATTGTCCGAGCGCGTGACCAGTGTCCTGCGCGTGCACGACGGGTTGCGCACAGACTGTGTAGAGCGCCGAGAGAGGGCGCAGATATTAGTGGTGACAGAGAGCAGCGCAGAGCACATTCGTTTAGACGAGCGGATGCGACAAGGTAGGCACGGAGTCAACAAACCAATTCCCCACCGACAGCGTTGTTTATTTAGCTGCGCAAGGCGGACTCTGCCCGTTTTAGTGTCTCGTTTGTTTGTCTGTGTCCGCAGATGCGGACCGTCGCCTTGCTGTGCGTGTGCGCTGTCGCCCTCGGACGCGTCTCGGCTGGTTCCGACAGCGGTAATTTTTTGGATGATAAGTGGCTCGTCGGAAGATGGGATAAATTCAGAGATGTAAGTCACGTTTGGCCACCCGCTTTTTCGCCTATTGTGTTTGTGTGTGTGTGTGTGTGTGCAAAGTGATCACGCGCTGCTCTTTGCGCCTAACGGGGTGCATCGCTCGTGTGTGTGTGTGTGTGTGGGGGGGGGGGTGTTTCAGTCACAAACGCTCACCACTGGATAGTCTACAAACAATGCAAATGACCCTCTCGTGTGTGTCCTTGCTTACCAAAGACAGACCTTTCCACAGCACCCACATGCATCCAGGCCTGAATTGCGAACAGGTTCGAGGCCTGGATGCTGTGTGCTCTTGCATGTATGTGTTGTTTGCATTCCAAAATAGCCAATTTACACACTGCCACTAAAGTGGGCTGTATCTCTTCCTGAAGTCTATTTAAAAGAGTATTATCCAGCCTCTAGTGGTTTCCCACTTAACCTTCTCTCAAGCAGTGAGTGTGTTTGGTTCATGGTACTCTTGGTTCGAATAGTAGGCTTAAAGTAAGGTGCTGTCAGCCACCATTACCCCGACATGCCTAAGGCCACTTAGTGCTGCTGCTCATTGTCATGGCGAATAGCATCCAGCTTCTCATCATCATGTGCTTGTCTGCAAAGTAGATCGCAAGGAGATTCGATGCTGGCATCATCATCCTTTATTTTTTTTTACATATACAAGAAGTGATTGAAAAATATCCTTCTTCTTCTCTCCATTGAACATGATTGGTGTAGAATATTGGCACAATGACGATAATGTTCCATTTTGATTGGCACTGTCAGAAAGGTTTTCTTTTAACAATATCCTGTTGGTTATTGTGGTTGTAGGTATATACAGGAGATTGAAAAACTATTAGAAACAACTATCCAATCTTTGTTTGAGCTCTGAAAGAGATCTATATCTATATATATATATATATGTGTATATATATATATATATATATATATATATAGTTTTACTTTAACAATATGTTATGTTTAGGTTGATGGTTAAGAGGTTCCCAACATTTGCTGAGTTATATACACATTGTATTTCACATTACAAAAAAAAAAAATCCCACATCACAGTAGCAAATAAAAATATCATAAAATGTTGATCTATGGGGTAATTGTGTACCTTCTGCTTCAGAGGTGGCAGAACCGGGGGATCATTTATGATATTAGGAAGCGCTCTGTGTGGTGCAGTACAGTTTTACGACACTGTAAAATACATAACATTCAGTTTGTTGAATTCAAAGTCATGCCAGTTAACACAAGTCGCAATTTGATTTGTGTCTGCTCTAGTGCTAGTGATTGCAATATTGTATCAAAAATTTTATCTTTCTGTAAATTTGGAAGCTTTTCATGGATTCCAACATGATTCAGAGGTCAGTGAACATTTTATCCACTTGTTTTGGTGCATATAGCAGCACAATGGAAACAGGAAAAAAACAAAATAATAATGGAAAAAAAAGTTGCGTGGTGGTTGCCTTTGACATTGCGTTTTTTTTGTCAACAGAGCAATGTGTTAAATTTGATATGTACTGAATGTTGTGGCCAGTGAGTGTACAGTACAATGCTGTGGATTTTAGGCAGCTTGTATGTTTCTTGCCTCTGGACATCCACAATCTGCAATGATTTGGACTTGTTCATACTTGCTTAAAATATTATATATGCAGAGAGCTGTGGTTTAAAGCGATGCGGCTGAGATGGCACACCCTTCACTTCCATCACTTTTAATGAGGGTCTTTACCCTTCTTGCTGCACGCATGAAGTTGAATGTTTCTCTGAATCTCCCCTCTTGACATAGTTCATGTCTGAGAGACAAACACAAGAAGCAGGATGTATTTTTTAGAATTTGCCCCCCCCCCATTTTCACACTTACAACCAAACTACTGATTTTCAAACGTTAATTTTTTAATTCTTCTTTTCTCCCAGTTGTCTGTCACACATGAAACAGTTCAGGTGAATCGTGTATTGAAGGCCAGAAGCCGAAAAGAATCTGTGATTGTGTGTCACGTTAGGCAAGTGGTCTAGTACTTCAAGACCGCAGGAAGATTCGCTTTGGTTTCATTTTAACATGTCTTAAAAAAGCATTTGTATTTGTCACATGATAGGGTGTGATGCTGCAGGAAGTTAATGTTTATATGAATCACAGGACAGACTCACAGATTTTTCCTAGCAACTTATTCACACCTGACGATTAACAAGCTGAGCAATTAGTCATTCTTCTTTTGTTTGTGTTTAGTCAAATCATCAGTTTGAGTCTGCTGTTTGGATTGGGCCAAAGTAATTCAGTCAAAAATTGGTTCTTAAGCACATCTTAATCAGACTTATATGCATTACTGTATGTGCTCATATTCTATGTTAGTCTTTAATATGATTTGAATATTATATTTTAAGCATATACTCTATGACTTTTATCTTGCAGCCATAAGTGGGGCTCCTGCTAAGTGCACTAGATGGGATCTTGGCCACTGATTTAATGGAACTCCTGATGTGAGAGCGCCTGCAGCTCTCTGAGCTGCATCTCAATCTTTAGACTTTGTAGCACCGAGTTCAATGATTAGCTCTTGGGGAAGGTGGGAATATCCCAAAGAGGCGGCATGACTGGGAGCCTGACAGGTTTTACAGTATGTTGACAAGCTCCATTGGAACATATTCTCTCTCTGCTCATACTTTTAGGACACATTCAAAAGTGGTCCTGTAATTTCTGGTCCTATACAATGCATAATTAAACAAAGCAAAATGCAACAATTATCATTATAAAATGATTATGATTGCAAGATGTTCCCCAGTTAGTCTATGAAAGTCTTTCATAAAGGCAGGTTTAAATATATAAACAATAAGAATTACAATCATTCAGTGGAGTTAGAGGTGCTCAACATTTGTTCAAAGGAAGAAAACATGAACAGTGTAGTTAGTAGTAGTAGAAAACATTGTGATTTCAACTCTCTTTGGTTCATGTATGCCTTGATGATCATAAACCTGGCCTACAGTGGCTCAAAATGGAATAATAGGATAATGATATGCTGTACAAGACCCATACTTTAGCAAAGCAAATTTATTTACATAGTTCATTTCATACACAATGTACAGTAACTCAATGTGCTTTACCTATTGTTTAGGTTAAAGGTGGGCAAAGTAGCATTTTGTTACATTAATATAGCTGTTTTAGTTTCTTAAAGTGTTAGTAATATCTAATTTCAAACGGAAATAATCTAGACGAAAATGTATGTTCAACTGTACCATAAAATGCATAACTTTTTCAATGCTTTTAGCCAAAATATGTTTACGAATTAAAGTCTGCAAACTTTGACCTTGTTTCCAGTGTCTGAAAAGTGACTCATTTTGGGGGCAGAGCCTCATACGTCACGACAGGTGGACTTGCTATTGTGCAACTGGTACAGTGGTTATGGCATCAGTTTACCACGTGAAATTATATTTATGGTGAAGCAAGATATCACCAGCTATTGCTCTCAAATTAACGTGGCAACATTTTAAACGGATTTCGTTCATTAAATCCTTATTTGTGAGAATATATCAACTTAGACTGTGGACTACGTTATCATCTTCTGTTTGTTTTAGTGCGATAATAAACAAGCCTTGTACACGCAAATTAGTGACACATTGTACTGCAGATAGTTTCCCATACAAGCACAGGCAGATCCATCGCGCAGTACAATGAATTGTTTCACCGTCTCCAAAACATATTTACTACCTATTTAATACACGCCGTTTGTATAATTTTAAAACAAGACCGAAAATTTTGTATATACATTCAGGATATCGAAGCCTTTACTATTTATCAGTTTATGAGTAACTAAACCAAACAAGAACTTCACAAATGCTTACCAGTCTTTGTTTCCAAAACAAGGCATATCCTGCTCCATGTGTCTAACTGCTTGCTTGGCACTCTCTTCTGCATTCAAACGTGTGTGCTGTCTAATTGGCTCAAATTGATCACCTTTAATGCCTTCATAAACCTCGTATTCTTCACGGTCTTCGTGGGACCCTTCAGAATAGTGTTCATCTCTCGAAATATCGGAAAATTCCTCATCATTCTTACAATGTATTCCAATGCTCGCCATTGTTGACACCGGCACGTCACGTTCCTACTCTGCTGTTTCCACTTCATTTTCATCTTTTTTCGGCGAATCCAGCAATGTGCTATCATTTTTTGCAGATAATCGAAAAATAAAAATGTTTCCTTCATAACGGAATCCAGATTCGAATTCTGCATAAAAAAAAACTACTTTAAGTTGCCAGCGCACTCACAAACCCAGTAAGGATAAGCTGTTCAGAGAATGGAGGGATGGCTGCTTGTAAACAATAAAATAAAAAAATAAAGAAAAAAATTCACATTCTTGGTTGATTTTGATATTGTTATAATAAATTATTTTGTTAAACTATTTCATATCAACATTTTTTAACCTTTCATTGAATATGACCCTTGAGCATAAAAGTTGACCCACCCCTAGTTTAAGGGGTGCAAATATTTGAGCCTTACATAACGCTAGCAACCTACACTATATCATTACATTGATTTGTTACTTTTAAGCAAACTGAGAATCATTTTTTTAGATATTAAATAATACAGTAAAAGCTTAATTTGTATCAGAGTACACAATCTCCATTTCTTTCTGAGAAAGTAAAACCCCCAAAATGCTTCTCATTGTCAAATGTTGGGTCCCATCTATAATACCCCCAATGTATTTTTTCATTCATATTTTCAGATTCATATTTAATGGTAAAATGAGCAAACTGAGAACATTAAGTTATACTGTATAGTGAAAGCTTAATTTGTATCAGAGAACACAATCTCCCTTTCTTTTTTAAAAACTAAAACCCCCAAAATGCTTCTCATTTTCAAAGGTTTTGTCCCCTCTATAATACACCCAATGGTTTTTTATTTTGGGGGGGAGTGGGGGTTGGGGTTGTTTCATATTTTAATGGTAAAAGGAGCTGATCACTTTGATTCTCTGTCTCGGTCCTTGTGCATGTGTCCTGTGCTGTTTAACTTATGGAAGCTGAATAATGCAAAGAAGGACCTTGAGGCCTTTTCCACTTTAGAGCACCTCATTGTTGATCCGTGCGTGTCAGTGACTGCGTGCTTGAACCAGACAGGCTGAGTATAGTGAAGACGTGAACATTTCTTCTGTTGGATGTTAAAATGGAGACCAGGTTGAAGGAAGCAGTTAGAGCGCAATTAACAAGGGGTGGAGGGGTGGGGGCTATTCTGCAACAGTAGAGGTGAGAGAAGCAGTTATTAAAAACAATGTTTTTCTCGAGCAATCGTTTTCTATCACAACTCCAAAGTAAATGAGAAGAAAAGCTAATAGGCCGTGAGAGCCACATGATCTTTGGTCTCCATTTGAATGAAGATTGTTGAGCAAGGGAGTGTGATAGAGAGCGAGACAGGTGAAAAAGAGATGGAGCAATGAACTGAATACTTTCTATTTTTAGATACTCAGGAGGCAAATACATTTTCAGTAGCAGAGTTTGGGCAAAAGTAGGCATTGCATGTGAACGATGAGGCACCCGTTCATCTACTCATCTGACAGTTTGGAATGTTGAAACGTTATGCTGCATAACAATCACTTTGATGATGATTCTGTACGTTGTCTATTGGTTGAACTGTGTGTATATGCATGAGTTGTTACATCCATTAAGAAATCAGACCAAGGGCACTTTTTTGATAAACGCTGACTTCAGGCCTGGCCTCCATAATGCTTTGTTTCCCTTATTCACTTCTCAAGTAGGAGCAAGGAAGCTCACAAAGCAAGCAGAAAAAATGTACAGCACTTTCTCACTTGAGCTCATTTCTTTGTATTGTTATACGATGACCTTGTAAAGGGAAAAGAATAGTCAATAGTGCAGCCAAAATGGAGGACAAGAAGGAGTTAGTAATAGGAGCTTGGGGGAAGGGGGCATATGGAAGCAAGAGTTGCCCCCTCTTGACATCTTGGGAGGACATGGGGGAGAGCGGGGGGTGTTGTGGGGGGCTCAGAGGTGGGAGCATGAGGTAAAGCAGGAGGAGGCCTTGACATTAAAATGTCACCATTTAGAATAAATAACACACATATGTATTCATTTATGCACAAATGACATGCAATGTGATTTTCTGCTAACATGCAATATTTTTTTTTCTACTAGATATTAAGGTCCCGATAAGTAGTTTGGATAAAATTATGCACTTTTTTTCTATAGTGCAGAAATCCATATACTTCATAACTTGTACTTGTACTCAAGTAAGAGTTACTTTTAAATAATATCTCGAGTAAAACAAAATAGTTCTCCGAATAATTACTTGAATATGAGTAAGAAAGTACTCAGTGAAAAATCTACTCAAGAATTGAGTACAAAGTGAATAATAATAATAATAATACTAATAATATAAATATGAACGTCAAATAAAAAAAACAATAACTACCGGTAGATAAAATATATGCAGAGTGAGATATTGGTGAACATTAGGACTTAATGTAAAACACATATTTTTATAGAGTAAAATCTGTGTCAAATAATAAATTCGGGTAAATTCAGCTCCAGGAAATGCTGTTGTATTTTTTTTGTTATGACTTGTTAAACAGCACAGTAAGTATTGTGGGCTTAACAGAAGACAGGAACAAGGCTGCAGTAGATATAAAAACTCTGCACACTCTGTTCAAATGACAAGTTTTTGTGTTGTCAAAGAACTTTGTCCAAAATAAATAATTTTAAACCTTTTTCCACCATTCATGTGACCTACAATTTGTATAATTCAAATGATTTGTTTTTGTGTCTTTGAGAGGGAAAGTGTGAAAATTAACCACTGAAATAAACTTGAATATCATCAACTTGGACTTCACATCCACTTCATTTGTTCCCTTCTCGGCCAGATCACCATTGCAAAAGAGATGTTCACTTTGAACTGGTCTTTTATCTGGTCAAATAAAATTGGAATGAAATAAATAAAACAAAATCAAGTTGGATGCATAACTGCCATATGTTCAGAAATAACAGATGTCATTCAAACTCATGTTCAATGGTTGCCACCATTTCAGTTTTTAAATGAAAAAGAAACATGCAGGCCTTAGAGCAACGTGATTTGCTTTATCCACTAAAATAACTGAATGAAGGAAGAACCTCTTTGATCACCTGACATACTGATAGTGTGTGTGTGTGTGTGTGTGTGTGTGTGTGTGTGTGTGTGTGTGTGTGTGTGTGTGTGTGTGTGCGTGAGAAAGTATTGGAACATACACTAAAAGATGCATGTTTAACACTTTCTTGAGCCATATGCACAGCCAAAACAGCAAAAACATTTGCAATTTACCAGGTGTTAGGCCACGTTGGAAGTGGGCTGCAAATATACAAGTTTGGGCAGACAGGTAACTTTTTTGTGTCTTAGTGAATTTGAGTCACACATCACTGAGATCATCATGGCGGATTGGCGCAACGGCCCGTGATGCGGAAGTTGTAAACCAAAGTCTACAAATAAGGAATTATTGATAATGAAATTAGTGAGCAACATAGATTAAATTTACGGCGTAAAAGTACTGTTTCTTCTTAACATAACTACTTGAATAAAATGTGCTTCATTTAATTATTATTAATAATTTAATTTATCAAAAATGTTGATTGAGTAAATGTAGCCGCATAAATGTAGCATTACAACCCATCTCTGTATAATACAATGAGCACAAGTTTTTTAAAGAATATAATGTTCCCTTTTAACATTATATAAATGATTTATAATATATGGCAAACAAAAAATGGAGTCCGATTTTCAGTTTTGTGATTAAAATGAATAATAATCCATCCATCAATTTTCTTAGCCGCTCATCCTCACGAGGGTCGCGGGAGTGCTGGAGCCTATCCCAGCTGTCAATGGGCAGGGTACACCCTAAACTGGCCAATCACAGGGCACATAGAAACAAAGAGCCACACTCACACCTAGGGGCACTTTAGAGTGTCCAAATAATGTTGCATGGTTTGGCGACGTGGGAGGAAACCTACGCAGACACGGGGAGAACATGCAAACTCCACACAGGTGGGTCTGAGATTGAACCCGGGACCTCAGAACTGTGAGGCCAATGCTTTCCAGCTGATCCACTGTGCCGCCTGAATAATAATCACAAAACAACATTTATAGACAGTGAATCCTCAATCTTCAATATTCCTTTCCAAACACCCAAAATAACAACAAACGGTAACAACAAATACATCCATACAATATCCAAGGTGCTTATCCCCACAAGTGTCACAGACAAGCTGGAGGTTATCCCAGCAAACTTCAAGGTTCAAGGCAGACTACACTCTGAACTGGTCGCAGGGAAGATATTAACACCATCAGTGAACGGGAATCGATCCCACACTTCCCTCACCAAAGTCAGCCATGTGTATCACTACACCATGAGTGCCTCAATAAATACATTTTATTGGTAATAACTGTAATTTAACATGAAAACAATGTGAAATTGATTTTAAAATGGATAAATAAACATTAAACATCACTTTGACATTTAATGAAAGAGAGGTCATTGTTCGGTTGGATACCTCCTATTCTTTCATGAAGTCTACGGTGTTTCATATGTTATTTATCAAAGGGTTGACTTTTGGAGCTTTTATTGGCTTTCTGGTGGCTTATTGAACATTTACAATCAATAATTTAGCACAAAAATGTTCTTCTTAAGGCGGCTCAGCTGGAAAGGGTTGGCCTCACAGTTCTGAGGTTTCAGATTCAATCCCGGACTCACCTGTGTGGAGTTTCCATTTTATCCCCGTGCCTGCGTGTGTTTTCTCCAGGGACTCTGGTTTCCTCCAACATACCAAAAACATGCAACATTAATTGGACATTCTAAATTGCCCCTAGATGTGATTGTGAGTGCAACTATTGTCTGTCTGCATGTGCCCTGCGATTGGCTTGCAACCAGTTCAGGGTGTACCCCGCCTCCTGCCCGTTGACAGCGGGGATAGGCTCCAGCACTCCCTGTGACCCTTGTGAGGATAAGTGGCTAAGAAAATGGATGGATATTCTTATTGCTTCGGCTAATCTCGTGGTGTGATGCCCACTCAAGGAAACACTCAAAATTCTGCATGGTATGCTTTGTGTGGGCGCTTACTTCCAGGAAATGAGGCAGAGGAGTTTCGGACTGATTTGGGGACAAAATTTAAGCCCCCCAAAGTTGTTAAAATGAAGTCATATGAAAACCGCATTTCCACTTTCTGCGCATCCATTGCGTTGGAGGATTGTAAATGAAAAAAAAAAAACCTCAGTTTTACGCCAGAGAAACAGGGACTTCAACAAGATGTTTATTGTATACAATGCTTAATACTTAAAAGACTCTCCCCCAAATTCATATGTACAATAAACCCTCCAATGTGAAGTAATATTATTATTATATGTATTTTTTACATTAATTAAAAAAACAATTGAAAATAAAGAAAATTTTCAAAATCCAACCAAAATCTGGATATGTACCAGCTTTCACAGCCTGACCGAGAAGAAACGTCCTTGACCCCACCCCTGACGTCACTGGTGCTTCGCATTATTGACCATTTGTTCTAGCTAAGCCAAGATGCCAACATGTTGTGCACCAAACTGCAACAAAACTGAGAAAACGCACCCAAATTTGTCTTTCTTCCCCCTCTTGTGTGGTCAACGTGACAGGATAAAGCTGTGGCTGTCACAGTTGAGGCTTGTTCATCAGTCAGGGAAATTTGCACGCATCTACCCATTACTGGTTATTAGCCGCTGAGCTATACCCTCTCGTGCCGGGACTGTATAGGCAACAACATACTTTATTAGGCGACACAATGGAGCAGCTGTAAAGCGTTGGCCTCACAGTTATGAGGACCTGGGTTCAATCTTTGACCTCCGTGTGTGGAGTTTGCATGCTCTCTCTGTGTCTGCGTGTATGGGATAGGCTCCAGCACTCCCGCGACCCTCGTACGGCTGAGCGGCTAAGAAAATGGATGAATGGATATATACGTGTAATCTTATTAGGGAAGTCCCATTTTTTTCTTTTTTGCATTTTATATTCCATAAATAAATAAAATATAGATAAACCATTAGATAGTTCTACGCCGTACTCAGAAAATAATCTCGCATTTTTGACTTTGGACATAGCCCCTAGCATTCATGTAGCATTCACATAGCATTCACGCTCCCTCTCTAACACGTCAAGTTCCGCCTGTGTGTATTGTGGCTCAAACGCGTAGGCTTGACCGTTGTACTTTATGCTATTTTTGTTTTGTCTGTAATTATTTTTCTCAAAAATCGGCCACAAAATGCCAAATAATGGACATTCTCTGTTCGGTGAAACATATCCACGAGCAATGGGGGGTCAGAACAGGAAGCACTGCAGGCGTGGCAAACGCTGATTAGCTGTCAGTTCAGCTCATTGGAATGTCGGCGCGAAAGAGGAATTTCAATAATACTTTTCCAGTTTTGCAATGTTTCTTGGTGAACTCTTTGGATAACTCTGGCATTGAAAGAAACACTGAACCCTCATCTACTAACTTTTAATGTCTGCTCCCATTCCTATTACTTTTGACAACGTGTTCCTTTAATTATACCAGATTCATTTTAAATGAGAAATTAGACTAAATTTACTCCTAGATTTACTCCTTTAAGTGAAAACTTCCACCATTATATTAAAGGGCAAATAAGAAGATACATAGTACAATGTGTTTCTGTTCAGCCATACCATTAAATGTACTTGTGTTTTATCAGCCTATTTCCTTCCCTGTCTGTTTGATTTAAAGTCTGTGCAACCTCGAAGATGGTTATCTAATATAGTTATTTTAATGTTTTAGTTATCATGTGGTGAGCATTTCTCTTCAGAGTGAATGCGACGAAAACATTTGTTTTGGGGGAGACGTTTCATAAGGCAGCTCTTGCTTATTAATCTCATTATGTGGAGGTCCCACAGTCAGTCACATGGTGGCAACCCTTTCATCTCCATGCTTGTGTTGATAGTCGGTGCCAATGTTTGGTTTGGCCTTCCAGAAAGAGCACAATTTAAACAAGTGTTCTTATATTTCGCATGTAACGGTTTTGAGTTGCCTTCAAATGGTCTCACAAGGAAGATACACAACTAGCCTAGGTTTTAGACCATGTTTTTAGACTATGTTCCATCTGAATTTGTTCGACAATATACATATGGATTTTTTTAGATGCTTATTTTTATGGCCTGTCCCTCACTACACTCAAGTCGAGACATTATCTTTGCTAAACACATGCATGCCGTGAGCGTTTGTGATTGATGTTCTCTGGCACTTTCATATATTCCTCTAATACAGAAAGCACTAACAAAATGATTTGCTTTTATCTCTTTCTATACTGGCTTTCCTACAGGAAGTGGAGGTTTGTCTTGATCCTTTCATCGGCCATGAATTTGTTACGTACATATGCATGTACAGTATTTGAAGTGTCATTGAAGCCCTGTCCTTATTGTCCATATGGTTAACCGTGTTTCAGGAGCCAGGAACATGGATGCCATCCAAGCCCTTTGATCAAGGTCTGTGTCTACAGTTGAATATGGATTATATGGGTTTTTTTTTCTCTCACAATTGCATACAATTCTGTGAGTCTACCTTTATTTGCAACATTGTATTGTTTGTAGGGTCTTGTACCAATTTGTTTGTAGGACTGGGCAAAATGGCCTGAAAATAAAATTCCTGACATTTCCCTCAAATAGCTTCTTTCCAATTTTTAATAGATTTTTACGCTCTTTCGTAATAAGAAAAATAAATGACAATAAAACACAGACACCCTCATAAGTTTTAAATGTTGCACAATTTAACTGTGAATTAACAAATCACTGAACACCTTCTTTTCCTTTCAGCTTGTCCCCTTAGGTGTCAACACAACATTTCATCTTAGATGAACGCACATTTGTTTGGCACAGATTTTTACACTGGATGGCCTCCCATATGCGTCCCTTCTGCATTTATGCAGGGAGAGAAGCTTACAGCACCTCGTATTACCAGGTGTTCTTCCATCCAAGTACTTGCCAGGGCCAAACCCGCTTAGCTTCCGAGATTGGGCCTTCTCAGGGTAGCATGGCCATAAGCTAACAAATCACTGAACGGGACTTACATAAAATGTGCTTCTTGCAAACAGACAAAAAACCTCAGACCCTGAAAATGTAAATAAAATTCTGGCTACAGCATATAGGACTCCAAAAACATGTCAGTTGGGTTGTAAAGTTGACTTTAAACATGTTTTGCAGTCAACTGTTTTTTGACACTCTGTGCTGAAAATCCTACATTCGACAATAAATAAAATACAGAATACATATTTTACAACTATACTATAATATACATTTTTATATAGTTTTGATAAATTAATAAAGATCTGAATGGAAAAAGCTTTTTTTTTGTCAGAACAGACTTTCAGTTGACTGCAACAACATCTTTGCGTTCATCACTGGCTTTCTCTCAACATGCTCAATCAAAAACATCTACCTTGACTTTTGAGTGGCCCAAATTGAGTTTTCAAGTTAAAATGCATTGCTTTGTTTATTTATTTATTTTTGCCCTACCACTTGAGTGAAGTGGATAAAAAAAAGTTTTGCTCGTATACTGTACATTAACTATTTTTCTTTATTCAAAACACAACAAGTCTCTTAATTTCTCACCCTCGGTTGAGCTGGCATGCTTATCGACTCAAGTGTGCCAATATGGCTTTATAGAAAGACTTAATGGCAATCAAGAGGAGCTGCTGCTCAATCAGATGCACTTTGCTCTCAAATTGAAATTTACCGTTCATAATCGTGGCCAGCAATGCGGACCTAACTAACCTGACAGACGATTTGCCACCCCTATTTCTCCTCAGGCAACTGATCACCTAATAAAAGCAAATGACAACGGAAGTATCATTTTTATCCGTCCAGTCACCTTGATTCGACATTCTAGGACAATAGGGTGATAAATATACACTCGCATCCGAGCCCGCCATGACATTAGTGCTTACAAGTCATGAGTGCAACACAGCAACACTGGACACGACAGGGAAACAATAGTATTAGAGAGTGCATTGGAGGATGGAGGCTGTGTAATCTAGCAAAGCTGCTCAGGTATTATCCTAAGGTTCTTTCGCGGAGAGGTCGTTCACAAACTGTTCTGGAATCAGCAGATACTCTCCGTATGTGTTGCTGTACAAGTTAAAGGCAGACTTGCGATCAGTCATGGATGGGTCGTGCTTACCCAATAAAAATCACACCCTCAGGCTAACGTTCACATCTAAAATCAGCTCTCTTAAAAGATGCCTGTACCACTCTGCTAATACCAAATCAGTTTAAAGACTGTCCGCACAAGCCCGCCAGAGAGCTAAAGCTGATGTGAGGTCAGACATAGCATCTATAACTAGTTACATCTGTTTTTAGCTTTAAGGATACTTATGGTATTACGGCTTTAGGTTCAGCGTGAGAGAGACATTAGTGGCTAGAATTAACATGCGCAAACAGATGTATCCATGGAGCTTGGAAGGATAAAAATGAAAGTACATGCTTTGAATAAAGAATTGCTGACACATCCTGAAAAGAACAAAGCAAACAATTCATTCAAGATTATTCTCTGTGCCTCCAATGCGTATTTTCTCTAGAGGTCCTCTTTGAAAGAGGCACAAATATACACTCTTCAGAGATTTTTTTGTGTGTGCATATGTGCAGGCCTTGATCCAACTAAAGACCCATGTTTGAAGATCAAATGTGGCCGCCACAAAGTGTGTGTGTCAGAGGACTATAAAACAGTCACTTGTGTCAGCCAGAGAAGGGTTAGGTAAACAACACTCTCTCTCTCTCGCTCTCTCTCTCTTTCTCTCTCTCTCACACACACACACACACACACACACACACACACACACACACACACACACACACAAATGCAAAATTGACCAAATCTAAATTGCAGGCAGATATTTCCATATGACGGCGCTCCAAATGAAAGATGATTGTTCCTGCATCAGTAGCAAATCAAGTTTTTATTACTACACTTTGCTTCACTGTAGCTTGCTGCGTTCTTTCCTCACTTATTTGAGCAGCAAAAGCGCGTTAAGACCCAAGGGGCTTTCCGATGTTTGCAACTCCTCTACTGGTTGGGATACTCCCTCGTGACTATGACTGTTGAGTCAAATTACCACAGTACTGATGCAAAGCTCTGCCAAGTTATGTGAATGGGCCTCAGATATTGAGTGTGTTGTGTTTTTTGTTGGGGACACTGCAGACTGGACTGAGGATAGCAATGCCATGCTGACCTCATTTCCCATTCTTAGACTCTGCAGTACATTATTAACACAAGGAGATATCAAATAAAAGAATCACACGCAAATCCTAAATCTGATCTTGGCAGTGCATCATCTTCATTGTGGTGTTCTCTTTCCCCAGCTTTAAAGATACCAGTTTTTACCAGAGTCCCAGCTCAAAGTGCAAGCCTTGCCCCGTGGTCCACCCTTCTCCA
Organism: Syngnathoides biaculeatus; assembly: GCF_019802595.1. Classification (NCBI taxonomy): domain Eukaryota; kingdom Metazoa; phylum Chordata; class Actinopteri; order Syngnathiformes; family Syngnathidae; genus Syngnathoides; species Syngnathoides biaculeatus. Next base: position 27,687,744 of record NC_084648.1, on the reverse strand, counting down.
GTTTGTGGAACCGACGGCCACACCTACTCCACCAAGGTACCATTGATTTCAATGAACATTATGGGTGGGACAAAATATGAAAATATAAGTTGAAGTTTTGACTATCCGGACGAATGAATAATTATCCACCCCAGTGCTCTTTTGAGCACTCCCGTTTGGCCTTGGGTAACATCATAGTTTTCCTGTTAAGACTACAATCATCAATCAAACAATTCTAAACAATCAGTTCATTATCTTTTTTTATACCCATGCCTCGTTCTAATCACATTCTTTTATCTAAAAAAACTCAAAACTGCAACATCAGACACCTGCATTGAAGTATTGTGTGTGGAGTTGTACTTAAAAACAGGTTTCCCTTGAATTCAGGTGTGTCAAATTTATTTTTGTCACAGGCCACATTCTAAGTTTGATTTCCCTGAGAGGGCCGTTGTGATTGAATCCGTTTAAATGTCTTGGACATTCGGGTGAAGAGAGGGGCAGGGCTGTCAACTGATCACCATCTGGTGGTGAGTTGATGTTTGGGGAAAATGCCGGTCCAATGTGGCAGTCCCAAATTTATTGTGAGAGTCTGCCTGGAATGGTTGGCAGATTCCACTGTCAGAAGGAATTTCAACTCCTACCGCTGAAAGAACTTTGCTCATATACAAACAAAGGCAGGGGACATTGAGTCCAAGTGGACGATGTTCCGCGCTTCCATTGGTGAGGCGACTGACGGGAGCTGTAGCCGTAAGGTGATCGGTGCCTATCGTGGCAGAAACCCCCAAATACGTTTGTGGACACCAACAGTGGGGATGCCGTCAAGATGACAAAGGAGTCTTGTTGGGCATTTCTGGCCTGTGGAACTGCCTAGGCAGCTGATAAGTACCAGCTGGCCAAGCCGAAAGCAGCTTCGGTGGTCACTGAGGAAAAAACCCAGGCGTAGAAGGAGTTCGGTGAGGCCATGGAGAACGACTTCAAGACAGCTTCAAGGAAATTTGGGGCTGGTATTTGAGGAGGGTTGAAGCAGTGCACCGTCAACACTGTGTATATAGTGGGATGGGGCACTGCTGACATCAACCCAGGATGTTGAGTCAGTGGGGAGAATGCTTCGAAGACACCCTCAATTCCACCGACACGCCTTCCCATGAGGAACCAGAGTCTGGGCTCTCAGAGGCGGGCTCTTCTCTCTCTGAGGTTGAGGTCACTGAGGTGGTTGGGCCCCGGGGGTGGATGAGATTCGCCCGGAGATGTTGTTTTTTTAGAAGGAGGACCAGATGGTGTGTTTCAACCACAGGGGGATCAAACTCCTCAGCCTCCCTGGTAAGGTCTATTCAGAGGTACTGGATAGAAGAGTCCATCAGGAAGTCAAATCTTAGATTCAGGAGGAGCGAAGCAGTTTCTGTCCTGGCCGTGGAACAGTGGGCCAGCTTGACACCCTTGGGAGGACCCTTGAGTGTGCATGGGAGTTCGCCAAACCAGTCTAGATGTGTTTTGTGGACTTGGAGAAGGTGTTCAACCATGTCCCTCGGGGACTCCTGTGTGGGATTCTTGGGGAGGATGAGGTACTGAACCCCCAATACGGGCTGTTCGGTACCTGCACGACCTGTGTCAGAGTTAGGTCCGCATTGCTGGCAAAAAGTCAGACTCGTTTCCGGTGAGATATGGACTTTGTCACCGAATTTGTTCATAGGTTTTATGGGAAGAATTTCTAGGCGCAGCTGAAGTGTAGATGGTGTCTGGCTTGATGGGCTCAGCATTGCATCTCTGCTTCAAGCAGATGATGTGGTTTTGTTGGTTTCATCAAGCCATGGTCTCCAATGAACCGGTTTGCACCCAAGTTTGAAGTAGCTGGGATCAGCACCTCCAAATTTGACAACCTGTTCCTCAGTCAGAAAAAGTTGGCATGTCTTCTCCAGATCGGGGATGAGATCCTTTTCCAAGTGGAGGAGTTCAAGTATCTTGCGTTCTTGTTCACGAGTGAGGGAAAAATGGAGGGAGAGATCGACAGGTGGCTCGGTGCAGCATCTGGAGTCGTGCAAACTTTGTATAGGTCCATTATAGTAAAGAGGGAGCCAAGTCGAAAGGCAAAGCTCTCAATTAACCAGTCAATCTATGTTCCTACCCTCACCTATGGGCACGAGCTGTGGGTCCTGACGGAAAGAACAAGATCCCGGATACAAGCAGGGGAAATATGTTTCCTCCACAGGGTGTCCCGGCTCTCCCTTAGAGATAGATAGAAGCTCAGTCGCCTGGGTGGGCCTCAGTGTCGAGCCGCTGCTCCTCTGGATTGAGAGGAGCATATGAGGTGGCTGGGGCATCTGGTCCGGATCCCCCCCGGACACCTCCCTGGTGAGGTGTTCTGGGCACGTCCCACCGGAAAGAGACACTGAGGACAACCCAGCACACGCTGGAGAGACTATATCTCTTTGCTGTGGGAACGCCCTGTTTCCTTTTGGAAGAGCAGGAGTAAGTGGTTGGGGAAAGGGAAGTCTGGTTATCACTGCTAGACCTACTGCCCCTGTGACCCAACTGGGAAAACCGGTAAAAGATGGATGGATAGATGGATGGATAGATGGATCACTCTAGTACGACATAGATGTTGAGTACAACAACAGACAGGCAGTGAATTGAGACATGAAGACATTGCAATATCATTCACGGAGCAATAAAGGTGGCTCATAAAAATAATTTGCTATTGTGAGCCACATGAAATGGAGTGGCGGGTCAGATTTGGCCCCCAGGTCTTGTGCTTGACACCTGTACCCTAAACCTTGAAAATGTGCTATTATGTTGTGTTTTCAACATTTGACTGCTCCGCTACTTGCCTCTCACTTGGATTTGTTCTGATGAGTCAAAACACCCTCAAAAGGTGTTGATTGTTGTTTTGTTGCTTTCATAAACAAGTCCTAATGTAATGACATCATATTTGAAGAAAACATATTATACTTTATATTATGTTTGTTTCAGCTCATAACAATACTACGTAGGGGAATGAACGTAGGGGACCTAGCCATTGGTAATGAAGCTTTTGCCCACTTAGATAATGACAATATACATGAATATTAATTACATTAAAACACAGACCAATGTCTGTGAAAGTATTTAGTCTAATACCTGTTACTTGTTGGTGTTTTTTTTTTCATTTGTAGAAAGAGAAAAACTATTACTGTAGAAATATTCTATTGACAAAAGTATATATTTTCTATGTAATCTTTTGCTATGTATGTTTGGTGTATAAGAAGATCAAGTTTCTACAAAATATGTAATACTGTCCAAAACATTTCGCCAGGGACTGTCTTTGTTGCTTTTAAGACCATTTTTTCCTGCAATCATTTAGCTATAGTAAAGCAGTAAATTTGTCGTATAGGTAGAAGGATAGCGCGAAAAGACAAAATCAATTCCTATAAATGTTTGTGGAGGTGTGATGCATTATCCAAGAATGAACACTGGTACATTTGTGGCAGTGTACGTTGTTGAGGATATGGATGAGGGTGCAGATGAAGGAATTTATTTTTTCCATTTGTGTTATTGTGGCAAAACTAAAACAAATTAATGAAAAAAAATGTGGCACCCCCAAAAATGTTTGTTCCCTTGTTCAAAATTCAACCAAGTTCAACGGGATACTGTTCAGAGTGGCTGTATTTCAAAAACAGATAGATACCAAAAGGCAGTCCAAAACAATGCAGAAGCACAAAAACACGAGGCTAGAAGCAAGGTCCACAAACATGAAACGAGGTCCGATGACTATGAGGCAAACTAAAAAATGTGACAAGACGTGGACAATGTAAGGGGCACATCTGCTGTGACAAAGGATTGCTCTAACTTACGCACAGTAGCAGAGTGTCCCAGAATGCAGTGAAGCATGTGCAACGAACTGGTAAATGCCAGTGACAAATTCCAAGCCTAAATGCCTAGTCAATTAAGAGTGCTGAATGTGAAACAGCTGTGGCAGGTGTCAGAGGTGGCACCGCCTAGAGCAGTGGCCTGGCCACGTCCCTCATGGCAGCCAAATTGTGCCTTAGACTTTTATAGAGTACATTACTTACTTTAGTTACATAATTGTCACGCTGCATATATTTTTCCCTACTTCAAAATTATATCATGGGTTTGGCAAAATATTGCAATGCTATAACGAGAGATTCCCACCCCTTGTGCACATAAACTAATTATTACTAATCAAGTAGAAACATGGGAGTCATGATAGTTTACTCTTCCTCTTGTGACTCATTTTTCTCCTTCCATGGTCTCATTGTGTTAGTGCAAGTTAGAGTACCAAGCATGCATCACTGGCAAGAAGATTGCTGTCAAGTGCCCTGGAATGTGTCCTTGCCCCGGTCAGCCTGAAGAGAGCTCCACAGAGAGGAAAGGTGACCCACACGCATATGCACACACTCACACACACACACCAAAACGGATACTGTGGTGCATAATCAGAAGGAACAGGCAGATGATGAACCAACCTCTTTTTCAAGATCATTGATTACCTGAAGCCAGTACATCGCCTCTCAGCCACCAAAAGGATTAAGTCAGGCAGTAAAACAGCATCATTAATTATTACTGGTCTTCTCTCTCAGTGTGCCGTGAGTTTGAACTCAAGGAGGTAGTGAGCCGACTGAGAGACTGGTTTAGAGTACTGCATGACAACGGCAACCACAAGACAGACAAGATCCAGAAGAACAGTGAGTGGCACCATTAAGAATGCTGTACTGCACTACGTCTTCCTACAAATTAACATAAACTCTGATTGTCCTTCCTTACTAGAATTTGAGGTTCGGGCATCACCTGTCTGCAAAGATCCTTTCGAGTGGATGTTCTCCCGCCTGGACACGAACTTTGACCTCCAGCTGGACCAATCAGAGATCAAGAGCCTCTACCTGGACAGGAACGAGCCTTGCTCCGACGCCTTCTTCAGGACATGCGATACGCATGCCAACAAAGTTATTTCCAGCTCTGAGTGGTGTAGCTGTTTCCAGAGGTACACAGGTAAGAAATATCACTTTCAAATTGTTACTATGATGACGATGGCTGTCAGACCAGTGTTTACCAACCTTGATGGAGCTGAGGCACAAACAGTTTTACATTAAAAATAATAAAAAGTACAGTACCTGTATAGTGTAAAATGAAGCTAATTCAACAGGACCTGTGATCATGTAACTGCTCAATGGGCCAGATTAAATGATGGACTTCACCCACCTCTGTTTTAGAACAGTACCGAGGAAATGAAGACCAATTTACTTTAGGAAGTGAGGAGCAGAGCCCTTACAATTTGATCACTTTTTGTTCTACAAACACAGTAATTTAAGGTGTGGCAGTAATGTCAAATGTTACACTACTCTGGACTTTAACCAGATGTTTTTCTTTTTCTGGGACTTTCTACAATAAGTGTCCTTTGAGCATTTTAAAAATCATCCATCGAGGATTTCATTACATGAGTCAGTAGGGTTCTACTTAAGTTTTGCCCTTCCTGCAAGCTCTGACTGTAGCATTATTGACCATCTGTCCCTTCGCTGTCGATGTGTAATGATGTGTAGGACCGTGGATTGGCTGTGTGATAGTTTTCATGCATATGTGATTATATGTGTCGGGATCAGTCCATTTACAGAGCCCACTGCAGCAAGCAAGTCTTTTTGTGATTTGTTTTTATTTATAAATTGAAAAATTACAATTATTTGGGAAAAAGAGTTACTCCGGAAGCACCAGATCAGGAGGAAGAACACGACACAGAAGTAGTGTGGAGTAGTGCATTACAATTCATGCAGGTAATACTGTACATTACATTACTTTTAAATTACTTTCAAATGACAAACAACTAGCTATAGTCTATTTGATACATTACAATTTGGGAGTAACAGTCAAGAGTAAAAGAAGTGTCAGAATTTGCCTGGTTATTTTTCAAATTATAATAATGTATTGAACTTGGGCTAGTAAAATCCCAAACTGATTTTGTGCTGTTATACATGTCACACTGACTCCCTTTAAAACATGTACAAACCCAATTTCAATTAAGTTGGGACATTGGGTTAAACATATACATTCTCAAAAGAGAATAGAATGATTTGTAAATCATGTTGAACCTATATTTCATTGAATACACTTTAAAAAAACAAGATATTTAATGTTCAAACTGATAAACCGTATTGTTTATAGCAAATAATCATTAACTTGGAATTTTATGGCTGCAACACGTTCCAAAAAGCAGGGACAGGTGGCCAAACCAGATGTGGACGAACGCTCAGGAATGCTCATCAAACACTTGTTTGGACCATCCCACAGTTGAACAGGTTAATTAGGAATAGGTGGGTCCCATGATTGGGTATTGCTGAATTCCTCAGTCATTCTCAAGCAAAGATGGGGCCAAAAGTGTTCTGTGGTCTGACAAGTCCAGATTTAAAATACTTTTTGGAAATTTGTGGATCTTGTGTCCATCCTACCAAAACAGAAAACCATATTGGATGTTATGGACGCAAAGTTAAAAAGCCAGCCTCTGTGATGGTATCGGGGGGTGTTTGTGCCAATGGAATGGGTAACTCACACACCTGTGGAGGCTGGACGGTACAAAATTACGGGTTTTGGAGCAATAAATCCAAGCAATACCTTTTTCAGGTACAGTATCAGGTATCTTGTCTTTGTAGTGTATTCAATTAAATATTGGCTAAACATAATTTGCAAATCATTGTATTCTGTTTTTAACACAACATCCCAAAATCATTGGAATTGGGTCTGTAATATAAGCACGTGTCCAAAATGCCATGTCAAGCAATGCCTGAGAAGTCGAGTCACTTCTGTAGAAAAAGCAGGAACAGAAACAGTGTCACAATAACACAAAAAGGCAAAGTTTGCACTAAAAGAACCTTTTCAGTGAGGCACATGTGTGTAGTTTGTCACCACAGTCACTCCTACTTGCCTTTCCAGATGCCCCTTGTAAAGCTGAGCTGTCATCCATAGGCAAGAAGCAAGTGGGAAAGAAGCTGCTCGGTAAGCCAAAACACACACACACACACACACACACACCACACACACACACACACACACACACACACACAAATGTTAAAGCTAACACTTTTCCGTCTGTTTTGGCCCACGTTTTGCAGGCCAATATCTACCCTCCTGCAGTGAGGACGGTTACTATCGCTCACACCAGTGCCACAGCAGTAGCGGCCAGTGCTGGTGCGTGGATCGCTATGGCAACGAGCTGGCGGGCTCGCGCACCCATGGTCCAGCTGACTGCGGTAGGTAAAGTCATTTGAGAGAACTCAGAGGGGAAGCAACACATTCAAACACTGCCAGAATATACAATTTGGAAATTGAGAAATGTTAAGGAAAAATATGCATCAAACTGTTGAGAAAACTGCTCAGCAGCTAAAACAATCAATGAGCTGTCTTGACTCAATACCATCTAACTTTTTCAAAACTATTGTGAAATCAGTGGTAGCTGATTTGCAGCAAATAATCAATTGCTCACTTCAGTTTGCCGAGTTTCCTAAAGTAATTGCTGTTCAGCCTCTTCTAAAAAAACTGAGCAATGGACGCTTCCATGTTAGCAAGCTATAGACCCATGGAGAATCTCCCCTTTGAGAGCCAAGATTGTTGAGGAAGTTATCTTTAATCAACTCAGCAATTTCTTAAATTAAAATGGACTTTTTGACAAATTTCAATCAAGTTTCTAAACTTATCACAGTACAGAATCTGCTCTTATCTAACAGTTAGATAATATAAGGTTGAATACTGACTCAGGAAAGATGTCAGTTTTGGTGTTGATTCATCTTTATGCAGGTTTAGGTATGGTAGATCACAATATACTGCTGAACGGGTTGGAAACATGGGTAGGACTAAATGCAACGGTCCTTAAATGCTTTAGGTCCTACTGGAGGAAAGGAGCGACTTTGTGACCATTGGAGGTGCTCGGTCTCAGGAATGGCAATGACTTATGGGTTCCCTCAAGGGTCTGTTCTCGGACCCCTCCTGTTTGGCGTGTATCTGCTAAGCTTGTGTCAAATTCTTCAAAACTTCAATTATGACTATCATAGGAATGGAGATGACACACAGTTATAAGTAGCAGTGTCTCCAGATGACTACAGGTCAATTGAGGTGTTGTGTCACTGTCTAAAGCAGATAAATAACTGGATGAACTGGATTGAACTAAACCACAAAAAAACTGAGACAACTGTTTTTGCCAATAAAGAAAAGAGAAATGCTGGTTCTAAATACCTCAACTAGCTATCTTTAAAAACTAAACACCAACAAAGTCTGAAACCTTGGTGTTCTGATAGATTCCAACCGGACCTTCAAGAGTCATATCAAATCAATTACTAAATCTGCCTTTTACCATCTGAAGAACATATCTGGAGTGAGGGTTTGCATGTGTCAAGCAGACCAGGAGAAACTCATTTATCTCAAGAAGACTTGACTATTGTAATGATCTTCTGTCTAGGCTCCCCAAAAAGAGCAATAAACACCTGCAGCTCGGGTTGTGACCAGAACAAAGCGGTCAGAGCATATAATTCCAATTCTGAAGTCTTTACAGTGACTTCCAGTCAGTTTTAGAATTTATTTTAAACTTGTGCTACTAGTCTATAAAACACTAAATGGTTTATGTCCAGAATACATGAAAGAAAAACTAATGGATTACAAACCCAGTACAACTCTGAGAGCGACTGACTCAGTATGTATGTATGAAATGTGCCATCGAAATAAATTGGATTTTCTTTGCTTTGGTTTGGTTTGCATAATAACAGGGTCATACTTTTGAGAGCTCAAGCTAACATAGTGTGTGGGTTTTACTTTTGGTGGCATACTCTGAATGACTAGTTTCTTTGTAGCTCAAGGCTGCACGTGTGCACCAAATAGCTTGTTTGCGTCACTTAATAGAAAAACAAAGCTTAAATAAATCATGGAGCTACTTATTTACAGCGTGCTTCCTGGCTGGGATGCTGAGCTTTCGGTATTCTTGCTAGCTGTGAACATTGGTTTATATTTGGTGCAGATGAAACGCTTGGAAGCACAGAAGCACAGTCTCAAAAGCAAATTTTGGTGGTCGGGGCATGCAGCCCTATGGGGGCACAAACCAGTGCAATCTGTAGGCCGGTCCCAAGCCCGGATAAATGCAGAGGGTTGCGTCAGGAAGGGCATCCGGCGTAAAAACTGTGCCAAACAAATATGAGCGTTCATCTAAAGAATCCCATACCGGATCGGTCGTGGCCCGGGTTAACAACGCCCGCCCCCGGCACTGCTAACCTGCAGGGCGTCGGTGGAAATTCAGCTACTGTGGGTCGAAGACAAAGAAGAGGAGGAAACCGGATCCAGCGTCAAAAGAAAAAGAGGAATGCACAGAGCCTACAACTGAGTGTAGGGACTTTGAATGTTGGGACTATGACAGGAAAAGCACAGGAGTTGGTTGACATGATGATTAGGAGAAAGGTTGATATTCTGTGCATCCAAGAGAGCAGGTGGAAAGGTAGTAAGGCTAGAAGTTTGGGAGCAGGGTTTACATTATTCTACCACGGAGTAGATGGGAAGAGAAATGGAGTAGGGGTTATTTTAAAGGAAGAGCTGGCTAAGAATGTCTTGGAGGTGAAAAGAGTATCAGATCGAGTGATGAGACTAAAATTTGAAATTGAGGGTGTTATGTATAATGTGGTTAGCGGCTATGCACCACAGGTAGGATGTGACCTAGAGTTGAAAGAGAAATTCTGGAAGGAACTAGATGAAGTAGTTCTGAGCATCCCAGACAGCGAGAGAGTTGTGATTGGTGCAGATTGTAATGGACATATTGCTAAAGGAAACAGGGGCGATGAAGAAGTGATGGGTAAGTACGGCATCCATGAAAGGAACTTTGAAGGGCAGATGGTGGTGGACTTTGCAAAAAGGATGGAGATGGCTGTAGTGAACACTTATTTCCAGAAGAGGGAGGAACATATAGTGACCTACAAGAGCGGAGGTAGAACCACGCAGGTAGATTATATTTTGTGCAGACGATGTAATCTGAAGGAGGTTACTGACTGTAAAGTAGTGGTAGGGGAGAGTGTAGCTCGACAGCATAGGATGGTAGTATGTAGGATGATTCTGGTGGTGGGTAGGAAGATTAAGAAGACAAAGGTAGAGCAGAGAACCATGTGGTGGAAGCTGAGAAAGGAAGAATGTTGTGCGGCCTTCCGGAAAGAGGTGAGACAGGCTCTCGATGGACAACCGAAGCTCCCGGAAGACTGGACGACGACAGCCAAGGTGATCAGAGAGACAGGCAGGAGAGTACTTGGTGTGTCATCTGGTAGGAAAGGGGAGAAGGAGACTTGGTGGTGGAACCCCAAAATACAGGGAGTCATTCAAGGAAAGAGATTAGCGAAGAAGAAGTGGGATACTGAGAGGACTGAGGAGAGGCGAAAGGAGTACATCGAGATGCGACGTAGGGCAAAGGTAGAGGTGGCAAAGGCTAAACAAGAGGCATATGAAGACATGTACACCAGGTTGGACACGAAAGAAGGAGAAAAGGATCTCTACAGGTTGGCCAGACAGAGGGATAGAGATGGGAAGGATGTGCAGCAGGTAAGGGTGATTAAGGATAGAGATGGAAATGTGTTGACTGGTGCCGGTAGTGTACTAAATAGATGGAAAGAATACTTTGAGAAGTTGATGAATGAAGAAAATGAGAGAGAAGGAAGAGTTGAAGAGGCAAGAGTGAAGGACCAGGAAGTGGAAATGATTACTAAGGGGGAAGTCAGAAAGGCACTACAAAGGATGAAAAATGGAAAGGCAGTTGGTCCTGATGACATACCGGTAGAGGTATGGAAGCAATTTGGAGAGATGGCTGTGGAGTTTTTGACCAACTTATTCAACAGAATACTAGCGGGCGAAAAGATGCCTGAAGAATGGAGGAAAAGTGTTCTAGTTCCCATTTTTAAGAACAAAGGGGATGTTCAGAGCTGTGGGAACTATAGAGGAATAAAGTTGATGAGCCACACAATGAAGTTATGGGAAAGAGTAGTGGAGGCTAGACTCAGGACAGAAGTAAGTATCTGCGAGCAACAGTATGGTTTCATGCCTAGAAAGAGTACCACAGATGCATTATTTGCCTTGAGGATGCTCGTGGAAAAGTACAGAGAAGGTCAGAAGGAGCTACATTGTGTCTTTGTGGATCTAGAGAAAGCCTATGACAGAGTACCAAGAGAGGAACTGTGGTACTGCATGCGTAAGTCTGGTGTGGCAGAGAAGTATGTTAAAATAGTACAGGACATGTATGATGATAGCAGAACAATGGTGAGGTGTGCCTTAGGTGTGACAGAGGAATTTAAGGTGGAGGTGGGACTGCATCAGGGATCAGCTCTGAGCCCCTTCCTGTTTGCAGTGGTAATGGATAGGCTGACAGATGAGGTTAGACTGGAATCCCCTTGGACCATGATGTTCGCAGATGATATTGTCATATGCAGTGAAAGCAGGGAGCATGCAGAGGAACAATTGGAAAGATGGAGACATGCACTGGAAAGGAGAGGAATGAAGATTAGCCGAAGTAAAACAGAATATATGTGCGTGAATGAGAAAAGTAGAGGGGGAAGAGTGAGGCTACAGGGAGAAGAGATAGCGAGGGTGGACGACTTCAAATACTTGGGGTCAACAATACAGAGCAATGGAGAGTGTGGTCAGGAAGTGAAGAAACGGGTCCAAGCAGGTTGGAACAGCTGGCGAAAGGTGTCTGGTGTGTTATGTGACAGAAGAGTGTCTGCGAGGATGAAGGGCAAAGTTTACAAAACAGCGGTGAGGCCGGCCATGATGTACGGATTAGAGACGGTGGCACTGAAGAAACAACAGGAAGCTGAACTGGAGGTGGCAGAAATGAAGATGTTGAGGTTCTCGCTCGGAGTGACCAGGTTGGATAGGATTAGAAATGAGCTCATTCGAGGGACGGCCAAAGCTGGATGTTTTGGAGACAAGATTCGAGAGAGCAGACTTCGATGGTTTGGACATGTTCAGAGGCGAGAGAGTGAGTATATTGGTAGAAGGATGCTGAGGATGGCGCTCCCAGGCAAAAGAGCGAGAGGAAGACCAAAGAGAAGGTTTATGGATGTGGTGAGGGAAGACATGAGGGCAGTTGGGGTTAGAGAGGAAGATGCAGGAGATAGGCTAAGATGGCAAAAGATGACACGCTGTGGCGACCCCTAACGGGACAAGCCGAAAGGAAAAGAAGAAGAAGAAGGGGCGGGGGGGTGTAATTCCAGAATGCCATTGTGACATTTTGCTTATTTCTCGGTTTTTAGGTGCGATTTTAGAATCTTCAGGAGATCTCAGTAGCGGAGACTCGCTGAACACTGACGACGACGAAGATTCCTTCGCCTTCACTGACCAGGCTGGCCTGGACGATGAGGATGATGAGGACGACGACGATGATGAATATCTGTCGTAATTTTATTGCATACTTTTTTTCCCAGATGCCTCCTTATACTAACAGATTAAGGACTAGTCTCTTTATTCTTTCACACACATACATTTGGAATTCAAATTTCTGACTACAAAATGCTGTTTGGTAATGGCATTGCTTCAATTGCCAACAACATCAGCCAATCCAGCGCTTTGGATGTGTTCACATGTGCAATGAGCTCCCCTCTCATTGGGCACTCATGTCCTCTAGTGTGTCCTGTCCTTGTACACCACTTTGTGTGTTGATGCCTGAGGCGCGCTATTTAAGAGATTCCCCCCACCTCTTCTTCTTTATCCCTTTCTCTCCTCCTTATCCACTGTTCCTGTGTATAGGTGGGATGTTGCTGATGTAGATAAGAGAATATTGGACTCTTTAGGTTTCTTTAATCTAAATTCGTAACTTGGACTGTGTGGAAAAACAAGCTACGGGTTGAACACGCTTCTTAATTGGAAGAGTTGAGACAAATTTACAACATTAAATGTTGGGAACCTATATTTAAAAAACTAAAAATCAAATCATCTCAAATGGCTCAGCTCCCGATTAGTGCTTAGAGAATGAAAATGATGTATTTTTCTAATCCATTGTTGGATGATCACAGAGGATTTGTTGTAGCATGTCGAAATGCTGCGTGATGTTGCAGCAGCCAATTTCAAAATAACGTGTACACATGGAAGCACGCCTAGCAACAAATCACATAAAAGATGTTTACTGAACTTAAAAAAAAAAACATGCTTGTACAGTAGATGTTATGCATTTTTATTTTGGGGAGTCTCATTTGATTTGAAAAGAGAAGAAATGTGTTGCACAGTAAAAGAACCACAGAGCCATGCAAAGTGAGGGAAAGGTGAAGGTGTGCCTTTTTCAAGCAGGGACAGGTGACGGTCAAAGTAGGTGACAAACGCTTACAGGACTCAACCTGACTTAATCTGATCTGATCGGGAAACTATGTGAGAGGGACTTTACTGTCTTGCTTTTCTCTTACCACAGCTGCTGTTCTCCTTTTATTTTATTTTATTTTATTTTCATGGGATTACAAAGATGAAGAGAAGCACACAAGCTATATAGGGACTGGATTTCCATGTTTTTATACTGTATAATAATAGGCCTACATTAGATAGGGAATGACAAAAAAAGGTTGGCTTAGAAACAAGACTTAGTGTTGATTTGCATTTGCGCAAGCCAGCTAAAATGAGCCAAGATGCAGATTTGATTTTTAGCCTATGTCACTGCTCTCAATTGACAGTTTTGTATTCCACCTGGGGTACATTGTCCTTCATGTCTACTGCTTCTAATGAGATTTTTTTTTTGACCAAGTTCAAATGTGGGCAAAAATGGATATCCCTTTCTTTAAGTATTAATCCTACTTGCAAACCTTATAGGGTTTAGCCTTAGAAACTGCAGCTATTTTCAACACTGTCATCCTGGTTTGCATCTAAAGCTTGTGGCCATAAAGATGGGTTGTTGTTTTTTTTTCTGTTTTGTTTTGTTTTTTTACTGTGTACCTAGGAATTGCTGAAATAAAAATCTATATTGACCAATATTTGCTCCTCTGTGTCATTTGCAAACAGACTCATTTGATTGTTTCACTTCTTCCCTGGTTTTTATTTTGAGTGGAGAAAAAAGGAACTTAAATACTGTAGATGTCTGAGCTCGGGTAGAGAGGAACTAGGAACTCATTATTATAAGTGAGAAGTGAAAAAGCACAAGTTGCAAAGTTGATGAAATATACAAACTGATTTTGTCCTAGGAACAAAGTGAAGACAATAAGTGGAAGACAAGTGTAGTTGTGCATTTTGGAAGTGGGGGTAACAAACGCTTGTTTATTTCCAATGACGTGCATGTGTGTGTGCAGCAGCAACACTGCATTATGTAGGAGGAGAACAGTTTAATATTTAATGACTTGCTGTCACACAAATGCTTTACTGTGCGTACAAAAGGTAGATAGGAGCATTACTAAATTCCATGCAGTGGGGGCAAAACTTAAAATTGCAATGAAAAGGCATTTACTGGTCATTGACTGGCAAGATACAAACGCTAGCACAAATGTTTTCTTGTTTGTGCATATGCTGGTCTTCGTCATCTGTGGGGACAGAAGTCAAGGAAACATTATAATAGAAATGGATAACTATTATGGAGACATTAGTGACGTGTTAAGCAATGTCATTGATTATTGTGTCAGTGATGGTACTCAAGCGTTATTGAGACAAGTTGTACTTGCACTCTAACTACTGCTCTAATAGCTTCATATGTATGGTAAATGAATTTAGAAAATGGTTGGAATATAGCAAAGAGTGAGAAATTTAAGGGGGTCTGAATAGTTTCCGTACTCACTATAAGTCTGAGCTATTGGGTTGGGTGCCCTATTTACAAAGAAGGGGGGGGGGGGAACACTTGAAATCTCCCAGTTGGATAGTCTAAAATGCGTTGTGGTCTGATTAAACCAAGGTTGATCTTTTTGGCTGTACATTTATTCCAAATGCCATGTTTCTTGCAAACAGTGAACAGGAACGAAAGGGAAGTCTAAGCAAAAGCATGATAATATAAATCGGTTTACAAGCACTATTTGAAACGGTGCATGAATGCGACAAATCTAACAGATAACGGAAGTTGGGGCTAAAAAATGCAATTGCAGTGTCACCTTTTGATTTATGTTTGTGCGCGAGATGGGGGAACGTGGCAAAATTAGTAGATCACAGATCTCATGAGGTGTAATGGGTGACGAGGAGGGCAGAGATGACATCATGAAGTTTTTTTTCTACAAGTAATCAAAAGGATCTCCAAGTTGATTCTGAATTGTAATAGAAAGCAATAGAAGGACAAGTACAGGGGTAATGTCGGACCACTGGGGGGGTTCTTCCATCCATCCATCCATTTTCTGAACTGCTTATCCTCACGAGGGTCGCAAGAGTGCTGGAGCCTATCCCAGCTGTCAACGGGCAGGAGGCGGGGTACACCCTGAACTGGTTGCCAGCCATTTGCAGGGCACATGGAGACAGACAACAGTCACACTCACAATCACACTTAGGGGCAATTTAGAGTCTCCAATTCATGCATGTTTATGGGATGAGGGAGGAACCGGAGTGCCCGGAGAAAACCCACACAGGCGGGGCTGGGAAAGCAAGACTGGACAAGTTTGGAGACATGGTGATGAAACATCATATACTGTTCAAAGAGGATAGTCATCAGTGGATTTTAATATTCTGATGAAGTGGGACAATAAACTGATTATCAGCAGTGACAAATATTTCTGGACCAATTAGAAAAATTCTATTTTGTATGGACTCATATGAAAAAAATTTGGAGTTACCCATTCTTTGGTCGTGGCTGGACACGAAAGGAAGGTGGTGAGTTGTTTAAGCATATTTGTTTAGCAGATGAAAAGATTTGGTATCATCAGCGAAATGTATGACATTTTCTGAAAGCAGCTGAACAACTTACAGAGAGCGAGCATTTATAATGACAATAGTACTGGACCAAGGACAGTGGCCTGGGAGACACCACAAAGGAGTGGTGCTAGCGATGACTCGTGATTGTTTACACAGCTGCTGAAAAAACATTTGTCAAATAAGAACAAAACCGGTTTTATCCTGGACTTGAAATCACCCCCCAGTTGTAAAATCCATAGAATAGGATGGAATGGTCTGTGGTATCAAATATGACAAATCAAGTGGAATAGTGATGGTGTCTTTTTTTACTCTTAAGAGTGATGTCTCAGTACTGTTTGAGACAAAAACTACACTGGACGCTAGTTGTTATGAATTAGGTACACCGCCAGAAGAGGGACCATAACAAATACTCAGTGTTGCCACAGTTACCTTCACCTTGACAGTTCCTGATGACTTCATCTTAAAAGTAATTTAGTGACTTTACTGAGGACTTGATTTCAAAAGTGAGTTTGTGAGGAAAAAAAGTCACTTTTTAATTGCTTTCAGCAGCTGTCAAGGGCGAGCGATAGTACTTATCCATTGTACCCCCCAAAAAGGCATTCATTTTACCAAACCATTACAGTACATAAGAAAGATGTCATGAACATGAACCAATAACTTCAATATTAGTGTAGTTGAAGGACGGCGGATTAAATTGAGGGGTAGCGATACTGACAGCAGTGTAGACGACTCAATTATAAATGCACTGGAGGTGCACCGGTCCACGAAACCAGCAAAACCGGGTCCTGCGTGACTCATTGCTGATTCGCGCCAAACCTCAGCAGAGGGCGAGAAGCATCCACTAACATGACATCAGCTGTGTAGCATGTTAAAACAGTTTGCAATCGAGACTACTGACAAAAGTCAAAAGTTCTCACTTTTGTTAATGTGATTTGAGATAAGAATTGCACGTCCTTCAGTAGATCAGTCCTTTGTGTATGAGTATTTATGATTTGCATGCTTTGGAATGAAAGGTAAACCCACAATGCATTCCACTTGATTCCTAATGTGTAAATAAAAAAGTCATAAATGCATGCACTTTTTGCAAAGGAAAATAACAAAGTGTGTTGATAGTGAAACGGAGTATTTCTTTGCACTTTTATGGGACTGTATTGTACTGTCACTGTGCATTGTACAGTAAACAATCACCTCCCAATCCGTTCTTCTGTGTGTTGAGAATTTGGTGGTCTGCGTCAACAGTGAAATGCTATTGAAAGGCTAGACTATGTCCCCTCACCCCCGTCACCAGCCACAAAGTAGTGCTTGGTGAGGGTCAATCATGACTCAAAAGCCATTATTCTTGGTTTCAAGAACTAACTGTAGTCTGATTACTTTTCCAGGTCTTTGGTTTTTACTCAAAGTGGTGGGTTTTCCGAGCCACAATTCTTTTGGTTCCACTTGTATAGTAAGTAGTTTTCCATTTGCATTATGGTGGATTTTTGGTTTGCCAAACAGCACAGGAGAATATACTGGATAAAACTGCAATGAAAGAGGCCTAATAAGTGACTTTCCTGACAGCCTCGTGAGCCTGCTGACTCTGAGGTTGGCTCTATGGCAAAGGGTAACGTGTGACCTTGTCGGCAGTGTAAAGCCATTTCATTCTCAAGGCTCCCACATAGTCACGCATACACAGAACCCTCATACCTCAATCCACAATTAAAGCCATTTTTTAACTTTTCAGAGGGTAGGAAGTCATTGGATGTCTTTTGGCTTTTTGTGTAATGGACTTTAAATGAACAATGTCTTCTCTGTTTTGTTGTTTGTTTCTTGTTTCTTGTCTGTTTTTTAAGTACTGCTACTTAAAAAAAAAAAATAAGGTACAGTGCTTTTCTTGACATCATCATGTCAGTTTCTGGTACTAGTATTTGGTGCAATACTAGTATGCACTCCACACTGGTACAACAACCACCCCAACCCACATTAGCTGACCCGCTTATCCTCACAAAGGTCGCGGGAGTGCTGGAGCCTATCCCAACCGTCACTGGGCATTAGGCGGGGTGCACCTTGAATTGGTTGCCAGCCAATCCCAGGACACATAGAAACGAACAGCCATTCACACTCACAATCACACCTACAGGCAATTTAGAGTCTCCAATGAATGCATGTTTTTGGGATGTGGGAGGAAACGGGAGTGCCTGCAGAAAACCCACACAGGTGTGGGGAGAACATGCAAATTCCACAGAGGATTTGAACGGTACTCTGATCTGTGAGGCAGATGCTCTAACCCAGGGGTGTCAAACATACGGCCGCGGGCCGGATCCGGCCCGTCTGGTGGTTTGGTACGGCCCGGGGAAGAAAGCTGCATTGTATAAAAAAAAATATGAATTTTCTTTGAAATTTGTAGTTCTTGTATTATCCGCTAGGGGGTGCAGTGTTTTAGTACGTGCAGACAACATGAAAGCAACACTGCGGCGGAACTAGGACCACCTTGACCTGGTAAAATTGAACGTCTGTACAGCGTCTATTGGCGACAATTGCATTATCTACTTTTCCGTTTGCCTCGCACCCTCATCAGCAAAATGTCTTTGTCAAAAAGGAGAAAAGTAGACACAGAGTGTCGGACTTTTCAAGAAAAATGGACATGTTCTTATATGTTCACAGAGGTGAATGGGAAACCCGTGTGCCTGGTGTGCCAGCAGCAAGTTTCGGTGCTTAAAGAATACAATATTCGGCGCCATTACGAAACTCAGCATGGTGAAAAATACAACAGTTTGCATGGAGAATTGAAAAACAGAAGGTAAATGAAATGATGGCGCGTCTGAAGAAACAGCAATCTGTTTTCACCCGGAGCCGAGAAGCCAGTGATGCTGCGGTGAAAGCCAGCTACCTAATAGCGAGCCAAATAGCAATGGCATCAAAGCCGTACAGTGATGGAGAGTTCATCAAAAACTGCTTGCTGACGGCTGCTGAAATTGTGTGTCCTGAGAAGTGACATGCTTTCGCCAATATAAGCTTGACAAGAAATACCGTGGCAGACAGGATTTCGAAACTCTCTGCAGATTTGGACCACCAACTAAAACGCAAAGTGGGGTCATTTGTGGCATTTTCTGTTGCGATTGATGAGAGTACTGATATCACGGACGTCGCTCAACTGGCCATATTCATTCGTGGAGTTGACAAGACTTTGAATGTCACAGAGGAGTTTCTCGAGCTGGTGCCGATGATCGACACCACAACAGCTGAGGACATTTTCAGCTCCGTCGTTGGAGCGCTGGACAGAGTCGGAGCGGACTGGTCACGCGCCGTAAGCCTGGCTACTGATGGTGCGCCGTCAATGATCAGTAAAAAGGCAGGTGTTGTGACAAAGTTCAGAGATAAAGTACAAGCCGCAAATGGGGGAGGTAATTTTTGGACATTTCATTGCATTTTGCATCAGGAGGCATTATGCAGCAAATCGCTAAGAATGGATCACGTCATGGAGGTGGTTGTCCGAACTGTTAATTTCATCCGAGCCAGAGGTCTCAATCATCGTCAATTTGACAGCTTTCTCAGTGACTGTAACATTATCCACGGTGTGCCTTATCACACGAACGTACGATGGTTAAGCAGAGGTGCTGTGCTAAAGCGCTTCTTTGATATACGTGATGAAATCGGAAAATACATGGAGAAAAAAGGTCAACCTGTTAAGGAATTACAGTGCCATCTGTGGCTGCAGGACCTTGCGTTTATGGTTGACATCACGGAGCACTTGAATATTCTTAACAAAATGTTGCAGGGACGCAAAAAAATCGTAACACAGTATTATGACAGCATACGTGCATTCAAGTTAAAGCTCGGGTTATGGGAGACGCAGGTGGCAAGCGGTGACCCTTCTCATTTTCCCTGTTTAAAAGATATGTGCGCAGCAAGCGTTAATTCTGACGTGAAACGGTACAAAGAGAAGATTTCAGGGCTGTTGATGGAGTTTGAGAAAAGATTTCAGGTTTTTAGCGAACTCGAAACAGATTTTGCAGTTTTTCGCTCACCATTCACAGTCAAAGCTTCTGATTTGCCCGTTGCCATGTAACTTGAAATCATTGATTTGCAGTGTGATGTAGAACTGAAGGACAGATTTGCCTCTGTAAGCTTGGACACATTTTACAAGTACCTCCTACCAGGCTATCCCGCATTGACAGCACTAGCTGCTAAAACATTGTCCATGTTTGGGACAACCTACCTTTGTGAGCAAGTTTTCTCACTAATGAACATTAATAAAACAAAGCTGCGCTCAAAGCTCACACATAAGCATTTGAATGAGATTCTGAAATTGGCTGCTTCTCAGGACATGATGCCTCATATTGATGCACTTGTGCAGGATAAACGATGTCAAGTTTCAAGGGCAAATTCCAAGCAAGATGAATAATTGCTGTGAAAGTTATTCATTTGTTCAAATTGCTTTCCAGATGTTGAAAAACAGTGTTTTTAAGTTCCACAAGGCTGGTACTAAATGTTTTTTGAACATTGTTACTATTTCTGTGATCAGTTTTATGTACAACACACTTAAATATATGTTTAACTGTGTAAAAGTGTCGTTAAAATTGCACATACTTTATTTATGTTCTTATGTTATTCTCTTGTTCATAATATATTGTTCATAATGTAAAAGGAAAATTCTGTTAATAAACATTTTGATAATTTACTCATTCTTTGCACTAATTATTAGTATTAGTGATTTATACAAAGGAAAAAAGTGGGCTTATTGTTAGTTCTATGTAATTTTGCAATGAGTTTACTGGTCCGGCCCGCTTGATCTCAAATTAAGCTGTATTCGGCCCGCAGACCAAAGGGAGTTTGACACCCCTGCTCTAACCAGTCGTGCACTGTTCCACTTGGTACAACCGAATTACCCATTATTTATTTTTACCTCTTGCCAGAATGGGCAAAGCACACTCAGTAAATGGCAAATGCTCATTTGAACTGGCACTCGTGCTCTCCCCGTATGCACAGCCTGTGGAAATATGTATGGATATGATCTCAGAGGCTCACTTCCACCCTGTGGTTGGAAAAAAGCCAACAATACAAAAATGATCTGTGCAGACTGAACGCTGGAGCCGTGATGGGAAGTGCCTCAATTTGCGGGAAGCACTTTTAATGTTCGGAAATCAGGTTTCTTGGATAAGGGAGGGTCGGTGACGCATTTTGTTGTTACAGTCATTTTTTAAAAGGAAGTTGATTTTATTATGGTGATGTACTGCACGCACACAATGTATACCGATATTTCATGGGGTACACGTCCACAATCGCCACCCACAAAAAGATTTATAGTTTAATTGAAATTAAAAAGAAAAACAGTATTTTCAAACTTGTTGTCTACTACTATGTTGTCAGAGTATCTTTGCATTCCTATTTGGGATTCCTGTGATTTTTGGTCTCCACACATAGATGGGTCCCTGTGACGTAACTGGATGAATAGACTTTTGTCCCCGCAAGTTATGGAAAACAGAACCTGCACACAAAATGAGTGGGGGGCAAAAGATAAAAGAATGGACCAACTTTAAACTTTCTTTAAAAATGTGATAGCTTTGCATTCCTGTGATGGGGGTTCCTTTATTGCAGGGGTGTCAAACTCCAATTCCCAGTGTGCCAGAAAAAAAGGGGATACAGTCACGGGCCAAACTCAATATTAATAGCATATTAAACCCTCATTTTTTGTGGTTAATTGGTACCAGACCCAACCGCGAAAAGTGAAAAAACGCAAAGTAGGGGCAATTTTTTTTTTTTTTTTTTTTTTTGCTTCATGGGTCCTTGTCGTCTTGCTTCCCACTACAGTACAGTACTAATGTATGCTGGTATTGTTGTTTTGTTTTTTTTAAGTTTTCATTTTATTTATTTATTTTTTTGCTTCAAAGGTCCATTTCCTTGCTGGGGATGCTGCATAATACCCTATCAATGCGGCTTCCCTATACAGTACTGTACAGATGTATCCTGACTTTTTTAATTTTTATTTTCCATTTATTTATTTATTTAAAGTGAGTAGGTGCATGTCTAATGTGAGAGAGATCATATAAAAAGAAAAATCCCGAAATCACAATGTATGATTTTTTTTTCAACGATTGATTTGTGTGATACAGCTGCAAATAAGTATTTGAACACCTGTCTGTGAGCTAGAATTCTGACCCTAAAAGACTTGATAGTCCGCCTTTAAAAGTCCACCTCCACTCCATGTATTATCCTGAATCAGGTGCACCTATATGAGGTCGTTAGCTGCATAAAGATAGTTGTCCACCCCGTACAATCAATAAGACTCAAACTTGTAGCATGGCCAAGACTAAAGAGCTGTTCAAAGACACCAGAGACAAAATTGTACAACTCCACATGGGTGGAAAGGGAAACAACTACAGGAAACGTTTGACCTCTGTAATTGCAAACAAAGGCTAGAGTACCAAATATTAACATTGTTTTTCTCAGATGTTCAAATACTTGTTTGCAGCTGTATCACACAAATAAATTGTGAAAAAAAAATCATACATTGTGATTTCTGGAATTTTCTTTTTAGATTATCTCTCTCACAGTGGACATGCACCTATGATGAAATTTTCAGACCCCTCCATAATTTCTAAGTGGCAGAACTTGCAATATAGCAGGGTGTTCAAATACTTATTTTCTTCACTGTATTTATTTTGCTTCATTGGTCCATGTCGTCACGTCAGGGATGGCGCTTTAGTATGTAGCGATCCGGCTTTTTTTTTTTTTTGGGGGGGGGGGGGGCAGAAACCGCGATGCACTGAATCTGTGATAGGTGATCCGTAAAGTAGAGAGGGATTACTGTATTACTCAATATTATACTCTTAATAGACTATGGGAGTCCACACAAATGTGCCCAAAACCAACAACATATCCATGTGGCCCCTACAGACACTTGTTTTATTCTCTTCAATGACTGAAGAAGCTGTTTCCTGAACAGACTTATCAGTAGTGTGTGTGTGCGTGCGTGCGTGCGTGCGTGCGTGCGTGCATGTGCGTGTGTGTGCATGTGCATACACGTGCATCCACACGCAAAAGAAAGATTCCAGCATGGCACGTACCTCAAAAGATGCATGATTTACAGTGACCTTTGACCATTTAATAGCTGCCATATGCACTGCACAAACAATAGAAACATCTGCAGCCTATCAAGGTGTTTCTCAAGTTGGAAGAAGAAGTTAGTCATCCATGTTTGAGGAGAAACAAGACAAAATCATCTTAATCAATATCTGCAGAATAAAGCTGTTTTCTTGATCTTGCACCCATGGCCCCCCAAATGAGTGACTTAGATTGACCTGTGAAGTATGCAGTCATGCGAATGTCTGAAAGATCACGAATAATATCAGTCTGAAGTGATACACATACGTAGGCAAATAGGCATTTCTCTTGTATGACATGACGCATTTACATATCCCTAACCCGACTCTTCGGCATAAAACATTACACACTTCATTCAGCAGGTCAGTGATATGCTAACAAAGTGAAAGTTGTTCTCCTGCAATGTATGAAGTACTGATAATAATTCAATCAAACTCAGAGAAGTTACTTCTCCCTCACATACCTTCGAACATACAGCCTTGTGTTTGTTGATATTGTCCACATTTAGTTGTACGTGCAGTCTTCTGCGAGCCTTAATCCATCGTAGACACTTCATCAACTGTGTTTTTGGCTTTGGAAAATGAATCAACCGGGCCCCTGTTAACCCAGCAGGATATCTTTCATCAGAATTGCACGTTCCCCAAGCGCATCTGAGGACCATTTTCTTCGAAACATTAACCTTTCCAAGCCCACGCTACTGACAACCAGCATTCCTTGTGGGACAATACGGCGAGAGAGGCGTGTCAAGCCAGGGGTTAAGACAATCTGTTTGGCTATGATTGTATGAGTGATTGACAGGTTGGAAAGGTCCATTGTTCAATTTCCTAACTCTTTCACAAGTCTTGTGTATGCCGCGTACTCAGGAGGACCCATGCCAGGCAAAGTAACTACTTCAGGGGTGGCCGGTGGGGGGGGCTTTTTCTCCTCCCCGCACGCGGCCAAACCATCTCCCCGCCCGACAGACCTCGGCGTCCAGGCTAACGGAGGCCACCGTCTCAGGGCACACACCGGGAACGGCGGCCACCTGCCATATGACGTGGATTTTTTGTTACATTCTGAAAGGATTACGTCATCAGATGCGGATGGAGCTGTTTTTTCATACTGCTGCTTTTGGACAAATACACGGAAACCATTCCTTGAACATTCGCTGGAAATAACATTTGTTCAAGTTTGATGACTATACATCGTTTGGCTAGTTAGCTCGTGTTGCACCCTAATAAACTGTCTTGTACTTTTATTTAGTTATTGTTTTGTCTTGTATTGTATTGTGTGTGGTTAATTGTCTTAAACACGATACAAGTGCTTTTGTGGTGTTTACATAATTCACCCACGGGAACTCGAGTTGGGGTCCGGGGATCCGCACAGACTGTTTTTGTTGTTGCGCTTCCAGAGACTCCTTTTCTCCGGCGCTACATTGGTGACCCCGACGTCAGTCCCGGCATTTTAGAGACTGAAACGAACATGGCAACCGCCATCTTCAAATTGCCGGAGTTTTGGGAGACGTCCGCGGCAGCGTGGTTCACACAGACGGAGGCTCAGTTCGCCCTCCGAGGGATCTCAGATGATTCCACGCATTACTACCACGTTGTGTCAGCACTTGGGAGCTCAACGGCGGCCAGAGCAGTGAACTTCATCACCTCTCCCCCGGCCCGAGATCAAGGCTCACCTTCTCAAGGTTTTTGAGTTTTCACGGCCGGAGTGTGCCCGACGTTTGTTGGCTATTAATGGACTGGGGGACAGCAAACCTTCCGAACTCATGGAAATGATGCTAAACCTGCTGGGCACGGAAGAGCCAAATTTCATTTTCATGGAACTGTTTCTCAGGCATATGCCACCGCATGTTCAGACGGCGTTCGCTAACAGTACTGTCACTGAGCCCCGGGCCCTGGACGAGGAGGCTGACCGTTTCTTCCTGGCAACCCAGCGCTTCTCCCCTGAGACGCTGGCCGCGAACCGCAGTTACTCGCCTCCGGGCGCAGGGGTGGCATCCAGTAGGGGCCCCATCGCCACCGACAGCCGTGCTGGCACAGGCTTGTGTTACTTCCACGCCCGTTTCTGTGCGAAAGCGAAGAGGTGCCGCGCCCCTTGCAACTACAACGCGTTGGGAAACGCCAAAGCCCACGCTTCGCAGCGGCCGTGAGCGTGGGCGCGAAGAGCCGGCTGCTTTTCGTCAAGGACAACCTTTCCGGGCGCAAATTCCTTTGCGACACCGGCGCCCAGAGGAGCGTCCTGACGGCCACTGTGGAGGACGCCGCTGGCGGGACCCATGGGCCACCCCAACTGTCTGCTAATGTCTCCCCTATCCGCTCTTATGGCATGAGGACTGTGGACTTGTGTTTCGGGAGTCAGCGCTTCACATGGGACTTTGTCACTGCCGATGTCTCATTTCCCTCTCCTCTGCGCTGATTTTTTTTGTGCCCACGGGCTGCTGGTGGATGTTAAGAGGGGCCGTCTGGCGGATGCACTGACTTTTTCCATGGTCGCCTGCGTCCGCAATGAGGCGACTTATGGCGGTCTCTCCAGTTTGCCCTCGGACGCCACCAAGTACCAACTCCTCCTTGACACGGCCCACTTTATCCTCTGCCACGACTAAACATGGAGTCGAGCACCACATTGAGACCAAGGGCCCCCCGATTCACGCGAGGGCCCGACGGCTTGACCCCGAGAAGCTAGCAGTCGTTAAGTCCGAGTTTGCCAACATGGAGCGCCTGGGCATCGTCCGCCGCTCGTATAGCCCGTGGGCCTCGCCACTACACATCGTCCCTAAACCGAGTGGCGGGTGGCGACCGTGTGGTGACTACCGCCGCCTTAACGACGCCACTACGCCCGACCGCTACCCTGTTCCACACATTCAGGACTTCTCAGCCAACCTGGCGGGCAAAATCCTGTTCTCCAAGGTCGACCTGGTGCGCGGGTATCACCAGGTTCCCGTGCACCCCTCAGACGTTCCCAAGACAGCTGTAATCACTCTGTTTGGACTGTTCGAGTTTCTGAGGATGCCGTTTGGTCTTAAAAACGCGGCACAATCTTTCCAGGGTTTAGTGGATTCTGTGCTCAGGGACTTGCCATTTGTGTTCGTCTATTTGGATGACATCCTCGTCGCCAGCTCCTCGGAGGATGAACATCTGATGCACCTCCGCGACCTCTTCGCAAGACTTGAGCAGCATGGCCTGATCATCAACCCGGCGAAGTGTGTTTTCGGGGTGCCCTCTATCCAGTTCCTCGGGCACCTCATAGACAAGAACGGCGCCGCCCCCCTTCCGGCAAAGATGGAGGCCGTCTCCGCTTTTCCCCGACCTCGCTCGGCTCGGGGCCTCCGGGAGTTTCTGGGGATGGTGACTTTCTACCACCAGTTCATCCGCCGGGCAGCCCACATCATGCGCCCGCTCTATGAGGCTCTTAAAGACAAGGCCCCCAACCGGGACGTTGAATGGACGGCCGAGAGGATGGAAGCCTTCGAGGCTATGAAGGCCGCGCTGAGTCGTGCCGCTATGCTGGCCCACCCGACCCACGGGGCCCCTGTCGCTCTCACTACCGATGCATCGGACTAGGCTGTTGGAGCCGTATTCGAACAGTGGGTCGGCGGCGCCTGGCAACCGCTTGCCTTTTTCAGCCGTCAGCTGGTCCCCAGGGAGCGCAAATACAGCACGTTCAATAGAGAGCTCCTCGACGTCTGGCTGGCGATCCGCCACTTCCGCTCCCTATTGGAAGGCCGTGAGTTCACGGCATATGTGGACCATAAACCCCTCACTTTCGCCATGTCCAAGGTGGCCGAGCCGTGGTCCACCCGCCAGCAACACCAACTGTCGTTCATCTCGGAGTACACTATGGACATCCAACACATCGCCGGCAAATCCAATGTGGTCGCGGACTGCCTCTCCAGGGCGATCGTCGGCACTGTGCATCTGGGTCTCGACTACTCCCGCATGAGCGCAGACCAGGCCTCAGACCACGGGGTGCAGGCCCTCAAGACTTCTGACACGGGTTTGCGTCTGGAGGAAGTCGCGGTTGGTGACTCGGGCGTCACGTTGCGGTGCAACCTCTCGGCTGACCAGCCTCGGCCGCTGGTCCCTACAAACTGGCGGCGAGCTGTTTTCGAGGAGGTCCACAACCTCTTCCACCCTGGAAGGAAACCGTCCGTGATGCTGGTGGCCCAGAAGTTCGTGTGGCGCGGTCTCAGGAAAGATGTGCAGGCCTGGGTCAACTCGTCCGTGGCCTGTCAGGCGGCTAAGGTGCATCGCCACACAAAAGCCCCCTTGGAGCCCTTCGCTGTCCCCGAGAGGAGGTTTGACCACGTCAACGTCGACTTGGTAGGTCCACTTCCTCCCTCGCACGGTTTCACCTACCATGGTGGAGAGGACGGCCCGCTGGCCCGAAGCCGCTCCCCTCTCCTCGACAACGTCGTCAGACGTGGCCCGGGCGTTCATCGGCACGTGGGTTGCGCGCTTCGGGACCCCGTGCGACCTTTCCTCAGATCGTGGCCCTCAGTTTACCTCTGAACTCTGGAACGCAGTCGCTGAGAGTTTGGGGGTCAAGCTGCACCGCACTACCGCCTATCACCCCCAGGCGAACGGTCTTTGCGAGCGGTTCCACCGCTCCATGAAAGCAGCCCTGCATGCCGGCTTGACGGACGGTAACTGGTTGGATAAGCTCCCGTGGGTCATGCTCGGCCTCAGGTGCGCCCCCAAGGAGGACCTGTTGTCCTCATCCGCCGAACTCGTCTACGGCCAGCCACTGCAGGTCCCCAGCGAATTCATCCCGGACGCCACAGCGCCCTGGTCCGCAGCCAGGCAACGGTCCTCCCTGCTGGAGGCTGCAAAAGGGTTCGCGCCGGTTCCCACGTCGCAACATGGCACCCCAGCTGCCCGGCTGCCCCGTCACCTGCGCTCTGCGGATTTTGTGTTTGTTCGTCATGATGCCCACCGTGGACCTCTCCGCCCCCCATACGACGGGCCGTTCAGGGTCCTGGAGCACAGGGATAAGAGCCTGCTCGTGGACATTGGCGGCAGACCCGAGACTGTTTCCGTGGACAGGGTCAAACCCACGCACCTGGACATTACCCAGCCTTCGGGGTTGGCCTTCCCCCCGTGCCGGGGTCATCCTCCTTTGCCCTGTGCCCCTGCGCCTGCCGGGGTGCCCTTGACCCCGCCTGGGCCATTGTCCCGTGACTCAATGGACAGTGCCGCCCCGCCCCCCTCGGTCCCTACAGTGCACACCCGCCGGGGTCGGGTCGTCATCCCTCCACGGCACAAGGATTTTGACTATGGGTGAATTCTGGGGGGGCTTGTGTGGTGTTTACATAATTCACCCGCGGGACTTCGAGTTGGGGTGCGGGGTTCCGCATGGACTGTTTTTGTTGTTACGCTTCCGGAGAAAAGGTTAACAGAGTTCCCGCCGTTATGCGAGTAGGTTTTTGATGTCGAACAATAAAGCAAGTTCTGTTCCTGTGTCCGACACTCCGCCTCCGACTCCTTTTCTCCGGTGCTACACTTTGTTATATTTTGCTGGTTTGACCAAGGGAATTTATTCCAAATTTTCACATAACATATGTTGTAAACTGAGACAAATTAGTGCCCACCAGCTATTATTTTTTTTCAATAGCTCTCTACACACCTACCTTTCATTTAGAACACACAAAGCTCTTGTCCTATGCGCTTGTGCAATCCATTTTTCACAACAGATGGGGTCTTTTGGAAACGTGTGAAGAGTGAATCCATCTTCCAGTGTCATTTGCAAGGATGGACCACCGCTCTGAGAGGTTTCATCTATGACACGCCCAAGGAGGGTGCTGCCTGGCACCTTCCGCTGTGCGGCGACCAAGCCAAGTGACAGCCAAGCCACTGCAGACTATCACCCACTCCACGCCAACAACCAAGCCACAGCGGCATCCCGCTTCCATTCCGGCGACGTCCGATCCTCAGGGTATTTTACCCGACGCTTTGCCGGCTCGGTCGCTGGGGGGGGGGGGGGGGTCCAAGTCCATGATCTTTGAAATTGCGAATCTTAAGAATGGGATTCAGTGGCAATTGGACATTCTCATCCCGGGATGGCAACAGCTGTGTTCAGCCCATGCGGCGGTGACAAGAGACCTGCTGCCGACCCATGCCCACGTTGCAGTAGCCACAGACTCGCTGCTGACCCAAACTCATGTCGTGGTGGTGACAGATTTCCTGGTGGACCACACTCACGCCACAGTACCAACCGACTCGGTACCGAGCCAAGTCCACGTCACAGTGGCAACAGACTTCCAGGTGAACCATGCTCCTGTCCAGGTGGCGGCGAAGGCTCGTCGGCCGCCCCAAGTTCCTGTCCAGGTGGCAGCGACAGGAACACGACCGCCGGATGTGACTGTCTTGTCAACGACCGGTACACGGCCACTTCACGTCCCTGTCCCAGAAGTGACAACGATCCATCCTCGGCTGTCTCACGTATCCGTCCCGGCGGCGACGACTCCTCGGCAGTCCCACTTTCCTACCTTGACGGCGACCGGTCCACGGTTATCTCATGTCCCTGACTTGGTGGCAACCTGTCCACACCCACCTCCGTTCCTGTCTCAGTGGTGACAGGTATACTACCGTCTCACATTCTTGTCTCAACAGCAGCAGGTATACAACCATCTCCTGCTCCTGTCTCAATGGCGATGGGCACGCGGCCGCCTTCCACTCCTGTCCCAATGGAGACCGAGCCATTTCTGATCCACATCTCGGCGGCCACCAATCCTCGACCGCCCCATGCTCACACATTGTTGTCTAGGCAGCGACCGGCCTGCGGTCGCCCCCCACTCCTGCTTCCACAGCGATCCGTCCCCCCGCTCTTGTCTCGTCGGCAACCGGCATACGGCCGCCTCACCCCCCTGCCTCGATGGTGACCATCTCGTACCCTCTTTACACCCCTGTCTCGATGGCGGCGGCCTTCCTCTCCTGCTTCAATGGCGACCGGTCCGCGGCCGCCTGATGACCAAGCTTCAAGGGCGACCGATTCCCGAGGGCGTGGGCTTCAAGTGCGACCGATTTGTCTGACGGCCACGCCATGGAGGCGACCAAACCTCGGCTGTCCCCCGACCAGGCCTTGGCGGCGACCGATCCCCAGCCGCCTCACGACCACAACTTAGCGGCGACCGAACCCCGGCTGTCTCCCGACCTAGCCTCGGTGGAGACCGATCCACGGCCGCCTCACGACCAAGCATCGGCGGCGACCAATCCCTGGCTGCCTCACGACCACGTCATGGGAAGTCTTCGTCTTCGTTGGTTTCCTCCCCCAGTCACCTTCCACCCTCCCCTGGTCATGTTTTTTGTTTTGGTTTTTGTCACGTCTGGGATCCGCGCCTTGAGGGATTCTGTCATGTGCAAGGCTGGGCCATGGCCATGAAGGGCTTGGCCTGGTCACTGCTCTGGGGGGTTTCATCTATGACACCTGTCGTCAGTCACAGCTGTTTCACATGAGGCACTACGATTAGACCATGTATTTAAGTTGGAGTTTTTTCACCGGCGTTTGCCACTTCATTGAGTATGCATCCAGGGTTACTCCGCCACTGTGCCATTATAGCCCAGTCATGCTTTGTTATGCTCTTTAGTTGTCTCATAGTCATTGGACATTGTTTTTTCTTGTTTTTTGGATCCTGCCGTCTTGGACTGTGTTGTCGTGCACAACTTTAGTTTATAATAAAACCCACTGAACATCACGCCTTTGTCTCGGAGTCCTGCATTTGGGTCCTCCTCTGCACCGCTGGTTCATGACACTCCAGAGTATTCGAGCAGAATGTAGCAATACAACGAGCCGGAATTTTGCTAACACGCCGAAAAAACGGGCAATTTCTAGCTGGTCTAATAAGTATAAACCAATATAAACACTCGACCCCGCTACTGCAAAAAACATCAGTTCCTCGTTCTTCATCAACTCAAATCAGTTGACATAATTTTCATGGCGGAAGATGAAAAAAATTTATATACGGGAACATTCTGACGTGCTGTGAACAAATGGATGATTCCTTTCCAGCTGATTTTTTTCGTTAACAACATACTAAATTTTATATTTTAGGTGTCAGTGGCCTTTTAATACTCAAGTAAAAGTAGAAAGTATGGTGCATTCAAAGTACTCTAACAAGATGTACCGTGTGATTACCCACCTGTACATTTGATATGGCATCACAGGTCAAATATAATTACATCCAAGGTTCCCTCTAATCCAACGTAAAACTGTGCCAAACATATATGAGGGTTCATCATACGAATCCTACAAGAGTTAGGTCGTGGCCCGGGCTTCCAACACCCGGACAGGGAAATGTTAATCTACAAGGCCTAGGTAGAAATTCAGATAATATAGGTCAAAGACAAAAAAGAGGAGGAAAGCGCCTTAGTCGGAAGAAGAAGAAGAGGAATGCACAAACCCTACACTTGTGTGTCGGGACTTTGAATCTTGGGACAATGACAGGAAAACCTCAGGAGTTATTTGACATGATGATTCGGAGAAAGGTTCATATAGTGTGCATCCAAGAGAGCAAGTGGAAAGGGAGTAAGGCTAGAAGTTTAGGTGCAGGGTTTAAATTATTTTATCATGGAGTAGATGTTATTTTAAAAGAAAAACTGTCTTAGAATCTCTTGGAGGGGAAAAGAGTATCAGATCGAGTGATGAAGATGACATTTGAAAATAAGGGTATTATGTATAATGTGATTAGTGGCTATGCCCCACAAGTAGGATGTGATCTCGAGTTGAAAGACAAATTCTGGAAGGAACTAGATAAAGTAGTCCTGAGCAACCGAGAGAGAGAGAGAGAGAGATTTGTGCAGATTTCAATGGACATGTTGGCGTAGGAAACAGGGGCGATGAAGAAGTGATGGGTAAGTACGGTATTCAGCAAAGGAACTTTGAGGGGCAGATGGTGGACTTTGCAAAAAGGATGGAATTGGCAGCGGTGAACACTTATTTCCAGAATATATTCCAGTGGAACATAGAGTGACCTACAAGAGCGGAGGTAGAAGCACGCAGGTGGATTATATTTTGCACAGATTATGTAATCTGAAGAAGGTTACCGACTGTAAGGTTGTGTTGGGGGAGAGTGTAGCTCAACAGCATAGGACGGTGGTGCGTAGGGTGACTCTGCTAGTGGGTAGGAAGACCAAGAAGACAAAGGGAGAGGAGAGAATCAGGTGGTGGAAGATGAGAAAGGAAGAATGTTGTGTGCCCTTTCGGAAAGAGGTAAGACAGGCTCTAGATGGACAGGAAGAGCTCCCAGAAGATTGGAATACTACTGCCAAGGTATTCAGAGAGGCAGTCAGGAGAGTACTTTGGGTGTCTTCTGGTAGGAAAGGGGAGAAGGAGACTTGGTGGTGGAACACCAAAATACAGGAAGTCAAGGAAAGAGATTAGCTAAGAAGAAGTGGGACATGGAGAGGACTGAGGAGAGGCGTAAGGAATACATTGAGATGCGTCGTAGGGCAAAGGTAGAGGTGGTGAAGGCTAAACAAGAGCCAAATGTTGACATGTACTCAGGTTGGATAGGAAAGAAGGAGAAAAGGATCTCTACAGGTTGGCCAAACAGAGAGATAGAAGGATGTGCAGCAAGTAAAGGTGATTAATGATAGCGATGGAAATATGTTGACTGGTGCCAGTAGTGTGCTAAGTAGATAGAAAGAATAATTTGAGATGTTAATGAATGAATAAAATGGGAGAGAATGTAGAGTACAAGAGGCAAGCATGAATGACCAGGAATTGGCAATTATTAGTAAGGGGGAAGTTAGAAAGGCACTGAACAGAACGATAAATGGAAAGACAGTTGGTCCCGATGACATACCAGTAGGGGTATGGAAGCAATTTGGTGAGGTGGCTGTGGAGTTTTTGACCAACTTATTCAATAGAATACTAGCGGGAGAGAAGATGCCACAAGAATGGAGGAAAAGTGTGATAGTCCCCATTTTTTAAGAACAAAGGCGATGCTCAGAACTGTGGAAACTACAAAAGAATAAAGATGATGAACCATACAATGAAGTTGTGGGAAAGAGTAGTGGAGCCCAGACTCAGGACAGAAGTAAGTATCTGCGAGCAACAGTATGGTTTCATGCCTAGAAAGAGTCCCACAGATACATTATTTGCCAAGAGGATCCTCGTGGAAAAGTACAGAGAAGGTTAGAAGGAGCTATATTGCATCTTTGTAGACCTAGAGAAAGCCTATGATAGAGTACCAAGAGAGGAACTGTGGTACTGCATGCGTAAGTCTGGTGTGGTGGAGAAATATGTTAGAGTAGTACAGTACATGTATGAGGGCTGCAGAACAGCGGTGAGATGGGCCATTGGTGTGTCAGAAGAATTTAAGGTGGAGGTGGGACTGCATCGGTGTTCCGTGCAAAGCACCTTCCTGTTTGTGGTAGTAATGGATTGGCTGATAGACGAGGTTAGACTGGATTCCCCTTGCACCATGATGTTCGCAAATGATATTGTGATCTGCAGTGAAAGCAGGGAACATGCGGAGGAACAGTTAGAAAGATGGAGATATGCACTGGAAAGAAGAGGAATGAAGATTAGCTGAAGTAAAACAGAATATATGTGTGTGAACGAGAGGGCGGAGGAGGAAGAGTGAAGCTCCAGGGAGAAGAGATAGCGAAGGTAGACAACTTCAAATACTTGGGGTCAACAATACAGAGCCATGGTGAGTGTGGTAAGGAAGTGAAGAAACGGGTCCAAACGGGGAGAAACAGTGGCGGAAGGTGTCTGGTGTCCTATGTGACAGAAGAGTCTCCACCAGGATGAAGGACAAAGTTTATCAAACAGTGAGGCCGGCCATGGTGTACAGATTAGAGACGGTGGCTCTAAACAAACAACAGGAAGCAGAACTTGAGGTAGAAAAAATGAAGATGCTGAGGTTCTCGCTTGGTATGAAGAGGTTGGATACGATTAGAAATGAGCTCATTAGAGGGACAGCCAAAGTTGGTTGTTTTGGAGACAAGGTTAGAGAGAGCAGACTTCGATGGTGTGGACATGTTCAGAGGTGAGAGAGTGAGTATGTTGGTAGAAGGGTGCTGAGGATGGAGCTGCCATGCAAAAGAGCGAGAGGAAGACCAAAGAAAAGGTTGATGGATGTTGTGACGGAGGACTAGAAGACAGTGGGTGTTATTGAGGAGGATGCACAAGATAGGCTTGGATGGAAAAAGATGACACACTGTGGCAACCCCTCACGGGACAAGCCGAAAGAAAAAGAAGAAGTTCCCTCTAAACTGCGCATTGCGCACCTTTCGCACACTCTCAGCGCAGAGGAAGACAGATCCAGCGCAGTGAACTCGAGGCTGATGTCTTCTTTTCTTTTTTTAACATGGCATACTCCCTTTCAGAAAGACCTGCTGCTCGGCCACCGGGCCACACACTCTACTTCCTAGTTTACCAAACACCTGGGTATGTGAATAATAGAAAAAAAGTGGTGAAACTGGACGAGATTTTCTCTTTTGTTAAGTAAAAAAAGGTCTGGTCTGAAGCCAAAGTAGAAAAAGCAGGATGAGATAGTGTGTAATGTTAAAATTCCACCTTGGCACAGCCTGATTTAGGATGAAAGCACAGATAATACATTGCCCAAAAAGCTATTTTAAATATTGGAGGCAACATAACATTAACCCTAAAACTGTTTGGGAGCATCATTCAGCTTTCAACATGCATTGCGAAAGATATTCTTCAAGCAATAATTCAGTTTTACACCAAAAAAAAAAACAATGGGATATCATTGTGGGTTAAAAAAAAAAAGAAACAAAGTTGGAAGCAACATTTCAAATCTGTAATAAATCGTTGGCTTGAGATGTATTTGATTTGTAATGTTTTTTTTTTTGGGGGGGGGTTGTTGACATTTTCTCTGTAAATTTGCAAAAGCACAAAATTGTTCTTAAAAATGTTCAGATGGGAATGTAATCTGAACCTTTTAATGAGCCATTTAGCTTCAAAGGAGTACAGTGATTGACCACAGTGCATACGTCTGCTGTTGCTCATAGTAGTCAAAAGGAGCGCTCACGGCCTTAGTGTGTTTCCTCAGACACGTAAAAAATTAGTGGGCACATTGATTACATCACTGGTGGGATTCGGGCCGTGGGTTAGCTTTATCAAAACATTTTGCCCTCATGTTGTGTGTATGAATGAGTGATGAATATACCTGGCCGGAATACATAAATACACACAAAATTGAGAGAGAAAAAGAAGAAAAATAAACCAATCCTACAATTCTTCACAAACACCAATTGCTATTTTCTGACAGCCTCATGCTACTTTTTATTGCCAGTCAACTGAAATTCATCACTTAATTTTATAATAATATTTTCTTCCATACACTGTGTCACTACTGTATGTATAGAACGATCTTTCCATTTAGCGACAATTTCTCTGTTGAAAAAAAGGCCTGAGCTTTGAGCTGAGAGTTACTGTAACGCCAGATTGGCTCACTTTAATGGCCAGTGTTAGTTAATGAACACACACACACATACACACATACACACACACACACACACAAATAGCTCATGTTACCATGTCTGAATCAGCACATACATTAGTGGGGATGAGACAAGACAGTTTTAATGGTTGTAACCTATTTGAAGGGGAGCTTTATTTTCGTAGGAGCCAAATCCTTATTTCATGGTTGTTTCTTCAAAACATCTCACATGATGAACATTGCTCCGTTGAAGACTGTGGATGGATGGATGCCATTCATATTCTATGTACAGGTTATTTGCATATTGTTAGATTTAAAAATTTTATTTGGCTTTTTTTTTTGTAATGCTGCCTTGGTTTTATATGTGTAAATGTCTTCCGTCCTGAAAAATACACAGTCAAACATTTTTGATGATGGGTGAGGGCTAGAGTGTATTGTCGCTGCGACAGGAATGGGTGGGTGCTGCGACAGCTGTAAAAAAAAAAAAAAAGACACACAAATTGGAGGCCAACTCGCCAATTTGCTAGAACCAGCCATTATGCCCATTTGTAGTGACCAAAATAAAATACAAGGATTTGCAAATACTTTTCAATGTCCATTCAAATGAATACACCACAAAGACAACCTATTTCATGTTTAAACTGATAAATGTTATTGTTTTATTAGAAATATTAATTTCTTTACAATTTGATGCCTGAAACATGTTCCAAAGAAACTGGACATCAGCACGTTTAGAACTGTGTTATAGCACCATTCTCTTTAGCAACAGTCGTTAATGTCACGTCCCATCGGAACGAGAGTAGGACCCAAATGCAGGAACTCAGAAGACGCAAGGCCAGTTGTCATCGCGGTCATATGAATCCATGGCATGATCAGGCTGCATGAGGCGCAGGTGTACAGCTTCCAATCAGCGCACCTGCGCAGACACCCGCACAGCTCGTGCTGAAGCGGCAGGATCATGACACTACCCCCCCCCCCAAAGGCACGGCTCCCAGACGTGCCTAAATAAAAAACAGACAATAAGTAACACAGGCAGGGGTGGGCGGAAGGGGGTCCGGAGGAGGGCACGCCCCCCCCCCCCCCTGAACCCCAGACTGGTGGCCATCCAGGCCACCAAACACGAGGCGTCTGGGTGGACAGGTCAGGAGGCCGACCCGGACGCCGAGCACCAGGGTCCCCACGGGGCGATTCGGGCGGACGACCTCTGTGAGGAACCAAACGGCGAAGCAGGAACCAGAACGAGGCAGGCCACTGCTCCAGACGAGAACCTCCCACGCCGTCTTTGCAAGACGACCAGGGATTGGTCGCCAACGAGGCCAGGTCATGAAGCGGCTGGGAGCCATCTGGAGCGAATAGGATGGAGAGAAGGACCAGAGCAATGACCACCACCATCCCGAAGTCTCTCCAGCTCCAGGGTGGCTCCACAGAACTTCCCAGCTCCTCCTGGACAGGAACGTGAGAAGGCGGCGGCGCCAGTACCGCCCCCTCCTGGACAGCAACGTGAGAAGGCGGCGCCAGTACCGCCCCCTCCTGGACAGCAATGTGAGAAGGCAGCGACCCCATCGCCGCCTCCTGGACAGGAACGTAAGAAGGCAGCGACCCCGTCGCCGCCTCCTGGACAGGAACGTGAGAAGGCAGCGTCAGTGTCACCGTCGCCACCTCCTGGACGGGAACGTATGGACGTGCTCGTCGCCGACAGAGCAGGAGTGTGGAGCGTCCGCGGGACGGTCGCCGACGATGCAGGAGTGTGGAGCGTCCGAGGGCGGGTCGCCACTGGTATTCCAGAGCACGGACAAGAAGCGGCTGTGGAGACGTCGCCACCTCCTGGACAGCAACGTGAGGCGGCATCGGGTCGGTCCCCACTGCCACGTGAGCTTGCAGTGCATCCGTTGAAACAGCAACGTGGGTGTGGCGCGGTGGCGAATCCGTTTCCAGGGCAACGTGAACGAGAGTCGGAAACTGACACGTGGGCGTGTCTCGGGAGCAGGTCAGTTCCGACTGCTGCGTGAACTCTGTTCGGAACAGCCAAAACTGTGGCGTGCACTTGGCAAGGTGGAGAGTCCGTTCCCACTGCAGCGTGCGCTTGGCGAGGGGGCGGGTCGGTCTCCACGGCAACGTGAACGAGAGTCAGCAGCGAGTCCGTCGCCGTTGCGACATCAACGTAGCTCGGCTGGTTCGCCAATCCTTGCCGGACCTGGGCCGTGAGAGCCGCCAATTCCGCGCTATGCCGCTCTATTTCCGCCCGCATTTTGCGGCGGAACGCCTCGGGATTTGGCGACTCCTCCTCCCTCTGGGCTGGAAGCTTCGCCACCAGCTGCGGGTCTGCGGGTTTTGCCGTTGCCGGCGAGGAGTGGGAGGACTGTGTCTTAGTTGCCGCGCAGCGGGATGCACAAGGGAGCGCCAGGCCGGGCCGTCTCCTCTGGCCGCCACGCGGAGGTCCCGGGTAGATGGCCAAGCGGGTTCCCTCGTACAGATTAGTGTACTTGGGCCTACAGGGCGAAGTCGCTCGGGTGCTGGAAACGCGGGGAGGTGAAACAAACTGACCGGTATGAAAAGCCGGGCAAAGAGATTCAAAATCAAAGTCATCGGAGTCGGACTCCGGCAGCCGGTCATACAAATCACGGTCCTCCTCATACTCCGAAAAGTCAGAGTCCAGAAGAATATGAGGAGCCGGACGGGTCGTGTTCGGGACGTATTCATACCTCGCTGGTGGAGCGTAAGACACGGAAGTGGAGGACGTCAGGGAGCCTACCCGGATTGGACAGGCTTGGTCCTCCGGCAGACGGTCTACCTTGCGTCGGTCCCGGCAACGCCGGGTCTTTCCTGCTGGGTCCTGTATTGGCCAGTTCGTTCTGTCACGTCCCATCGGACCGGGGGTAGGACCCAAATGCAGGAACTCGGAAGACGCAAGGTAGTTCAAGAAGAGACACGTTTATTGAATGCCGATGTCGGGGATCGAGCAGGCAGTCCGGTGCAGCAGCGGTTGTTGGGGCGTCGGGCGAAGAGAACAGATGAGTGGGCAGGCAGTAGTCGGTACACGGGGAAACAATCAGCGCAGGCAGAAGTATCAAGGAATCAGGCTTACAAGGTTGGTCGGAGAACGGACGAAGGTCGGTACACACAGGTTCAGTCAGCAATACGAGAGTGCTGGAACGGGACATAAAGCTCAATGAACTGGCGCAGGACCAATCGTCACCGGGTCCTATATATACGGGGGATGATCAGGCCGCATGAGGCACAGGTGTGTGCCTCCCAATCAGCGCAGCCGCACAGCTCGTGCTGAAGCGGCAGGATCATGACAGTTAAGCGTTTGAGAACTGAGAATTTTAGTTGCTCAAGTCTGTAAGGTGGAATTGTTACACAATCTTGCTTGATGCAGATATTCGGATGCTCAACAGTCTGGGGTCTCCATTGTTGTATTTTGTGTTTCAGAATGTACAACACATTTTCAATGGCAGACAGGTCTGGTGTGATGGCAGGCCACTCTAGTACTTGCATTGTTTTACGAATGAAGCCACGCAGTTGTAAAGTGCAGAATGTGGCTTTGTATTGTCTTGGTAAAATAAGACAGGTCATACTAGAAAAGGTATTGTTTGGATGACAGCATTTGTTGTTTTAAAACCTGTAAACTTTTTTACTTTCCATTAATGGTGACTCCACAGAAGTGCAAGTTACCCATGTCATAAACACTAACACACCTCCATACTATCACACATGCTGGCTTTTGATATTTTGAACTCTTCCTCTTTGGGCTGAAGGAGTCAATGTCCACGAGTCACTGATGTTGTAGTGATACACATGCCTGACTTTGGTGTGGGCAGTGGGGGATTGATTCCCACTCAGTGATGGTGTCGATAACTGCCCTGCAACTGACGGGCGACCATTTCAGGGTGTAGTCTGCCTTTCGCCCGAAGCTAGCTGGGATAGGCTCCGGCTCTCCCGTGACCCTAGTGAGGATAAGTGGCTTGGATAATGGATGGATGGAGTCAATGTCCATAATTTACAAAAAAAAACTTGAAATGTGGACTCATCAGACCACACCATGTTTTTCAACTTTGCATCACTCCATCTCAGATAAGCTTGGGCCCAGAAAAGCCGGGAATGTTTCTGGGTGTTGTTGATAGAATACAGTGGTACCTCAACTTACGAATGTTTCTTGTAATGAAAAATTCAGGTTCCGAAACGCCTTCTTGGAAAAATATTTCTTGTTACAAAGGAAAATTCAGGACACAAAAGGCAAAAATAGGTGCTGCTATACGCAGCCCGCAAATTACACCGAAGGTAAACATCCTGTATCTTGGTTTGTGTGGCACATTAGAGCTGATCTCCCATTGGCTATCGCCCAGCATCTTCCTGGCATCTCATTGTCTAGGAGGGACGTCAGTCTTTGCCCATGATGTTTTTCGTTTCCCTTGAGACACTCCACTGTCACCGATTCACTCAAGTGCTTTCACACGCTGACACAGGCTAGTATATAGATTGGTAAAGTACCACTTCTTTGTGAGTTTTTCATTATTTTTTTCCGGGTTTATTTATCTTTATTCAACATGGGCCACAAGAAACTTTAGTGGAATTAAGTTGTGTGCGTACGTTTGTTGTATGCTTTCTCTCAGCTGTCAAACGTTTGCCTCCCCCTCTATCCCCCACGATGCCTTTTGCATGTCACTCACCCTTCTTTTTGCATAGTCACTCAATCTTCTTCTTCTTCTTCTTTTCCTCTCAGCTTGTCCCGTTAGGGGTCGCCACATCATGTCATCTTGTTCCATCTAAGCCCAACTCGTGCATCTTCCTTTCTAACACCCACTGTCCTCATGTCCTCTCTGACAACATCCATCAACCTTTTCTTTGGTCTTCCTCTCGCTCTTTTGCCTGGCAGCTCCATCATCGGTGCAAGATGGTGGTGCGCACAGGTGCAGCGGCTTGTTGCTCTCCAGTTTGGAGCATTTTCTTTATTATTATTTTGGCGCTACTTGCGAATTACTGTAAAGCCACAGTCACATATAGCTTCCTAGACCTGATCGATCTGGGACTGAAGCATAATGTATCAATAACAAAGGAATACCAAATATTTTGGAGGACATCGCGAGACCACCGGGATCTCTGTGGAATTGGAATTACAATTAGCCACAAGCAGCTTTGTCTGGAACTGCAGTATTATTTTCATCATGGAGACGTGGCTACACCCACAAATCCACGACGCCGCAGTTTTGCTTGCAGTCCGCACACTACATCGACAAGACAGAACCAAAGACTCCGGCAAGAGCCATTCAGTCTAAATTATTACAGGCCTATTGCAGTCACACCTGTGATCATGAAGTGCTTTGAGAGGCTGGTTTTGCGCTACATAAGAGGCTCACTTCCTCCCTCATTCGACCCCTCCAAAGGAAACCGGTCCACCGAGGATGTTATGACAATACCTCTCCATACTGCACTGAACCACCTGGAATGCCAAGGGAACTACATAAGGATGTTTTCCATAGACTTTGGTTCAGCCTTTAAGACCATCATCCAAGGTATTTTAGTTGACAAACTCTCCCTCCTTGGACTATCTCCTTCCATTTGCTGGAAGCATCTGCTGGATTAAAGACTTCCTTGCAAACTGTCCACAGTCTGTCAGACTTGGCCCACACCTCTCTTCCTCAATCACCCTCAGTACCGTGTCCTCCCAAGGCTGTGTACTGAGAACCCCTGCTATACTCTCTGTACACATATGACTGCATACGAGCCCATTCCAGCAACTCCATTATCAAGTTTGCTGATGACACCACCGTGATCGGCCTCATCTCAGAAGGAGCTGAGTCTGCCTACAGAGATGAGATTGGTAAATTGTCAAAGTGGTGTTCTGCAAACATCCTTACAATGAACATCACAAAGACGAAGGAAATCATCCAGGACTTCCGGAAGTGCGGCGTTGACCCGGTCCCACTATTCATCAATGGGGAGTATGTTGAGACGGTCCACTCCTTAAAATTTCTAGGAGTGTACATCACTCTTTTGAATTTGAATTTTGAATCCTCAGCACCCTTCTACCAATATACTCACTTTCTCGCCTCTGAACACGTCCAAACCATCTAAGTCTGCTCTCTCTAACCTTGTCTCCAAAACATTCAACTTTGGCTGTCCCTCTAATGAGCTCATTTCTAATCCTATCCAACCTGTTCACTCCAAGCGAGAACCTCAGCATGTTCATTTCTACTTCCTTCAGTTCTGCTTCCTGTTGTTTCTTCAGTGCCACAATGTCTCATCCATACATCTTGGCCGGCCTCACCACTGTTTTATAAACTTTGGCCTTCATCCTAGAGAGACTCTTCTGTCACACAGAACACCAGACACCTTTCGCCAGCTGTTCCAACCTGCTTGGACCCGTTTCTTCACTTCCTTACCACACTCACCATTGTTCTGGATTGTTGACCCTAAATATTTGAAGTCCTCCACCCTCGCTATCTCTTCTCCCTGTAGCCTCACTCTTCCCCCTCCACCTTTCTCATTCACGCACCTATATTCTGTTTTCCTCTCCTTTCCAGTGCATGTCTCCATCTTGCTAATTGCTCCTCTGCATGCTCCCTGCTTTCACTGCATATCACAATATCATCTGCGAACATCATGGTCCAAGGGGATTCCAGTCTAACCTCATCTGTCAGCCTATCCATCACCACTGCAAACAGGAAGGGGCTCAGAGCTGATCCCTGATGCAGTTCCACCTCCACCTTAAATTCTTCTGTCACATCTAAGGCACACCTCACCATTGTTCTGCTGTCATCATACATGTCCTGTACTATTTTAACATACTTCTCTGCCACATCAGACTTACGCATGCAGTACCACAGTTCGTCTCTCGGTACTCTGTCATAGGCTTTCTCTAGATCCACAAAGACACAATGTAGCTCCTTCTGACCTTCTCTGTACTTTTCCACTAGCATCCTCGAGGCAAATATTGCATCCGTGGTACTCTTTCTAGGCATGAAACCCTACTGTTGCTCGCAGATACTTACTTCTGTCCTGAGTCTAGCCTCCACTACTCTTTCCCATAACTTCATTGTGTGGCTCATCAACTTTATTCCTCTATAATTCCCAGAGCTCTGAACATCCCCTTTGTTCTTACACAAGTCAAGCTTTTACCATGACCAGAGGAAGACAGAGAAAAAGCAGATGTTTGAAGCAAGCCAACTCATCAAACGCCAAAGGTAAATTACCATAATTTTTATTATTTTTATATTTATATATATATTATATTTATTATTTATATTATGTACTTTGAAGGCATTTTGAGGGGCTTGGAACAGATTACACTCTTTACAAGTAAAAAGCGCTTCTACTAACAAAAAAACGTCTTCTGAAACGGATTGATTTCATAAGAAGAGCTACTACTGTATACGGCTTTTGCTTTTCATGATTGAGAGGCAAATCAAAGAGTCAGTGAGGTACACAAAGGATCGTAGACATCGAAAGTCAAAGTACAACCATCTTAAGTACACGGTCTAATTAGCTGAAACGAGCTGCAGGTGAGGAAGCTGCTGTCGTCCCCTGACAATTCCTTGTAATTGTAAGTTGACAAACGTTTGTTGTTCTCTCATCTAAATGTCTGCCTTTATCACTGCTTAATTTACATATCAAGGTTACCTCAAAAGCCCTTGCAGCAAACGTGAAAAGGTACGCACAAATTTCATTAAAGGTTGAGGTTCCACAAATAATGTAAGACGTTCATTAAATTTATGAATCATTTCCCAGTGTAAAAATTCATCCATTCATCCATTTTCTGAGCCATTTATCCTCACGAGGGTTGTGGGAGTGTCGGAGCCAATACCAACTGTCGTCGACTAGGAGGCAGGGTACACCCTGAACTGGATGCCAGGTAATCGTAGGGGATTTATTCCTTTAGGAAAAAAAAAATTATTGCTATCTGTGTCAATAAGTAATTATCTTAGCTGTGTGTGTTTCCCAGCTGTCATCGGGCAGGAGGGAGGGTACACCCTTAACTGGTTGCCAGCCAATCGCAGGGCACATGGAGACGGACAATAGTCGCGTCACAGTCACACTTAGTGGCAATACAGAGTCTCCAATTAAAGCATGTTTTTGAATGTGGGAGTAAACCGGAGTGCCCGTAAAAAAAAAAAAAACCACACAGGCACTGGGAGAACATCCAAACTCCACACAAGCGGGGCCGGGATTTGAACTCTGGACCTCAGAACTGTGAGTCCAAGGCTCTAACCAGTTGCTACACTGCATCGGCATCATGAAAATCTTGACACTTAACCTAGATAAACATTTTGTTCAAGATAACTGGTGTTTCCATTTTGCTGTACTTTGCAAATTTGGCTTTGGAGACTCATTTATACATTGGTTAGCAGCATTATTCAACTAGCCAAAAACGACAGTCACCACTCATGAGATCACATCACAAAGTGTTAGAGAGTAACCAGACAAAGGTGTGCTTTTACACAATATTTATTGAACCACTTCCTACCACCATACGTCAGTGCGATAGTATTAAAGTTTTTTGCTTGCCAGTAACAGAAATCTAAATCCATTTGAATGCATATGCTTACAGAAATACTAGTCTCTTCAAGCCATCTTCATTCTCATAAAGACATCTTCACAATTATCAGATAATTCTCATCAACTAGAGATATTCAACAATACTCCTCATTACAGCAAATTTGTGAAATCCCGCAAATTAACTCCCAGATGTGCAGCATTTAAAGGACACTTCTGATGGTTTTTGTGCATGCAAAAGTGTCAATTCACTTCAATTCACACCCTGGGACTTTTTCGGTGGGTGTGGGGCCACTCAGTGAACAAATAACTCATAACAATGCAAATTTCTTGGGTATTCTATCATGTACACAGGTTTTACGGATGTTTCTAATTTTGTTAGTAGCTCCCACCACACTTCC
Organism: Syngnathoides biaculeatus; assembly: GCF_019802595.1. Classification (NCBI taxonomy): domain Eukaryota; kingdom Metazoa; phylum Chordata; class Actinopteri; order Syngnathiformes; family Syngnathidae; genus Syngnathoides; species Syngnathoides biaculeatus. The sequence continues at coordinate 27,643,602 of NC_084648.1, read as the reverse complement.
GTTGTACAACCAGTATCACAACCTCTGTCCGGCATGCTTCCCCTCCTGTCCCTGTCCTGTGCGGTCCCGTCCTATGTTGTCCTGTACTGTTGGCCGATCATCAACACGGATTTAGTGCACTCCATCAAATAACGTCGGCTATCATCAACAGCTTCAAGTGCAAGAAACCGTGCAAAAGAATGGTGCTGGTGGCCCTTGACCTATTAAAGGTGTTCGATATCGTTAACATTGCCCAACTCACCAATGACCTTCTCGGCACCACGCTACCAAACCATATCAAGCAATGGTTGTCACCATACCTACTCGAACGGTCGTCTTTCGTGGAATTCAGAAAATGTCTCTCACACTCCCGGCGTATACGAAGGGTGGCGTTCTATCCCCAGTTCAATCTATATATGTCAAATATCCCCACGCCGTCCACCGATGTCGCTCTCACGTTATATGCCAATGATATCTCGATCTACGCGTCCAACAGCTACATCAATGCCGCCTGTGAGTGTGTGAACAACTACCTCGACACCGTACATAAACTCCTGGTCGAACGTGAACTTCGTCTGTCTGTCGAAAAAAGTACGGCTACTCTGTTCACCACTTTCACGGGCGAATTTCGGACGAACCTACCAATCAAAATCAATAACCTGCCGATCCCAACTGTCAACTGCCCAAAAACCCTGGGCGTTGTACTGGACACCATGCTCACCTTCGGACCTCATGATGAGTACACGGACCAAACGTGTAAACCAATGAACCAACATAATTAAAGCCATCTCTGGCTCAAACTGGGGCCCGAGTGCCGAGAACTCACCGTGACATACAAAGCCATGGGAAGGTCTGTCCTCAACTATGGCGCTCCAGTGTGGTCTCCCTCGCTCAAGCCATCATATTGGAAGAAGCTCCAGACTCGGTAGAACGCCGCCCTTAGAGTAACCACCGGCTGCCTGCCCATGGCTAACGAGGATCACCTGCATCGTGAGACCAAAATCCTACCGGTGAAGCAACACAATGAAGCACTAGCCCGGCAGTATCTGTCCGCGCACCCGTGCCATCACGTATCAAACGAACCACCTCAACCACGCTTACTTCGCCATGACATCTGTAAATACCGTCAAGACATCAATGAAGACATCCCCACCGACACGGTGTTTGATAAACAAGCCTACCGAGATGGGCTACGTACAGTGAAGAAAATAAGTATTTGAACACGCTGTTATATTGCAAGTTTTCCCACTTAGAAAACATGGAGGGGTCTGAAATTTTCATCGTAGGTGCGTGACTACTCTGAGAGAGATAATCTAAAAAGAAAAATCCAGAAATCACAATGTATAATTTTTTTTAATGATTGATTTGTGTGATACAGCTCCAGATAATTGCCACTATCTAAATCAGATAAATAACTGGATGAGCCAAAATCTTCTTCAACTAAATCACAACAATACTAAGACAATTGTTTTTGGCAATAAAGAAAAGAGAACACCTGGAGTCTCTATCTTTAAAAACCAAGGACCAAGTCCGAAACCTTGGTGTTGAGATTGATTCCGACCTGACTTTCAACATTCAATCATAAAAAACTGCCTTCTACCATCTGAAGAAATTATCTACTGTCAAGTGGACCAGGAAAAACTCATCCATGCTTTTATCTCTAGTAGACCTGACTATCTGTCTGGACTCCCCCAAAAGAGCATTAAACAGCTGCAGATTGTTCAGAACGCTGCAGCTCGTGTTCCGACCAAAACAAAACGGTCCAAGCATATAACTCCAATCCTAAAGTCCTTCCACTTGCTTCCAGTCATCTTTAAAATAGATTTTAAAGTTCTGCTACTCGTCTATAAATCACAAAATGATTTAAGTCCTGAATACATGAAAGAAATGCTTACGGAATACAAACCCAGTAGAGCTCTGAGATCGACGGACTCAGGTCAAATAGTGGAGTGCAGAGTCCAAAGCAAACATGGTGAAGCAGCATTTAGCTATTACCCTGCACACAAATGGAATAAGTTGCCAACAGAAGTGAGGTCAACCCCAAGTGTGAATGTTTTTAAATCCAGGTTGAAAACGCTTCTTTTTCTCATGCTTTTTAAGAGTATATCCACTTATTAAATTACACATACATAATCATACACTGTACGTGGTTTTAATTGTTTTTTTTTTATTATATATTTTGTTGTCATTTGTGTTTGTTTTTATCCCATTTTAAATATTTTATCTCTTTGTTTTCAAATGCTTTTAGTCATATAAAGCACATTAAGTTACCTCGTGTCGTAAATGCACTATACAAATAAATTTACTTTGCTTTGGTTACTGACCCATACAACACTCAAATCCAATGTGTCATTGTACTCGGTATATTAACCCTTTACTTTCATCTTGTTTACAGCTCATGTTTTATCTGTTGCCCTATTTTCTTACATTATTTAGTTACCTTTTCACTCTTTCACCCTCCATTTTTTTTCTGTTCCTCTTTAAAACTTTGGTGAGTTCAACAGAAGAAATGTAATTGTCCATACATAGCCATCAGAATATGAAGAAACCACAATGTGAACTTAAATGTCCACTGTGACACCATAACATTTTTCCAGAAGAAAAAAGGATGAGCAACTAGTTCAGGGCGTACCACCACCACCCCGCCTGTAGATAGCCGAGATAGGCTCCAGTACTCCCGTGACCCTTGTACGGATAAGCTGGTGAAACAATGGATAAGCTAACTTTAAAATGAAAAAGTGAGTTGAAGAAGTTACACATGAGTAACTTTTGTGTCAAAGTAGTCCTTTGGTAGCTCTTGTACATAAGTCTACTAAATTATGAAAATGCCACAAAGCAAATGATTCAGCATACTCAAAAGTGTATGTGTGGAGTAAAAAATACATTATTGTACAATTTAATTAGTTTGGTTAGCTCTTGTACATAAGTCTACTAAATTATGAAAATGCCACAAAGCAAATGACTCAGCATACTCCAAAGTGTATGTGTGGAGTAAAAAATGCATTATTGTACAATTTAATTAGTTTGTTGTGGCCTACTTTTGTACAAAAAAAACAGCTAAAGGGTCTGATATATCTTTAGTTCATAAAAGTTCACAATATTTTCAAATATGCAATTAAAATGAGAAAAAAAAACACCTCCTGGAGCAGCCCCCAAAAAAGAAGTGTTTTCCTGTCTTTTTGGGCCTCTCTACAAAGGAATTCCAGGAAGGCTCTGAGAGTATTAACGCAATCACTTAGCTGTGACTTACAGCTGGCCATCAAGCACTACTCCTCTATATTCTTGTTTTATGAGAGGAGACAGACAGCAATACACAAGGAGAGCTTTCCCATCAATAACCTAATGGCTTCGTGGCTTGATTCTGCACTGGACTGGAAGGCAAATGGGCATGAGCCACTAATGTATGCATGAGTGATATTGCATGTTGTCATGGTCTACACAAATGAATTTTCAAAAACTTTCTTGGACATTTTCCCATCAAACCATCGATCCATCCATCTTCTTAGGCGCTTATCCTCACAAGGGTCACGGGAGTGCTGGAGCCTATCCCAGCTGTCATCGGGCAGGACCCCAGGTACACTCTGAACTGGTTGCAAGCCAATCACAGGCCACATAAAAACAAGCAACTATTCGTACTCACAATCACACCTAGGGGCAATTTAGAGTGTCCAATGAATGCAAGTTTTTGGGGTGTGGGACGAAACCAGAGTCCCCGGAGAAAACCCACACAGGCACAGGGAGAACATGCAAACTCCACACAGGCGGGGCCGGGATTTGAACTACAGTCCTCAGAACTGTGAGGCAAACACTTTTAACAGCTGCACCACTGTGCCGCCTCATTTTCTGATGTTCTCACTAAATGTAATTCATAGTGTATGCAAATTTTTCCCCCTCCTAATTAAAAAGTAAAGAGGTTTGTGAATATGTGTATATATATTAATAGGACTTACAGAATACTAATATAGTGGAATACTAGCTTCAGTTCATGGTTGCGAGGTTTCATATAAATTAGAGGTAATGAAGAGTGATTATTTCCCATCAAAAACATTTTAGCCCAGGCCATCAGATGAGAAATTCCTGTTCAAGTCACAATTTGTTTGCGGTTCTCAACAACTTGTAGCAGCAGTACTTTTCATTTCCTGTTTTCCCCGCATTGTAATTGGAAAGTGAGGAACAGAAACTCTACCGTCTATGAGAAATGGAGCCACAATGGAGCAAAATAAAGTAGCCGAGGCCTTCCTAAAATGGACACGGAAGGATCGCTAACATTTCATACAAGTACATCTCAGTATATCCAAAAATTGCTCAATAGTTCACTTATTGTCATAGTTCATTTCAAAAAGTGACTCATATAGTATTAATTTTAATGAGGGCAATTTCTACCTATTGTTTTATCATAATCGGGATTGTTCAGATTCAAATTTCTTGATATAGTTCAATCTAAACTACTCCAAATTTAAACTGCTGAACTGAATGAAGTTTTTCCCAATATTAAAATTTATTGATGTGGACCTGTACTGTATATCCTTACCATCCAATTCATGTTAAACCTTAACGTGACTAAAGTGTATGTATATACTGTAGCTTGTCTTGCTCATTTCTATCCCGTGCAATTACTGCCCCCTCCTGTTAAGGAAGTGTGGCGTACAATTTAGTAAGAAGGTTGAAAATAGTAATCACATCATAGCTTTCTTTATTTGAAATACAAAAACAAGTAATAAAGAGTCACACAGTTATTACAAAGCTTAAAAATGTACAACTGTTTTTATTTTCCAAACATGTTAAACCATGTTAAATCGGTTGTTGCTTAGGTTTCACTGCAATAAAAGCTTTATTTGGCGTTTCAGAATTGTAGATAATAGACTTACTCAAATGCAGCCTCACAACTTTAGTGTGATATAATCAAAATAAAGTATCTCCTGTAAAACATTAAATTTCTTGGTTAGCTCCCTTTGCATCTATTCAGCGTGCCCTCTCACGTCTGCAAATAAAAACAAGTTGAGTCATTCATTAGTTCACTCCTGTAAGAGCTAACACTGTAAATGCCCAACACCTTTGAACTCACCATGGGCTTCATCTCACGTCCACTTCCATCTTCTGGCTTGTAGCGGCCACTTTTCTTACTGTTCTCGACATATTCCTAGGAAGACAAACACAAGCTTTTGGTGACAGCGTACCAGATCATAAATCATTTCAAACAGGGACTCACCAAGAAGAACAGGTTGTGGTATTTACTTCAACACAAAGTAGTGTGCATGAAGCATGGATTGATTGGGGAAAATGACTTGAAAATAAAAGGGCAGCATGCCAATTTAGCAGTTAGCATGTGTTTCTCACAGTTCTGAGGTTCACTTTCCTGTTTGGAAATTACGTGTTCCCCATCTTTGCAAATGTAATGTTCAGGTCGTCTGCTTGCGTATTCCAAAATCATGTATATTAGTGTCACTGAAGACTCAATTATCCATAGATGTGAATGTGGTTGCAAATGCTTGTTGGTATACAATATAGTGTATGTGCCCTGGGATTGGCTGCCAACCAGTCCAGGGTGAAACCCCCCTCCTGCTCAGAATGGCTGGAAATTGCACCAACGACTGTGGCTCTCCTCTCTCATATACAAGGACATTATGGTAAGTAAATATACAAGTAAAAAAAAAACTATCATTGTAAACCACAGATTTCCCACAACAGCCAAGTCAGTACATTTGCAATGTAGGTAAACTGCAACAAGTGGGGGAACACTATGTGAGTTCTGGTACCATTAAAGTCTTGTCCATGAAGTACTCCCGACCGGAGCTGCCGTCGTTGAACTTGCTGTCGACGGCAAAGCAGAGGAAGAGGACGTCTACCACATTCTCGAACACTGAGAGGAAACAGTGGGCTACCATATAGGCAAAGATGCAGACGATGAGGAGAGGAAGGACCCACACCGTGTACTCGCGCTGGTAGTTCAACGCCAGCACGCCAGCGAACGCCGTGCAGGCCACGATGAGGACCTGTCACGCACACAGCCAGAGAAGATTCGTCAGGCTGTGCGCGAGGCATGAAGAGAATCCAATACGTAAAAAGTTAGCAAAACCCTCATATTTTTCTATTCATTTTCTACATCGCTCATCCTCACTAGGTTTGTGGGCATGCTGGAGCCTACTCCAGCTATTTTTGGGCAAGAGGCAGGATAAAGCCTGAAATGGTCGCCAGCCAATTGCAGCGCACATCGAAACAAACCCAACACATGTATCTGAGGGGTGTACTCGCTTTTGTGATACTGGATAAAGACTTCAGTACCTTTCCCAAAAAGAGAACAAAGTCGCCCACAGTGTTGATGGTAGCTACCCGCACTGCATTCTCCACCAGGATTACAAAGGCGTCACGGGCTGATGTGCAGAAGCTGGTGCTGTTGATGGCTGTCGCCGTGTAAGCATTCTAAACAACAACACGAAGGGGTCACAAACATGGGACAAGGTATAGGACCGAAATGCAGGACTACGAGGTAGTAACATGATTTCGAGGGTGGCTGCAATCACTCAGTAGAGTCAATATTGTCAATTTAGCTATATATCATGTCTAATGCCGTTAATCTGGGAGTATTCTTCCAAAAACTCACTACTACCACCATTAGAGTTTATTTTCTGCAAAGAGAAACAAAACATGTGTGCAATTTTTCCACATTTTTGAGTCCACCAGAAACAAATCAGTCAATGAAGCCAAAACGTTTAACCCCAAGTATGTGTGGCACGTCACAGATGTTTTCCCGAGGCCACCTCGCCTCACCTGTACAACTCTTGAGGACGTACGGTGTTGCTATCACAAAACTCAGATGGACCAGCCAAGTATTTGTCAAAGACAGAAATGAAAACCTTTAGATCGTCATTTGCTTTAAATGTAAAATAAATAAATAAATAACATAAAACTGGAATTCATACTTTACTGAGGAAAAAAAATGAGATTTTTTTTTAAGGCCATATCAACGAGTCATGGTTCTAACAGGATTTCACTTACTTGATTCAAATAAGCCAAACACTTCTCCAAACACCATAAGCAGCACACACATGATTTTAGCATGCAGCGAGCGCACGCATTCTCCTGGGAAAGATAGCAAAAAGTCAGCATCAACAAAGTAACTTCATAACTTTGTTTCCCATTTGCCATGTCTGCTCACTTTTCCTTTGAGTTGACTGTGGATGTACGTCAGGATGAGACGAGGGATCTTGACCAGCGTGATAATGAAGGAACCTTTGGCCAGAGTGCCAAGATGGTAGCGGAGGGTACGCACTGTAGCGGACAGGATGGGAGTGGACGGCATGTTGGATTTATTCCTACAAAAGAGCAAGTATGAACATTTTGGTGGGATTGTCAAAAGTTGGCGTATACATACACAGTACACTTTTTTTTTTTTTTTTTTGCCAAGCCCTTCTCCAATTATCAAGGACTACTCCAAATGTAACAGAGGTGAAAAAATGAACTAAAAAGCGATCACTTGAGCATGATCACTCATCCTAAACACTAGCAAGTTTAATTTTGATAATTTTTAAATTTTTATTAACTATTCCATTGTACTACACTGGGTGTTTTCAGGCCATGAAAGGAATGCAAAACAATCATTTTGTACTGGCTGGTAAAACGTGAACTTAATCCAGTCCAGTTAATATTTACCAAGTATTTACATTATATACCATTATGTTAATCAACCCCATCAGAATATGAGTTCATTTTACCGTGTGAAGTAGTACGTGACCACAGCACCAGCAATCGTCATCTGCTGAAAGGCAAGGATGAACTCGCTGATCCAGATCAAACCCATCGCATGACACCAGACCAAGTACTGAGCGGGTCCGTTCATCGGGTATTCCACCACATTAGTGGAGTTGTTCTTCACCGGACTTCCTGCAGAAGATGCACACCTTGGATTGTATTTTATTCATCTACATCATTGATTAAATAAGATTGTAAATTATAGATATGAAAAACCTCTCTGTAGGACCAGTAGCAGAACTTTAAAATCTATTCTAAAGCTGACTGGAAGTAAGTCCAATGAAATCTAATTTCATTACATTGTACAGGTGTACTTAATTTTGTGGTCAATAAGAGTAAAGTCACATGCGTTCTTACTAATCAAAACTAATTGAACGTGAGCATGTAAAATCCCAATAATATAAGATGAATAAACCCACGTAGAGCTGCATCTTAATAACGCTGAATATTGTATAAATCTGAATTATCTATTATCTATTATATTTAATGTAATAATTTAAGTACTTTAAAAAGTTAAACTCACAACAGATTTCACTAGTGAAAAAATTTTACAGTTTTTACAATTGTGACAGGTAGACTTTAAAGCTAATTAAAAACAGAATTCACCATCCTAAGGAATTTTGTTGTTAAAGAAAAAAACGATTGTTAAGAGGGCTGAACAACTACCAAGTGAAAATAATTTGGAATAACTGAAATTAAATAATTAATAATCAAATTGTAATAGATTTAAGTGATACTGGGGTTTAGCATACGATTTTTTTTTGGGGGGGAGGGTTGTGATTTTCTTTTTTATTCAATGAACACAAGAACTAAATCAATCAATCTACAGTTTAACCAATAATGCACTGGATACAATCAACATATAAACAACTTTCTTGAGGTCAGGCCTAAATTTTATGAATAAGATTTTAATATTAGATTGGAAAAAGAAAAATCTTCAATCACAGTACAGTATTGACTGATTTAATGTAGGAGGGCGAGTGGTGAGCACATCCGCCTCGCAGTTCTGAGGCCTTTGGTATCAGGCCTTCCCTTGTGGAGTTTGTATGTTTTGTCCAGGTACTCCGATTTCCTCCCACATTCCAAAAACATGCATGGTAGGTTAACCGGAAACCCTAAATTTTCCATAGGTGTAAATGTGACTGAATGGTTGGTTGATTATATGTACGCTGCGATTGGTTGGTGACCAGTTCAGGCTGTACCCTGCCTCTCGTCGGCATGTTTACATACAACCGCTACCGCTAGCACTAGTTTGCCACCCATACATAACATTTTGTTGCCAGCTTGCGAGCCGTATCATATTAAAAGTACATGAATACACCCTCAAGCAATCACATGGATGAAGGTCCTCTTCCGAGCACTAATGATGACAATGACACATTTTTCCTCGTTTTGTTCATTTCCCCCCGCACAATACAGTACATTGGCGCAGCACATTGTTGTCATCGCGATGGTAACTAGTGTATGTATGGTTAGTGACATGTTTTCTGGTTCTACCTCTCCGACGTTTTTTTTTTTTTTTTTTTTTTTTTTTTTTTTTTACAAGATAAAGCCCAGTGACTGTAAAAGACAAAATATATGATATCGGCATACATGTCGTGTGGTGTTGCCACTGTCTCCCTGAGATACAGCAGGATTTTGTGGCAATTGGGAAATATAACATTTGTCTTGTAGTCCAGCCCCAACATTCCATAATAGTTTTTCTTTTCATCGTAGGTTTTCTTTTATTTGCGTGTGTTAACACTCGTGAAGACAATGTGTAATACATTTTCAAAATCTCACCGTCCAACTTAATTATTATGATTATATTCATTTAGGAGCCATTGGCTTTCTAATGTTTCCTTTAATGTTTTCACTTGATGAAATAAAGTATTCCAATACTTTTAGTACCTAAACTGTGGTCTTTGGTGTAAACTTGCACGGCTCAGTGGCTAAATTTTGCTGGGAATACAAATGAGTTCACTGCAGAAAAGCAATGTGGAAAATGAGAAGAGAAACGACTCTTTGACTGTATCCTCCTACACCACAAGCCTGACAAAAGATTTCGGATGTGGGAGTTATGTTGCGCCATGAGACCAGGACAAAATGTCACAAGACAAACTTCTAAGAAACGGCCTCACAATCAACTTATTTAGAATACAAAACAAATGTACTGCACAGCAAATGCTCTTTTATGCTTTTAACTGCTGAAAGGAGTGTAACAAAAAGGTAGCCGCATTCAACCTGAAAGTCCAAGGAGGAGAAACACAGCCAGCCAGTAGACCCAGAAGAGGATGAGGCAGAGGAAGGTCCAGAAAGGCTGCAGGACCAGCAAGGGAATGTGGATGAACACTTTTCCAGCCACGTGGAACAGGGAAATTGTGAGAGCCACCCGCTTCCTCAGGAAGAACATGATCAGCAGGAGAACCACCTGCAGGACAGACAGTGGGTTCCACAAGCCTTAGAAATTAACAGTCTAACTTTGGACCTAAAAAAAATAATTTTCTCACACAGATATATAAAAATGTTTCTGAAAATGGTTTCCTGACTAACACATTTCAAATGACAACCGGAGCAAGGACACAGAATATAATTGTTGCCTAGTTCGACACACCACAATTCAGCAAGCATCAAAGGATGTTGGTTGGATGGGCTTGTTCTTTTCCTTCTGTGGCTTTTTACATGAATCCCCAGCATATTCACCAATCACAAATTTCACCTGTAGGTAGTCACGTATTTTTGGTGGATCCTGTCGCCACCTATTTAATAAAAAAACTCACCATTTCCTATTTTTTTGTGCTCTTTTTGAAATTCCTCGGATGCCCAAAGCTACCACCTAAACCCAATCTACAGAAATAGGAATAAGAAAATAGCACAGTATTTGGTGGATGTTAAAAAGAGTCCTTGTCAGACTTGAATGTACATGTGGGCATCAGGTACTCTTTTTTTTTTTAATCAAATCATTCTTTATCTTCTTCATGTATTAGGGAAATAAAAATTAATTTGAAATTATGCTAAATTGTTTTGGGATCATATTTTATTGTATATGTACAATGTAAATTATTAATACAAGAAATTCTAATTATTTTTGTGTGTGAGTGGGAAAGAAGGAGGAGTTTGTTAGTTAATTAATTTTTTTATTATTCACTGTGAGTCACAGTTCCAATCATTGTACTCCAAAGAAAGAGCAGCCTCAATTTGAGAAGAGATTTTGAGTCCCAGTACTTTTGTCTCTTGTATGAGAGTTAAGAATGGTAAAATGTTACCTAAAACATCTGTACCGCTAATAAAGGTTTTATGAATGGGCACAATTCCATTAATTACCTACTGTCTAGATCAGACTACAGGATTTTAGCCCCGATTTTAGCTCGATTATCTATTTACCTGAACGGGCCCAACATACTTTGTCTGGGATGGACAACAATTTGGCCCTATAATAGTCCTGTGGCACCAAAATGAAAGGTCTAGCAAGTTTGGTTTTTTTTACATGACAACTCTCCAACAGCCCACTTTGACATCGACCAAAAGGAATGCGTATTGTAACAGGCACATCGCCTCCCGGGCGTGCCGTTGTCAAGATGTATTCATGGTTTATAAAACCTTTAGAGCATGAGTCATGAGGATGACGGAACGCAGGCATGTCTACATACAACCATGTGCTAGCACTAGCTTGGTAGGCAACATAACATTTTCTTGTCTGCTTGCAAGCTCGAACGCACTAAAACTACGTAAACATATCTGACGCAATCCTTAAATTAATGTTCTCTTCTGAGTACCAGTGCTGAACCTTTTTCATCGTTTTGTTCCCAAGACAATTTTTTTAATTTTATGTTGTCGCCACCATGGTAACAAGTGTATCCGGACACTTTGACTGGAGAGGTTTTCTGCTTCCACCTCTCCGACCATATTTGATTTGACAAGACGAAGCAGAGTGAACATAAAAGACAGGATACGGTGCTATTGGAGTAAATGTCGTCATGTGTCTCGTGTCCAAGAAACGGCATGATTTGATGGCAGTAGTCTGACATTTTGCAATTGCGAAAGACGTCTTGCAATCTGATCCATCCATAAGCCCTCGTACACTCTTTAAAATATTTTTTTTTTTTATCTGCTATGGACCCAAAGCATACAACAAGAAAAATCAGGCATTTAACAGTTATAGTCGCCATGTATTTTTTGTTCCAAGAATCTCAACAAAGCACACGTAAAAAAAATTGCTGTACCACTGATCTCAAAGTCTTGTGCGATCTCCCAAAACCGAAGAAGAAATCCTTCTGGATATGCACTAATGTTTCCCGTAACCTGGAACTGGGAGGGAGTCTTGTAAAATGGCGGTTCTCACAAAACGATTTGCTTTGAAAAATACTTCTTGCCATGTGGGTCGGGAACCTACTTTTCTGCAGACAGTGCCGTTATTCCTATATTTTTGCTTACTTTCTTCACATTAATGTTTATCATCATCAAACAAATGTAAATATCAGAAAAATACAACCCAAGAGAACTTGGGTTATATTTGTCTGGTAATCACATTTGTTTGACATTTAACATTAAAGTGTGGAAACTGTGTAAAAATATGAGAATTTGAGAAAGAGGCCAATAATTTTTTTTAACGGCACCATAAAATGGCATCAGGTAATTTTTGCTTTCACTTGGTCATCATTTAATATCCTTGGTCCCAACGTGTTTCAGACCCTAAAATTGGGAAGAATCCACTATTAATACACGTCAGATTAAAGGACAATCTGACAGGATAACCTTATAAGAATTAAGATATTTGGGTGTTTGACGTTCTTGGTCGGGAAGGGGCAGAATTGGCACAAAAACAGGTTGATTGTGTGTATCGAGCAGAGGGGAAAATTGCTTTGACATTTCTGAATATGCAATTTTGATGATATAGCTCTGATGTATGAAAACAAGTGTCCAAAATTTTTAAACCATAACTGTCTCAAGCTCAGTGGTTAGAGCTCTGGTTTGGTAAACCAGGGGTTGTGGGTTCGTGTCCCACTGGGGCATCCACTCCCTGAGAAGGGTTGCGTCAGGAAGGGAATCCGGCGTAAAAATTGTGCCAAAAATATATGTGCGTTCATCTGAGATGACACGCTGTGGCGACCCCGAAAGGGACAAGCCGAAAGAAACTTTTTTTTAGTTTGTGTTAAAATATGAAAAGAATGAAGAAAATATCTGAAATACTGTACATTATAAACCTATAAACAAAGCATTCACACATTGGTGGAGCAGCTTCACTTGAGTTCTTTCGCTTCTCATGTTTAAAAAAAAAAAAAAAAAACCGTACTGTGAAAACAGTGGCACCAATGGCATACACGAGGAGCGCCTTCACATTATCAGCCGCCACTTCTTTCCCAAAGACAGAGGTGGTGTTGTTTTTGAGGGCGTTCCTGTGGTCCACATAGAGCCACCAGAGGACACCAGTCCCCCCTGCAAAAAAAGTTACACGGCCACAGTGTAGTTAAACTATACAGTATGTAAGTGACCTACAACACATTTTTTAATTAACAATGGAAACACACATCTTTTATTAAGAGTTACCTAGGGTGCCAATGACGACCAGGACAGTGAGAATCCACACCAACACTTTAGAGATGTAACGGATAACGACCATCATGATCAGGGAAAGAACTGCATGAAACAAAAAAGTTTATGCACAACTGAGATCATCGAAAACACACTAAACACCCTGAACGGAACAAGCCCGGATGGATTATTGTAACTCTAGTGCAACCACAACGTTCTTGAAAACAATACCTCCAAAGTCAACTGCGTTAATGTATCATGCATAATTACGGGTTGTAAAACTAGTCAAATTTACCTCTCCACAATGACGTTCAGAGTATGACGTCAACTAGCCGCGAATCACTTGTTATTCGCTTAAGGAATAGACAGCGCTGCTTGTAGCAACACATGAGTGTACTGAATGAAATTTGTCTGTTGCCTTAATTGCTTTTTAAATCAGGAATCTTCAACTAAAATTCGGTGGGATGGGGTTGCAAAGGATGACTCAGGGCAAAGGTCCAGAATGCAATGTTTCGATCTCCATAGCCGACTCATCCATCGATTTTCTTGTACTGCTTTTTTTCACTAGAGGCGCGAGAGGGCTTGAGCCTATCCCAGCTGACGTTGGGTGAACTCGTCCCCAGCCATTCGCAATGTACAAAAAACTGACATCATACTCATAGCCATGCCTACAGGCAATGTTGTGTTTTCAATTAACCTAACAGTCTTGGGGTGGGGGGTTGACTGTGGGAGAAAACCAGAGTACCTGGAGAAAACCCACACAGGCAGAGAGAGAAAATGCAAACTCCACAAAGAGAGGGTTTGAACACATGACCAAGGAACTTTTAGAGCAATGCGCAAATCAGTTGCCGCAACATCACCAACCTGTCAAACTCATATTACTTCCTTTGTCATTTCACAACTTTTGTGGTTTTGTAAATACAATGGTTTTTTTTCCATTTAAAAAAAAACAAATGCCTTTACCATAAATTAATATTTTGTGTGTCAACAATGCATGAAAAAGAAGAAATGTGTTCCCCAAAACACACACAAAGTGCTTTATAAGCACACACTAACAACTAAAATACTTTTTAAAAGAATGTGCACCAAATAAAATATCTAGAAAACAAGCACAAACACATCAGGTCAATATTTCAGTACTCAGAAAAGTCTTGCAAACAAACCAGCACATACGCGTAAGTCTAAATTTCAAGTAGCATTAAATAGGCAAATGAAGCCTATTGTAAAACACTGACAAAAAAAATAAAAAAAAAAAAAAAAATCACAACAGCAGGGATCTTGTTTGATCGTACTCTGGATTAAAGTATTCCAGCATCGTCAGAAAAAAATTGCAAAAAAAAGAATGGGTCCATTTGAGGAAGAAAAACAAAAGATATGAAACCCATCTGTGGCCTCATGCCCGTTTGGCCAGGTATTGAAAATTTTATCAGTAAGAAGCACGCGGAGCAAGTGGATTTTTTTCCTTTTTTTGGAAATAACTTGAATCACATGAAGGAAGGGAGGAATGTAAAAATTTAATATATTGTAAGAGCTGTCCATTGTCAGTGAATATTGATTATTGCAAAGTATTCCTTCCTCCTGTGATGTTTATTAATTACAGTCCTATGTTTAAAAACTAGATATTACATCATAAGCCTGGATTAAACTTTTATCATGACCACAAATTAAAAAAAAAAAAATCTGGTCTTTCCACCAAGATGGGTGTCATACATGACAAACATCAGCTCGGTGAACTTTGAAAGGGCTTTTGCTGTGATATTATAGCATAAGGGTACTATCGATCCCAAAGAGAATGTGTGATGAATAAAATAATGGCTGCTCACGAAATTAATTAGAAGCAGATTAATTTTAACAGATTTGTGTTTAAATAGAATGTAGCAAAAAGCACAATGCACAATGACTAGCAGAACAGCACATTCCTGTCCCTCTCCACAACATAATTGCATTTTCTATGGTTATTAATTTTTTACGTTAGTGTTATTGTAGTACTTAAATTCTCTTGTATGACAGCTAGAAATGTTATTCTAAATTTTATGATCATGACAGCTTTTTAGGAGAATCCAGTGGCGCCACAGTGAAGCAAATGGTTAGACTATTGGCCTCACAGTTCTGAGGACCAGTGTTCAAATCCTGACCCCGCCTGTGTGGAGTTTGCATGTTCTCCACATGCCTGCGTGGGTTTTCTCTGGTCATTCCGGTTTCCCCCCACATCCCAAAAAGATCCATTAATTGGAGATTCTTAATTGCATCGAGGTGTTATTGTGATTGCTGTAATTGTCTGTCTCTATATGCCCTGCGATTGGCTGGCAACTCATTCAGGGTGTACCTTGCCTCCTACCTAATGACAGCTGGCATAGGCTCCAGCACTCCCGCGACCCTCGTGAGGGTAAGCAGCTCAGAAATGGATGGATGGATATCTCTGCAATAATATGTGCACTGTAAGCAAGATGAGAGCATGAATGTTTGCGTTTGTGCTTCACCTAAGGACAGAACACAAAGTCCCATAATTATGTCCTTGCTGGCCATCACTCCCGCAACGACCCTACGGAAAACGTTGTTGTCACTAATGAATGTGAAGAAGGAGAGGGCCAATTCCGCATAGCAACTGATGTCCACTGGTATGCAACGGCGGAAGAGTGGCACTGATTTACTGAACAGAAGAGACCATCCAATTAAAAATGGATTATAAGCAGCTCATCGAGAGGAAAACAAAAGTTTGATTACCTTGCTGGAACAGGGAGCTTGGGACATTTGGTGAATCGATTCGAGTGGCCTGGGTATCTTGCTGCGCTGATATCATAGGTGCAGAGTGCAGATCCTTTTAATAACAAAAAGATTTACATTATTGAAATAATTACTAAATATTCCACAATACTGAAGGAACTACTCTCTTGGAGGGAGAGAGAGCAAGGGAGAGAGAGAGAGAGAGAGTGAGAGTGAGAGAGAGACAGAGAGAGAGAAAAAGTCTAGCGATTCTGTCCATAAAAATTATGAACAAAATCGTTGACAAAGGGCAGCCTTGGGAGATTCAAACTCTCACCGGAAACGAGTCCGACATATTGCCGGCAATGCGGACCAAACAGCGACAGCGGTCGTACAGGGACTGAACAGCTCGTATCAGGGTGTACGGTACCTCATACTCACCAAGGACCCCCCACAATACACCCCTAAGGACACGGCCGAACGCCTTCTCAAAGTCCACAAAACACATGGAGACTGGTTGGGCGAACTCCCACGCACTCTGGAGGATCCCGCCACTGTTCCACGGCTAAGACGAAAACCACATTGCTCCTCTTGAATTTGACTTCCCGACAGACCTTCCTCTCCAGTAGCCCTGAATCCACTTTATCGTGGAGGCTGAGGAGTGTGATCCCCCTGTAGTTGGATGACACCCTCCAGTCACCCGTCTTGAAAAAGGGGACCACCACCGCCAATCCAGAGGAACTGTCCACACTTTCCACGCGATGTTGCAGAGGCGTGTCAACCAGGACAGCCCCACAACATCAAGAGCCTTTCAGAACTCCAGGCAAATCTCATCCACCCCGGGGCCCTGCCACCAAGGAGCTTTTTAACTACCTTGGTGACCTCAACCCCAGAGATAGAAGAGCCGGCCTGGTGCCAGGTGGACAGGAGCACAGAAGCCCAGTAACAGAACACCACTCGTGTTCTGATGGTTGGGGGGGGGGGGGGGGCACTTTTCCAATCATGACCCCTTCCAGGTCTCACTGTATGAAGTCCCCCAGCAGAATAATGGAGTAACCAGAGGGGCCACTCTCCAGCACTCCTTCAAAGGACTCCAAAAAGGGTGGGTACTCTGAATTGCTGTTTGCAGGCACCCTCTCATGCACAGGGGTAAACCCCAACGTACAGGTCCCGAGCCAGGGAAAATAAGTATACCCACACTTGCTCGGCATCTCTCGCCGTGGGCAACTCCAGAGTGGAACAGAGTCCAACACTTCTCAAGAAGAGTGGTGCCAGAGCCCAAGCGGTGCGTAGAGGCGAATCCGACTATATCTAGTCATAACTTCCCTACTTCACGCAACAACTCGGGCTCCTTCCCTGCCAAAGAGGTGACATTACATGTCCCTAGAGTTAGTTTCTGTAGCCGGGGATCGGATCGCTAAGGTCCCCGCCTTTGGTCACCGCCCAGCTCACATCCAACCCAACCCCTATGGCCCCTCTCACAGGTGGTGAGCCCATGGGAAGGGAGACACATGTTACCCTTTCGGGCAGTGCCTGGCTGAGCCCCATGGGTGCAGGCCTGGCCACCAGGCGCTCGCCTTTGAGCCCCACCTTCAGGCCTGGCTCCAGAGGGGGGCCCCGGTGACCTGCGCCCAGGCAAGGGAAACCAAGATCCAATTTTTGTACTCTTCATAGGGGTTTTGGAATCACACTTTATCTGGTCCCTCACCTAGGACCTTTTGGCTATGGGTGACCCTACCAGGGGCATGAAGCCCCAGACAACTTCGCTCCTAGGATCATTGGGACATACAAACCCCTCCACTCCGATAAGGTGACGGGTGGAGGAGGGGATAAATGAACTAAATATCAATAATAATGGTAGTGATTAGGAGTAAGGTGTTAAGTAATTGTAATCATTGTAGCTAGCGTAGGATTGTTGTCCTTTTTGCCTGCCTCTCTTCTCACAAAGAACTGGAATGACACAAACAGTGCTACATTTCTCACCATTAGATTGTGCAAACTGCTTTAAATCATAATAGGTCTTCAGTTCAGCAGCAGGACATTTGGAAACACACAAAGCGATGCTCTTCATCTTCCTGTTTAAGATGTCAATGTTGCATGGGTCCAGAAAGAAGACATACCTGGAAAAGACAATCAGAAATGTTACCGAGCTGCCATCTCAACTATTTTGAGGGGGTTTTCTTTTTTGTTGTTGTTTTTTAATTTTTATTTATTTATTGATTTTTTTTTCATAGAAAAAAATCCATAGTTGCCTTGGATTAAAACAAGAGTCTATTTGGTCATTAGAATGCAAGTCTGGACTTTTAGTGAGGGTAGAAAATAAAAAACTGTGGCATTTGCCGCCGTGCTGCACAATTGTCTCTTTGTACAAGAAAAGCCTTGAGGGAAAATCGAGCATCAATCAAGCATGTCCCATTGCTTGAGCAACACTGGGCCTGCAAGCCTGAATTCTGCTGGAAACTAGCATCTATAGAAATAAAGAGTAACACCACAACATTGAACTACTTTCAGAGAAAGTATAAAAAAACTGATAAGTGAGGAATGCGAGCAAGACCCCACAAGCAAGCATGATGTCCTCAGGGCTGTGTTACAACTCTTTTATCTCCCAAGAGCAATGTTGCAGTTTCAATATATCAGCATACAAAGTATTGTTTTAAAGTTTTAAAAGACAGGTGCACTCAACAATATTCCATTCACCACCTTAGTTTTAACAAGTTAAAAAAAATACTGACTAGTAAATGATTAACTAAAGTGTGTGTGTTTCTTTCGGCTTGTCCCTTTCGGGGTCGCCACAGCGTATCATCTCAGATGAACGCATATATATGTTTGGCACAATTTTTACGCCGGATGCCCTTAATGACGCAACCCTTCTCAGGGAGTGGAGGCCCCAGTGGGATACGAACTCACAACCCCTGGTTTACCAAAGTAACAGTCTTTATTTGAAGCACCATTTCACAAGACAGCTAAACTTACTGAAAAGTGATGGTGGGTAAAGTGTTCAGTGTGAGAGCATTTTTGGACTTTCAGATGAATTTGGCCTTCATATTCTTCATGAAGTTGCCAATCTTTTTTATTTATCATCTGTGGCTATTTCACTCCAAATCTGATGGGCCTACTAAGCCACCCATCCAGCGTGGCACGATAACACATTTTCCCAGAAATGGACCTTTCCGATGGTGATCTTAAGCTCCGCCCCTTAGCCATGTCCCACAAGCTTACAAAATGGCGATTGAAAGAACATTTTTAAAGTCAATTCGATATTGCGCATTCCAGATAATAATGGGGTATGTTTTTTGCCAAATGCTTCAGACTTGTCCAAGAGAGTTCTACAGAGAGGTCTCAACTATTTCACATGAGGATATGTACATGGAATTAAGATTTTGGATGGAGCAGGACGCAATGTCAGAGTTAGAGCGAAAGGTTGATGAAGCGATGCAAAAAAGTTTGACGCCTCACAAACTTCAAATTGAAATCCAACAGGATAAAATCGTACTGCGCATGTAAAGCAGGGTGAGTACTTTTTACTTGGAAAGATCACGCGTAATATCATTGTAGTCTATAAGTGAGTGGGTGAATTCATTTGACTGGGCTTGTAATCGAACCCAGTGTGAAAAAGTCAAAAGTCTGATGTGATACAAATGGGCAAATAGCCATTTCTCTTGCATGACATCGCGCATATACGTATTCCTAACCTGACTCTTCGGCATAAAAAATGACACACTTCCTTCACCAGGTCAGTGATAAATTAACAAAGTGAAAGTATTCTCTGCATTGTATAAAGCACTGATAATAGTTAAATCAAACTCAGAGAAGATACTTCTCCCTCACTTACCTTCAAACATACAGCCTTGTGTTTGTTACTATTGTTCACATTTAGTTGTAAGCCTTAATCCATGGTCGACACTTCATCAACTGTGTTTTAGGCTTTGGAAAATGAATCAACCGGGCCCCTGTTAACCTAGCAGGATATCTTTCATCAGAATTGCATGTTCCCCAAGCCCATCTGAGGACCATTTTCTTTGTAACATTCACTTTTCCAAGCGCACGCGACTGACAACCAGCATTCCATGTAGGACAATACTGCAAAAGGGGCGTGTCAAGACTGGGGTTCAGACAATGCGGTTATTTGATTATTTTTGTTCGAGTGATTGACAGGTCGGAAAGGTCGATTATTACAATATTGGCACATCTGCCTCACAGTACTGAGGACTGGGGTAAATCCGGCCAGCCCCCCTTGTCTGGAGTTTGCGTCTTCTCCTCATGCCTGCGGGTGTTTTCTCCAAGTATTCCAGTTTCCTCCCACATTCCAAAAACATCCATGGGAGGTTAATCGAATATTCTAAATTCTCTATAGGTGTGA
The DNA here is from genome assembly GCF_019802595.1 of Syngnathoides biaculeatus. NCBI lineage: Eukaryota > Metazoa > Chordata > Actinopteri > Syngnathiformes > Syngnathidae > Syngnathoides > Syngnathoides biaculeatus. Next base: position 27,623,300 of record NC_084648.1, on the reverse strand, counting down.
CTGTGATTGTTTTCAATTCTCTATGTGTGCCCTGTAATTGGCAGCTGACCAGTTCATGGTGTACCCCACCGCTCACTCGAGGTCAACTGAGATAGACGCTAACACAGCTGTGACCTTAGTGATGATAAGCTGTTCAGAAACTGGATGGCTGGACGATCACAGAAAACAATAGCATTGTAGTTGTTAATTAATGCTTTAACAGGCTATACTGCAAATCAAGTTCGTAGTTGGTTAAAAAAATGGCAAAGTCAGAACATTAAAAACAGCACAATTCAAACGGCTGGGGATACTGGTGTGCCCTGTAGTTTAGTTCAGACCCACCCTGAGAAATTCTGTAGAACCCTGGGTAAGTACACCATTTCATTTTAAGTTATATGACACAGCAGTTGACTGCTTTAAACTCCCAATATGAACTTGACAGTTGATAAATAAACAATAGTCTGTAGACTTTAAATTGGCTTGATGGCCACAGTTTGAACTCTGGAACAGATTAAGTCATCATTATTTCCGCCCATCCATTTCTATTGGTTTTATCCTCCTCAAGGTACCGAGGCCTGAGTACCTTGAGATAATGCAAACTCCACTGAAAATTTTGAGCTGAGATTTAAACCCACTGAGACATGCTAACAGCAAATACAGTGCTGACCCAAATTAAAATTAGTTTACATTGTTTCCTATGGGTTAAAAAAATGAATAAAAATCTAAATCTTAACCACTTGGAAGTTGACCAGCATCCCAGCATGGATTATGGTAAATAAAGAGCAATAAGACTGCAGAGTTGATTGGGCTTTAAAAAAAAAAAAGCACTAAGAAGGATGTTGCATGTAGTGTAAATCAACCCACTTGTTTTCAAGCATATTCCGGCCGCTGAGCTCAACGCCCTGGATCTTCGTGTTATTGTGACCGCAGATGTTACCATAGCTGTCGTATCCTGATATAAGTCGTGAGGCAGCTCCTGTGGCGATGGTGTAGCCACATATACAAACCTGTGGAACACGGATAACAATGGAAGGTTAACAGATAGACTCCCTCCGTCCTCTTTGTACCTGCATGGCAACTCTGGTAATTACTAATATGCGTATGTGGTGAAGTTGATTTACTAACATGGCTACCAAGACACACGACTATGGGTTTTGGTCGCTAGCTGTGAAGCCGCTCGCCAAACACACACCAAACACACCACCAAAAATAAGCATTCAAAGTACATGATGTAACGAATAACGATAAAAAGTTATGTTCATTTACCTTTGCCGTTAGGAGACTATACGAAGAGAAGGGTGAATGACGAGCAACGTGAGGTAAAGAGGAGGAGCCAACGTTTGACAGTTGAGAGAAAACATACGTATGAACGTACGGATGCACAGAACTTAATTCTTAACTTAATTCCACTAAAGTTTCTTGGGGCCCACAGTAAAGAAAGATGAATAAACTTGAAAAAAGCACAAACAAGAAAGTTGTTTTCAATGTGTGTTAGCTTGTGACAGCACTAGCGTGATTTGGTGACAGTCGAGTTTCCAAGGGAATCAAAAAGCATCATGGGTAAAGAGTGATGTTACGCCAAGCCAATGGGATGCCAGGAAGATCCTACGGTGATAGCCAGTGGGAGAGCAGTTGTATCACGCCACAAAAACCAAGATACAGGAAGTGCATCACTGGTAAAGAGTGACGTCCCTCCTAGCCAATGGGATGCCAGGAAGATGTTACAGTGATAGCCAATGGGAGAGCAGCTCTATCATGCCGCACAAACCAAGATACAGGATGTTTACGTTCGAGGAATTTGTGGAAACCAGCACCTATATTTTCATTTTGTATCCTGAATTTCCTTCGTAACAAGAGACAATATTTTTCCGAGGAGGCCTTTGGTAACCTGAATTTTTCGTCACTATAGACGTATGTAAGTAGAGGTAATACTGTATTTATTTCAATAACGAAGCAGTAATAATTAATGCATTTACATGTTTTTATTGCCGTTGGATATTGTAACAAACTCTTGTGTGGTGAAGCTAATTCTGGGTAAGTGGGCTGTTTTTACGTGTATGTAGGCCAAACACCACTTGAGAAGATGGGACCACAATAAAGACGTTAGGACAGATGTTTTGATTTTTTCCTTTTACTTCCATTTGTCCTTCGTTACAATGATTTCCCCTTCATGTCTATATAATAGCAACTAATGTTTTTCCATATCGTATCATAAATATGAACACGATTTGACTTTTGTAACGTTGCTTGTTGTCAAATATTTTGACTAACTATTCTTTTGCTGTGGTTTCAAACCCCTGTTCCCCTTGTCCATTTTTCCCTGTATCTGTCCCGTAAAACCTTTTTCTGCACATCAGCTTAAAGGGGAAAGCCAGTGGTTTGCATAAACAATGTATCAAATAGGTCATGTAATATGTAGTCTATTTTGACAATGTGATGTTAAATCCTCTCTCATTTAATTGTGTTTTGACAAGATTTTTATCAACAATTACGAATTTTCAGGGGCACTGTCATTTTCGCAAGTTATATGATCTCCGTGCGCGGATGTGACGTGTACCATGCTGCAACAAAGGCTTGATTACATGGTCCACCATTCATGCCCAGCGCTGATTTCTCGGATTTATCCAATTTTGATGAAGAAATAGCAGTACCGGTTGATCGGGAAGACGGAGGAATACTTCCATACAGATTTGAACCTGTGGCTGTAAATAATGCCGCCGAGCGGCGGAGCCATGAGCTGACTCCACAGCCAAGTGAGCTCCTGGTTCGGCAGGAAGTGAGCTCACGGTTCCCCCGCTCACCAGAGGGAGCTCCCAGGCCGAGCGAGCTCACGGCTCCGCTGCTCTGTATGGAAGAATTCCTCCGACTTCCCGATCAACTGATACTGCTATTTCTTCATCAGTTGAGGATAAAATCTGAGAAATCAGCACTGGGCATAATGGTGTCCGATGTAATCGAGCATTTGGAATGGCACGTAACACGACACATACGCCCACGTACAGGGTTCATACTCAGTCTGACCAAAAATATTTAAGGGCTTTTTAGGGGCATTCTTAGGGGCTGCCACGAAAAATTTAGGGCTGACACGGAAAAGATTTAGGGCCGACACGAAAAATTTAGGGCCATCGTGGGAAATCAAGAGTAAAGAAAAAAGACTCACTCAATGGTGCCATCAACCGTTCTTGGTTCATCAAATGTTCCAGTACCTCAGTACCTGTGACAGTGATCACCTGTCGCCCCTTGTGGTAGTTTTCATTGATATGACCATTGTCAACGTCTTCACATAACAGTATACAGAAAAACAGATTCTAACTACAATTGCAACTATATACACAAATGTCTTCTACTGATGTCTGTCTCAGCACCCCTACTCTAGCTCCTTGAGCCTACCCAGTGCCTCCTCTATTTGTTGCTGCAGAGGTGCCAAAGTGGCTCTCTTGTCCTTTGCTCTGCCTCTGAGTGCATTGGCCTCGGTGATAAACCTTAGATTCCTCTTTTCTTCTGCCTCCTCACACAGCCTGTCAGCCTTCTCAACAAGCGTTGATATGTCAGTCTCTATTCTGGCTTTTTTGGCTTTGAGGCAGTAGAGATGAAAAGTGGGGAGCGATGCCAAATGTAGCCAGGTACGAAGTCTGCCTTTGCCCACAGTGGTAGTTTTTAGCAATGTCACTGTCTGGGAACATGACTCCAAACACTTTCGAATTATTTTCACAAGATTTGTAACTATAATGGCTGCAGATCACTTTTAAAGTCCACACGATCTCTGCCTTTAACCAGTCCGTCTTCGTGTATTGAACTACGTTCATAAAGCCTGACCTCTGGCTGGACAACTGGAGGTACGCAATTAGGGATCGCAACCGGTTACAAATAACCGGTTATAAGCGGTTTTCGATTTTGTTTTTTAAACAGAAACTGTAATCGGACTTTCGAAATCGGTTGAAATTTCCAATCATTTTTTCTGGTTCCGGTACTCCACATTGTGCTATTTTTTTCAACATCATTTCCACTTTTTTCAAGTTTCGCTGTTAGAGAAAAGTTGGACTGAAAATTACATTCAGTTAAATCAAAGAAACATCAAACATGGCATCGAGGAAACGCTCCAAAGTATGGGAGTAAACTTGTTTTATTGGCAGACATCAAAACACTACTCGCCTAACAGGGGGAACTCTGTGAACTCGTCACTCCGGAAGAGCAACAACAAAAACTGTCCGTGCGGAACCCCGCACCCCAACTCGAGGTCCCGCGGGTGAATTATGTAAACACCACTATGGTACCGTTTTTTTGCTACAGCTGTTCGGTTAAAACCGATTATGAACGTAAGCAGTTTTTTGCGATCCCTAGTGCGCATGCACTGCTAGTACCACTGCCTGAAGTTGATGCTTCACTATTTTGATATTTTAGAAACAGATTCATACCAACGGAAGATGAGAGAGTCTTCGCCAAATCAGCGTGTCTCCTGTTTTTTCCGGTGCGACTCCAGCGCTTTGACGCCCATCTTTTCAAGCTGGTAACTCTGGTTGCACAGATGGCAGTAAAACATGTGCCAATCTTTTGGATCTGGATGAACCCAGCTCCCAAACTCCTTACTTTCGACCCAAGCATCTTGAAAAATGCACTTCCCCATGATACAAGTTTGATCAATCAAAGAACTACGCTACGTCGTAACAAAGACGAAGTGAAATGCCTACTCACGGAAACAAACAATGGAATATCGACGACAAGATGGCGACTAGTTGTGAACACAGAGTGACTTCCGTTGACAAAATCTCGCTGTTTTGGTCGCCAGATGGATCGCTATTTTTTTTGGAATAAAAGATAAATTTTTTGGGGGGGAGAATTTTGGCGGTAGAGGTCCTCCCTTTGATTTTTTTTAATTTAAGGCCTTTTTAGGGGCTTGACCATTTTTCACGGATTTTAAGGACTTTTAGGAGCCCCGAAATGCACCTTCAAAAATTTAGGGGTTTTTAGGGACTTTTAGGGTCGCGTGCGAACCCTGCACGTAGGTCATCTGACTCACAAAATTGGCAGCGGCCCTGAAAATTCGTAAAAATCTTCTCAAAACACTATTAAATGAGAGAGGATTTAAAGATCAAGTGTCATCCCTAGAAACATTCTAAAATAGATATTGTAATGAAAAATAAATATAACATTCACTTCAATTTCTGTATGAAAAAATATGAGCGGAGAGCGCGTCATCCATGCGCAAAGTTGCGGAAGTGTCATTCAACGGCATCCAAGTGGTCGCCATATTGGCTGCATCCTCCGTCCATGACGTCACCCCAGACATCCGCCATTGAAAACACGCTGTGGCGCCTACTATGGAAGGTGAACACGCCCTTCTGACACGGAAACTCTTTTCGAAGAAGAGAACATCACACAACCGAGTGAAGTTACCGGGTCAATATTACCCTATTGTTTTGAGCCATGTTCAGATGATATGCGACCATGGCCAAATTGCCTCCGGTCCGATCCACTTCAGCAGCGGAGATGAGCCATTCCGGCCCGGCTTGTTGTCGTCGCTCATAGGTGAGTGCGCCATAAACAATTGTTTATCGCTGCTGCCATAGGCAGGTTTTGTTCATCGCGGACGACGGCGCCGGCTATGAACAACCCAGTCGGCAATGGCGCACTCAGCACCGTGCGATGACAACGCCATGAAGCGGCCCGGCTCGGCACCGTGATAAGCCACCTCGGTGCTGAAGATGAGCTACCCCAGCCGAAGCTGTGACTGGCGGACACGGCGCCATGGCAGCCTTCCTGAGCGAGCCAATGCGGAAGCCATCCGACGCGCACATCAACACATTGAGCACCCCTGTCATACGTACGCGGATCTTTTGTTACATTATGACACGGATTACGTGGTACGCCCCAAAATACTTTTTTTTTTTTTTTTTTAAGTAGCTGTATACACACCTACCTGTCATTTGGAACCCACGAAGCTCTCATCCTTTGCACCCGTGCAATCCATTTTTCACAACGAACAGGGTCTCTTTCAAACTTATGAAGGGTAATTCCATTCTCCCGAGTGTTCAAGCAATGTCCAGCAATGCAATGAGCCGGCATTTTGGCTAACACGAAGGAACAATGAGCTACCTTCCCCGAGGTAAAACTAATAGAAACAAACGAGTCTACTTGAGGGCGTTCCTGCCATGTACGTCACTTCCTGCTTCTTCTCGAAAACAAATCCCTCGGAGGATTTTCATAGCGGGAGTTACAAAAAGCTGTAGACTTCAAAATCATGTTTTGTGGCGAAAAAAACGCATGGGTCCTATCGGCTGCCGTTTTTTCAATAATATACTAAAAATCGTGTATTTCATGACAGAGCCCTTTAGCATCACATTGTCAAGATAGAGTACATATTACATGACTAATTTGATACATTGTTAATGCAAACCACTGGATTTCCCCTTTAACAAAAAAAAGGGAAAAAAACATACATACATCCATTTTCTAGACTGCTTATCCTCACAGGGCTCACAGGCACTGCTCCCTCCAACTACGCACTACTGATGCGGTCTCTGTGTGCAGACGCTCTGCGTTACACACAAAAAATTAAAAATCCAACCTGAATTGAAAGTATAACATGCAACTATTCTGTTTGTGCAATTTTCCAATGTGATTCAACTAGTGAGGGGTACTTATGCAGTCCGTCAGCTTCGTTGACCATGACAATGTCCTTATGCACCGCCCAACACTAATGTTGAGATAGCAAAGCGTGCTGGGCAACGTAGAGTGAAAACGGGTGAGACACGCTGCTTATGTTTACCCTTTATAATAGGGGTGCCCAGACTTTATTGCCTTAAGATCTACTTTTCAAATCAAACCCAGAGCAAGTTAAAGTTGGAACCCATGAAGCTCTCATCCTTTGCACCCGTGCAATCCATAAATTCTAATCGACAATGTTGTGCTAGCCATCAATAGGAATACATATGTCAGTTTAACAAATTCACAATGACATTGCAAAGTACTCGAAACCTGACAGAGCAATAGTTATACCTTTGAATTATTTTTAATTCAATCAATCAAATAGTGCAGGATGAGATGGTATGTAATGTTAAAATTCCACCTTAGCACACTCATCAAGGATGAAAACACAGAATATAAAATGCACAAAAAGCTTGTTCTGTATTTTAAATACAGGGAGCAAAAATAACTTTCACCATAAAATTATTTGGAAGCATCGTTCATTTGTCAGCATGTACTGCAAAGGATATTGTGTAAGCAATAATTCAGTTTTACATCAAGAAAAACAGACAGAGATATCGTTGTGAATTGAAAAAAAAAATTGGAAGCAAGCTTTCAAAGGTTGGAGTTGGCTTGGTTTGGTTAACAATGTATTTTTTCCACATCAAAATAAATACATGAAAATTCTTTGAAGACATTTTAGACACAGCTCTAAGGCTGTGACTCTCTTAACATTTGTTTACCCTAACCCTTTGGGACTGACAGCCCTGAATCTTACGTAATAATATTGTCATATACTATTGTTAACCTTGGTTGGATTATTTTCTTTTCTGTGGTGTCATTTCTATCTGTATGCTCAAACATCATTCTGTCCAACTGCATTTCCAATATAAAAAAAAAATAACTCAATACAAACATCAACAGCGGGAGCATATGAAACAGGTATGCATTAGTAATACCTTTTCTGTTGCACTACAAATTTTTCCAGCATACTGCATGACTAAGACTTTAATTTGTGCGTACATCCACAAGGCATTGTGTCAAGTTATTAACTCTGCCTCGAGTCTGAAGCACTCAGCAGACAGGCAGGTTTCCGCTTGTCTTTAGTTTTAATGGTAATGTCAAGCAGCGTTTGCTGAGAAGACAACATTTAAAACCCTGCAACGTTGCAGCAAATCATCTACATCTACATCTACCGAGCGGGCACTCAATGGTACACATACCATTCCAAAGCAGAAGAGCGTAAAGATGATGAGCCATGGGATGTCCGTACAACTGCGCTCCTTCAACGGACTCCAGTCACGTTTACTCTGCCAAAACATGAACGGACAGAAACTTTGTGCTTGACGATTTTAGTTTGGGAGAACTGCGCGATCACAAGCCCAGTTTGATTTGCGCGTCCCTGTTTTGTGTGTTGTGTTGGCGAAAGAGGCCGTCTTTGTCCGAAAAGTGACGTGAATTGCTACACACACACACACAAAACAGAACAAAAGTGTCACTCACTCGCACACGCACACAACAACAACAAGAAGAGAGCAGACGTGTGTCAGGATTCACCCGACCTCTCAATCGCTTTCCATTGGGACTGTACCTCCGTGCTGCTACAACACCCCATTGTAATCAAGGAAAAGACAGCTGGAGCGAGGCGAAAAAGACGACAACGTCGGGCGGTGTTTTTTGGTCTAATGTTTTCTTGTGTTTTCACAGATTGTTTCCTTCTTTAAAAAAGAAAAAAAGAAAGAAAGAAAGAAAGGTATCGCTTAGTTCTCAAGTTATTGTATCAAACACTTGACGCCATTTTTCGCCAACTTCCAAACAGTCAACGAGGAAGACAATAAGATTTCTTATGTTGCCTTCAGGATCTGTCGGATATTACAGTGCAGCAACACGAGCGAAACGAGACGCACACGTACTATACGTTTTATTATAGCCAATCTATCTAATCTTAAAAGTACATATTGCCTCTCTATCACATCATTAAGTAATTTATTTGTGAGGCACTTTAATATATAGTATTTAATATAGTATTTAATATCTATAAAATAAGGGATTTCCTACTGTTTGAAGAAGAAGACGGCTAAATTGCAATGTTTTTAATGTTTTCGTTTTTTGTTCATTTTCCGATCCGCTTATCCTTACGAGGGTTGCGGGAGTGCCGGAGCTTATGCCAGGTGTCATCGGTTCAGGAGGCAGGCTACTCCCTGGACTGGTTGCCAGCCAATCGCAGGGTACAAATATAAAACAAATAACCATTGGCACTCACAATCACACCTAGGGGCAATTTAGAGTCTCCAATTGAGGGTGTTTTTGGGATGTGGGTGGAAACCGAAGAGCCCGGAAATACCCATGCACGCACGGGAAGAACATATGTCAGAACTATGAGGCCAACGCTGTACAGCTGTACCACCTTTGCTGCCAAATAGAAAGTACTTTTTTTTAATTCACAGAGATTTACAAAAATTTCATTCCAGTTTACATAGCTTCTACATTCCAGTATGCACACATTCCACACATATATTTGTCAATACTATGTATATTCAGGATGTTAACAGTTAACCATACATTCCACTGTGGAGCAGAAAATGAGTTTCCAGCCTTCAGAAGGGACCACATGTGGGAGGGATACCCCTTCATGGCTTCAATGGGCAACATTTATCACATAGTCTGGTACTATGCAAAGTTCAATACTATGGCAAAATGATTCTGATTCTGATTTTGATAAGAATCCATTTGTACATACAGTGACGAAAATAAGGATTTGAACACACTGCTATATTGCAAGTTCTCCCAATTTCTCCATAGCCCTTTCCAGCCCTGTGGAGTTTTACAATTTTGTCTCTGGTGTCTTAAATAAGGTGGTGTCTTAAATAATGGTGTTTTGGGACAGCTCTTTTGTCTTGGCCATCTAACAAATCTGAGTCTTACTGATTGTATGGGGTGTACTGTCAAGGACGAGACTCGGGAGTGGACCCAAATGCACGACTCAGATGAGAGGTAAGCAGTGCGGAATAAGCCTTTATTCGTTCCAATGTCGGCTACCAGGGAGTCAGTCCAAACAAGCAGCAAGATCAGTAACGGCAGGCTTACGGGGTAGGTCGGGAGACAGGCGTTGGTCGGTACACGGGAGGTAGACGTCAGGAGTACAGTAGTGCGGGAACGAGGCATGAGAGGCAGGTACTGGACCCCCCTCCCTCTGCGGCGGGAAGACAGCAACCGGCGCACGGTGTACACCAACCCACGGTCGACCATGCGGGGGGGCGGGGGGGACTTGAGCGGAGGAGCCAGCGACGACGTGCGATTCGGGCGAAGTCTGCTGACGTGGAACGTAGGGTGCACCCTCATCGACCTGGGCAGTTTCAACGAGACGGCGACCGGGTTAATAACCTTGGAAACAGGGAACGGGCCAACGAACCTGGGAGCAAGTTTGCGGGATTCCGTCCGCAGCGGGAGATCTTTGGTGGAGAGCCACACTCGCTGTCCCACTCTGAGCTCTGGTGCGGCCCTCCTCTTGCGGTCTGCTGCAGCCTTGTAGGCGCTGCTCATGCGCAGCAGTATCCTCCGAGCTGCTTCCCAGGTCCGTTTGCAGCGTCGCACCACGGCCAGGGCCGACGGAACTGTGGATTCTGTGACCAGTGGAGGAAACAGGGACGGAGGATACCCATGCACGACATGGAGTGGAGCCATACCTGTTGAAGCGGAGGGTAGAGAATTGTGGGCATACTCCACCCACTTGATGTGCTGGCTCCACGTGCTCTGGTCCCTGGATGCCAGACATCGAAGACCGGTCTCTAATTCCTGGTTAATCCTCTCAGTCTGGCCATTAGACTCTGGGTGATGACCCGATGTCTGAGTTGCTGAAGCGCCGATGAGGTTGCAGAACTCCTTCCAGAAACGGGCGCTGAATTGCGGACCCCTGTCCGAAACGATGTCCTGGGGTAGGCCGTGGTAACGGACGACCTCGTCTAATACCAACTGGGCTGTCTGCTTGGCCGACGGGATCTTCGGAAGCGGCACGAAGTGGACCATCTTGGAAAAACGGTCCACTATGGACAGCACCACTGTGTTCCCTTGAGAAGGCGGCAGGCCGGTGACGCAGTCCAGCGCGATGTGTGACCACGGACGAAAGGGGATGGACAGGGGTTGCAACTCACCAACAGGCCGTAGGCAGGAAGTCTTATTGGCAGCACACACCGGGCAGGCGTTGACGAACTCCCTTACGTCCTTGCTGAGGTTAGGCCACCAGAACCTTTGTTCGACCACTGAATGTGTCTTCGCCATACCCGGGTGGCAGACCGTCTTGTTGGTATGGGCCCAGTTGATGACGTCTCCCCGCAGAGATGGGATGACGAAAAGGCGGCCCGACGGACAATCCGCGGGTAGCGGTGTCTCTCCCAGGGCCTCCTTCACCCGCGACTCGATCGCCCAGGTGAAACTGGACACGAAGCACCCCGCTGGCAGGATAGTAGCGGCGTCTGAATCCGTGCGCCCTCCCTCGTGGATCCGCGAGAGTGCATCCGGCTTGCCGTTTTTGGAGCCTGGGCGGAAACACACCTTAAAGTGGAAGCGGGTGAAAAATAGGGCCCACCTGGCCTGACGGGCGTTCAACCTCTTCGCAGACTTCAGGTATTCAAGGTTCTTATGGTCCGTGAAGACAACGAATGGTACTTGCGAGCCCTCCAGCCAGTGCCGCCACTCCTCCAACGCGCTCTTGACCGCCAGCAGTTCCCTATCTCCCACGTCGTAGTTCCTCTCTGCCGGGGTCAACTTTCTAGACAGGAACGCGCACGGGTGGATCCTTCCATCCCTGGGACTCCTCTGCGACAAGACTGCTCCGATTCCTGAATTCGATGCATCCACCTCCACCACAAACTGGTTATCTGGGTCCGGAATAATGAGAACGGACGCAGTAGTGAAACTTGCCTTGAGCCTGCTGAAGGCCTCCTGGCAGGTCCCGGACCAGACGAAGAGTGTATGTGGCGAGGTGAGCGAATGCAGAGGAGCGGCCACGGAACTGAAGTTCCTTATGAATTTCCTATAGAAATTGGCAAATCCCAGAAACCTCTGTACGTCCCTCCTGTTGGTGGGGGTAGGCCACCGCAGCACCGCGTCGACCTTCCCGGGATCCATCCGTATCTCTCCCTCAGCCAGGACGAAGCCCAGGAAGGACACAGATGCCCGATGGAACTCACACTTCTCCATATTCACGTATAATTGGTGCTGCTGCAGACGCCGGAGCACCTCTCTGACTTGTTGAATGTGAGAGGTTAGGTCTGCTGAAAAGATGAGAATATCATCCAGATAAACAAAGACAGATCTGTTCAGGAACTCCCGAAGCACGTCGTTAATGAAGTTCTGAAAGACGGCCGGAGCGTTTGTCAGTCCGAAGGGCATCACCAGATACTCATAGTGCCCTGTGGGGGTGTTGAACGCCGTCTTCCACTCATCCCCTTCCCGAATCCGCACCAGATGGTAAGCGCTGCGCAAGTCGAGCTTGGTGAAGATCCGGGCTCCCTGGAGGAGTTCGAATGCTGTAGAGATAAGCGGCAAAGGGTACCTGTTCTTGACTGTGATGTCGTTCAGGCCTCGGTAGTCGATGCAGGGTCGCAGCGTGGAGTCCTTCTTCTTGACAAAAAAAACCCCCGCACCGGCTGGTGAGGATGAGGGGCGAATGAGTCCGGCTGCCAGCGAGTCCTCGATGTAGTCCCTCATGGCTTGATGCTCTGGTCCGGTTAAAGAGAACAGTTTCCCTCTGGGAGGAGAGGTGCCTGGCAGGAGTTCAATCGCGCAGTCGTATGACCGATGTGGCGGCAGAGACTTTGCTTTAGATTCAGAGAAGACCTCCCGTAGGTCATGGTAGCAGGAGGGCACTGCGGTCAGGTCCAGGGCGGTACTAGGTTCTGTTAGGCGAACCGGCGCAACTTGAATACCCCTGTCTCTCCGGACAGCGACACAGCGACTGAGACAGTCCTCTCCCCAAGTCTTGATCTGACCCGTGGTCCAATCTATGTGCGGATTATGTTCTTTGAGCCACGGGCTGCCCAAGATGATGTCGCTACTACGTGCGTCGAAGACATGAAAGCTAATACGCTCCGAGTGAGCGTCCGGAAAGCTCATACGTAGCGTCTGAGTGCGATGTGTAACCCGACAAAGGAACTTGCCGTTGGCGGCATAGGCATGACGAAAACGTTGCGTGGGAAAGGTTGCCGCCCCCAGCTCCTCGACCACGCGGGGATTTATCAGGTTTGCTTCCGACCCAGAATCTATGAAAGCCGTCACAGAACATGAACGGGAGTCCGTTCCCAAGGTGAGGTGAAGAAGGGACCTCCCTGACCCCGTCGCGGTGTACCGCACACTCACCGGAGTAGCGATCCTGATGTCAGAATGCCCTGGTCGAGTCGGGCAACGGGTGATCAAGTGTCCCAAACGCCCGCAGTAAAAACAGCGTCCCTCTCGTCGCCGACGTAAGCGCTCCTCCGCTGAGCTGCCAAGCCCCTCCACTTGCATGGCTTCCGGTGAAGCTGACAACACGGGTGGCCGGGAAGCGGAAACAACCGGACTGCGACTCTCCCTCTCCTCCTCCCTCAGGCCCTCCATCTGACTCTGCACGGTGAGGCGCTGGTCCACCTTGAGGGCCAATGCGATGAGGGAGTTAAGCGAAGGTGGAAGATCCATGGCCACGAGGTGACCACAGATCTGTGGGGACAGTCCCTCGTAAAACGCGTCATGGAGGGCTTCCTCATTCCAGCGGCTCTCGGCAGCCCGAATCCGGAACTCGATGGCGTAGTCGGACACGCGGCGACGCCCCTGGCGAATTGTCATGAGTGACGACGCCGCCTGGCGTTCCGGAGCCGCATACTGGAACACCTGGGTGAGCGCGCAGACGAAGCTCGCCCATGAGCGGCAGGTCTCCGAGTTACGGCTCCACTCGGCGGTGGCCCATGCCTCCGCCCTCCCTGTCATGTGGGAAATGACGAAGGCGATCCGGGAGCGGTCCGTGGGAAAAGCGGAAGCTTGCAGCTCAAAGTGGAGATCGCACTGCGCCAGGAAGGGCTTGACGTTACCGGAGTCGCCTGAGAACCGCTCTGGTCGAGAGAGCGGAGTGATGGTGGCACGGGGAGGCACAGGAGCGGCCGCGCTAGCTTGGGAGGCTAGCCACGGTTGCAGCTGGGTGCAGAGCTCCTGGATCTGGTGAGTCATACCCTGGAGAGCAGCCTCTTGCTCACCCAGGCGTTTGCCCTGCACTTGCAGTGCACGGCGAATGGCTTCAGAGTCGGCTGGGTCCATGTTCTTGACTAGATCGTTCTGTCAAGGACGAGACTCGGGGGTGGACCCAAATGCACGACTCAGATGAGAGGTAAGCAGTGCGGAATAAGCCTTTATTCGTTCCAATGTCGGTTACCAGGGAGTCAGTCCAAATAAGCAGCAAGATCAGTAACGGCAGGCTTACGGGGTAGGTCGGGAGACAGGCGTTGGTCGGTACACGGGAGGTAGACGTCAGGAGTACGGTAGTGCGGGAACGAGGCATGAGAGGCAACGATCTAGCAGAGTCTCTGTCGTCCCCCGGGTCCTATATGTACTGGGTCTAATCGGAGGTCATGAGGCGCAGGTGTGACCCTTCCGATTAGACGGCCATGCCCAGCCCTGGCTGGAATCCAGGATCATGACATGTACAGGTGTCTTTATGCAGCTAATGACCTCAAAAAGGTGCATCTGGTTCAGGATAATACATGGACTGAAGGTGGACTTTTAAAGGTGTACTAACAGGTCTTTGTCAGAAATCTAGCTCATAGAAAGGTGTTCAAATACTTAATTGCAGCTGTATCCCACAAATAAATCATTTGAAAATCATATACTGTGATTTCTGGATTTTTCTTTTTAGATTATCTCCTCACAGTGGCCAGGCACCTACAATGAAAATTTCAGACCCCAACACGATTTCATTTATACATATGGAGTGGAACAATTTTGAGTGGTGAAAGGCAAACAGACTACCCCAGCTATTCCCCAAAAGTCCAGAAGGCAGAAAGCAATAGATTGCCTGATCAAGGAGAGGATGCAGCTAAAGATGTTGTGGAGGAAGGCCACAGAAGAGGAGAAGGAGGGCATAAACCTGTTGCAGGAAGTAATCCAGGATAGGCTGGTAGCACTGAGGAGAGCTGAAAACCTTCAAAAAAAAAGTAAGAGGAAAGAGCATGCAGGATCATGCTTCTATAAAGATCCCTTCAGATTCGAAAAGAGTATCTTTGCAAAGGAGGAAAGCGGAAGTCTCTTTGTGACGAAAGCCATGTTAGAAGAACACTTGAAAAATTCCCGCACGGATGAACGCTGTCATGAAGAAGTTGTGCTCCCACCGGATATGCCACCAGTCGATCCACCAGAGCACGAGCTGGACATCAGTCCACCCAGGTGGGGTGAGGTAATTCATATTCTGCGTAGAGCAAGGGCTGCCTCAGCTCCTGGTCCCAATGGAATTCCATACAGGCTCTAGAAAAACACACCAGATGTCCTGTGATTCGTCTGGGGGCTGATGAGGGTTGTATGCCAGAAGAAGGAGATACCAACTGCCTGCCGTAGAGCTGGAGGAATTCTTATCCCAAAGTAGAAGGACTCTTCAGAGATTGGGCAGTTCCAACTGGTCAGCATTCCTAAATGTCAAAGGGAAAACATTTTCAGCGTAGTTGCTCATAGGCTAGCAGAATACTGCGAGGTAACAACCTGATTGACAGGTCAATCCAGAAAGCAGGAATATGTGGCTTCTCCAGATGCATAGAAGACACTAGCGCCATCCAGCATCAGATCCAAGTCGCCAAAAAAGAGGAAAGAGATCTTCATGTGGTTTTCCTGGACCTAGTAAACGCCTTTGGCTCAGTCCCTCATAATCTTTTTAGAATATATCCACTTTTTGATCATATTACTTGCACTGTATGCGGTTTTAATTGTGTTTTTTCATATTTTGCCATTTTTATTGTTTTTATCTTGTTTTAAATGTTTTATCTTTTTGTTTTCAAATGCCTTTTATCATGTAAAGCAGATTGAGTTACCTCGTGTATAAAATGCGCAATACAAATAAATTTGCTTTGCTTTGCTTTGCTTCAGTAGTTCTGCCTTAGGACATGGCCCAGTTGGTGGAAGCAGAATTTTCAAGGTAAAGGGCTGCCTCAGATCTTGTTCCACTTGGTCAATGCAGAGCAGAACAGAAACATCCTCAGATTGAGTTAATGTCACCTCGGATGGGGGGCACAAGAATGGACAAGTGGGAGTAAAACAGGCCTACATGTACTTTAACTTGTCTTAAGTCGGGATTTACAAGGTAGCAGTTCTAATATCTGCAGGTAGGGCTTCCCAGTGTACTGTAGCCTGAATAGAAATTGGTCGAAAGCCTGCAAACTTCTTTCTGGCTCTTGGAGTTGCCAAAAGACCTGCATTTTGAAAGTGTAGGTTTCAGAATGGACTATACAGTACAACTAAGTCAGCGAGGTAAGGGGGTGCTTAACCCATGTGTTGCGTATGTTGTTACTCCGTTGTGATTGAACACACTCACACACACATTCAACCTTTGATGTGCCACAATAAGCACAGACACAGATGCTGCCGTTTCATGAGCCCGAGGCTCCATTTTACTCAGGAGTTTGTTCGAACCATTCCACACTTGTGCGCATGCGCTTGTTACCGGTTGTAGAATTGCTATCAATGCACAATAATGAAATAAAATAGATCCTAATTTCCCATACATAGCACTCCTAAAATCTTTCTGGAGGTCTCCAAATCTTTTTTGGATCACGCCAGTGAGGCGTTGGCAGCGGGACTTTGAGTAACTTTTCAACAATCAAGGCTATGAAAGGGAGATTCGATCTGTTTCTCTAGCTTGCTAACATCCATTGCTGTTTTTTTTTTAAGAAGAGGCTCAACAGCAGCTAATTTAAGAGCTTTAAGAAACGCGCCAGACTGGAGCGAACAATTGCTTATTTGCTGCAAATCAGCTAGCAGTAACTTCACAACAGTTTTGAAAATGTCAGCATGTTGATGGTTTCAGCTGCTGAACCATTTTCTCTACAGTTTTTTTGTCAACTGTATCAAATTCTATCAGTTAATCATTTTGCTGATTTGTGCTGAAATTTAATGATGGGTTGTATTTTTTTCCCACTAAAATAAAAGCTAACATTTATCAGCTGTTGCAAGTTCTGGAGCTATCTGATTCGGGGGTTGTGAGCTTGTCAACCACAGCTAACAGAGTGCGAATATCGTTGAAGTTCTTACTGATGATTTCAGAAATGTGTTGGTGTCTAGCTCTGACTATCCATCCATCCATCCATTATCTGAGCCACTTATTCTCACAAGTGTTGCGGGAGCACTGGAGCCTGTCCCAGCTATCTTCAGGCAGGAGGCGAGGTACGCCCTGGATTGCCTGCCAGCCAATCACAGGGCACATATAAACAAGCGACCATTTGCACTCAGTCAGATCTAAGGGCAATTTAGAGTCTCCACTTAAAGCATCTTTATGGGATGTGGGAGGAAACTGAAGTGCTCGGAGAAAAGCCACACAGGCATGGGGAGAACATGCTAACTCCACACAGGTGGGGCCAGCATTTGAACACTCGTCCTCAGACCTGTGACACAGAACCCCTAACCAGTTGTGTCAGTGTGCTTAGCCTGACTAACACTTGGTTAAAGTGACAAAGACACAGTAGAGGTCATTGTCAATTTGGTATTTAATTTTTCTCTTCTTGCATACTGCTTTCCTACACTTTGACTTAGACCTCTTGTCCATCATTGTGCTCCTCCATGGTGTTCTAGGTAGCCTCAGGATGGTTTTAGTTTTAATAGGAGCAACAGCATTCATGGAATTTGAGATTTTCGAAGAGAAATTTCATCAATTCATTTATCAATTGTGTCAACATTCACAGTTTTTAGCATAGCCAAAGTCTTCATAAACTTAGTGGAAGTATTCTCATTTATGTACCTTTTCTTAATGGACATAAAGCTTTTAATAACTTTTGGAAGACTTTGTCATTTAAATAACTTTTAAAAAATGTCAAAAATAGTAATTTCCTTAATGTCAATTCATAGAATTTCAACATACTTAGAAATGACAAATTCTAAGATGTGACCTTGAGTGTGAGTGGGACTCTTAATATGTTGAGAGAGGTCAAATTTGTGTCAGAAAGTTCTTTGGATGTTTTATCCATGTTATTGTCAACATGAATGTTAAAGTTATGAAAAAATAGTTGTAGTCAATACAAATACCTGACAGCAGTTCTGAAAAATAAATATTCAGAAGTGTTCTATTGTATCTCGGAGGTCTATAAATTATTGAAACAATAGCATTTCGGGTCACCTCGAACTAAAAAAAAATGTGGATATTAAAAAGCTTAAATCATACAGTATAATTACTTTACAGTGAAATAATGATGTGTGGCACGGTGCCTCAGCTGGAAACCGTTGGCCTGACAGTTCTGAGGTCCTGGGTTCAATCCCGGCCCCGCCTGTGTGGAGTTTGCATGTTCTCCCTATGCCTGCATGGGTTTTCTCCGGGCCCTCCGGTTTCGTCCCACATCCCAAAAACATGCAACATTAATTGGACACTCTAAATTGCCCCTAGGTGTGATTGTGAGCGCGGCTTTTTGTGTGTGCCCTATGTGCCCTGCGATTGGCCGGCAACATGTTCAGGGTATACCCTGCCTCCTGCCTGTTGACAGCTGGGATAGGGTCCACCAATCCCCGCGACCCTCGTGAGGATAACCGGCTAAGAAAATGGATGGATGAAATAATGACTTAAAAATAACAGCAATACCGCTGCCTTTTTCCCATTTTGACATTTGTTCATAAAATTTAAATTAGCTGGTGTCACTTCATTTAAAATGCTGTTAAAGCTACTTTCAGTTAACCATGTTTCATTTAAAAACAAAAAGTCCAGATCATAGCTTGTAATGATTTCATTCATCAATTTATTATGCAGTGAGCTAATATTAAAACGAGCGAGTCTTGCAGAATTAGTTGGAGACAACTTTTTGATAGATTAAACATTTTATCCACACTAAGTTTGTAGTTCTTTTTTTTTTTGTGCCATATATCTGACAAACTTTCTACTCCTTTTTATTACTGGGGGAAAAAAATGCCTGCTCTTCATAAGGCTCTGAGTTATTCTGGAAAAGACCCAGCAGATATCAGCCAGATTCACAAATATTTTTCATGGGTGGAGGAGAGGCGTTTCGCATGTTAGTGGATGGTGGCAAGGGGGAGTGGGACATGGAGGAAGACCTTACCCCATAGCATGGGTAACTTACGCATCTGTGAAGCCGGTCTTACTGCTGAAAGACACATTAAGGTTTTGGGGAAACACGTGCTGCCATCCAAGCAACGTATTTTTCATGAACGCCCCTACTTATTTCAGCAAGACAATGCCAAACTATATTCTGCACGTGTTGCAACATTATGATTTTGCAGGTAATAGACTGGCCTGCCTGTAGTCAAGACCTGTTTTTCATTGAAAATGTGTGGCGCATTGTGAAGCATAAAATGCGACAACAGAGACGCCGGACTGTTGAACAGCTGAAGCTATATATCAAGCAACAATGGGAAATAATACCATCTACAAAGCTTCAACAATTGGTGTCCTCAATTCCCAAAGGTTTATAGAATGTTGTTAAAAGAACAAGTAATATAAGACAGTGGTAAACATGACCCTGTCCCAGCTTTTTTTGGAACATATTACAGCCATACAATTTCAAATCAATGATTATTTGCTAAAAACAATAACATTTATTAGTCTGATCATTACATATCTTGTCTTTGTGGTATATTCAATTAAATATAGGTTGAATATGAGTAGCGAATAATTGTATTCTGGTTTTATTTGTATTTAACACAACATCCTAACTTCACTTGAATCGGGTTTGTACAACGGACAATGGTTGGTGAGATGACGACACCCGGTGCCAAATCACAGTGCTGAATGAAAAATAGCTGTCCAGGGACTAGAGAATGGAAACATGGATGATACATGCAATATAAAGCCTGTCCCCTCAGTCAATAATTCGAAATAATGTCACCATCACTAATTTTCACTTAAATAACTAATCTTTCTGACCCTGAGAAGCACGTTCTATTTCTAATTAAAGAACACAAGCTTTGCCCAAAGTTTAGTGAGCATTTATAAATGCTTTCAATTAAAGCTCCTGATAAAAGATACCTGTAGTAGTTTTTAAACTCCAGTGAAGAGGTTTTCCTTCGGTTGCCATATTTGTGTACCTTTGTATGAGAGAAAACCTTTTTCTTGATTTTATCCATTTAAAATCAATATAAAATCACATAAACGAGCTGGACCAAATCCATCCATTTTCTGAGCTGCTTATCCTCACAGGGGTCACAGTAGCGCCAGACCCCATCCCAGCTGTCATCGGGCAGGAGGCAGGGTACACTCTGAACTGGTTGCCAGCCAATCACAAGGAACATAGAGACAGACAACAATTGCACTCACAATCACACTTCGAGGCAATTTAGAATGTCCAATTAATGTTGCATGTTTTTGGGATGTTGGAGGAAACCAGATTGCCCGGAGAAAACCCATGCAGGTGCTGGGAGAACATGCAAACCCTACACAGGCGGGGCCGGGCTTTGAACCCCGTTCCTCAGTACTGTGAGGCCAACGCTTTAACCAGTTGCTTCACCGTGCCATGAAACTGGACAACATTACAGACAATTTGCAAAAATTCAATTGCCTGAATACTGACAATTATTACCCACCGCTGATTTCATGCAATACGTTCCATCAAGTTGGTGGATCTTGCATTTTGTGCCTTGACTGTTGTCAACTTTTCCCATACACAAAAGAGCCCACCAAGTTTTTTTTTTTTTTTTCCAAGTATCCCCTTCTGGTTCAGGAATTAGAGTTTGGCGCCCCCTTTTTCGCCCGCGTTGTTATTGCAACCTGTCTTTTGCTCTGATTTGATTAGAGAGAGATAAAATTGAGGTAAGCACAGTCCAACAGTAGGTAAACATAAACCCGTCGATAAAGAAAAATGTACTTATTCTTTGTTTCTTCAGATGCCGCAAGTCAAGGCGAAAGGCTGTCTTTGTTTTCCCCCTTGTTTTGGGTTCTGTAATCAATCCTTCAGACATCTACATGGAAATTACCCACACACAACTCCATTTTTACAACATGCCATTACTATTTTAAGAAGATCACCACTTCAAGCGGATGTCTCATCACATGGATGCTGCTGGAATGTACTCAACGTTTCCTTGAAATAAAGGACACTTATTTTTTCAGCGATGCAGTTGACTACGGTTAACTTTTAGGGGTACAATGTCTTTGAGTGACAGATGCCCCTTTTCCTTTTATTTTCTAGCTTGGGTGGCGTTTTTTGTGGGGGCATCCACATAAGTTACAAGATCATTCTAATCAAATAATCGGATGGAAGAGAAGCATTTTGGCAAGAGTAGCTCTTGTCTGCTGCGATTTTCTTTTATGTATACATTAATCCATTTCATCAACCCAGATAAATGTTTGTACAGTTAAATTAAATAATCGCATTGTTATTTGGGGGAGCGCATCACAATGGATGTATGCTAGGTTTATGAAGACCCTCCCTAATTTTCCCATTGGTGTGAATTTAATGGCAAAGAATGAGGTGCAGTAATGACCCAAAAACTAGAAATTGTAATGGCCTTGCCTGTCCAGGCCTGGCTGGGGGGGTCCCAGCAGACCAGCGCTAATTAGGAGGCGCACACCTGCGCCCCATCCCCGCTGATTAACCCCTGTACTTATAGGACCCAGGGGATGACTGGTCTTTACCATATTGTTGCCTCGCATGCCTCGTTCCCGCACTTCCGCCAACCTCCCGTGTACCGATCAACGCCTGTCACCCGACCTACCCTGTCAGCCTGTCACTACTGTTCCTGTTTTTTGTGCTGACTGACTCCCCGCTTACCGACTCTGGAACGAATAAAGACTTTCTCCTTACTGCTTGCCTTCACCCGAGTCTTTGGGTCCGCCCTCGAGTCCCGTTCGTGACAGAACGATCTGGCCATAACATGGACACACCCGACTCCGAAGCCCTCCGCCGCTCGTTACAAATCCAGGGCAGATGCCTGGCTGAGCAGAATGCTGCCCTCCAGGTGACGAACCAGAGCCTCCTTGAGAGCTGTGCCCGGCTGGAGCCGTGACTAGCCTTTCTCAGGCTAGTGCTGCTACTACGCTGACGGTGGCCATTTCGGCTGCTACCCCGGTCCAGCTCACTCTGTCTGCCCCGCCTGCTGCGGAGATTCAGCGTAACGGCGTACACCTCTCTCCCGACCCAAATATTTCTCTGGCGACTCAGGGAACGTCAGACCCTTCCTCGCTCAGTGTGACCTCCACTTGGAGCTACAGTTGTCCGCCTTCCCAATGGACCGCTCCCGGATCTCCTTCGTCATCTCTCACATGACGGGATGAATGGAGGCGTGGGCCACGGGGGATGGAGCCGCAACTCGGAGACGTGTTGCCCTTGGACGGCCTTCGTCTGCGCCATGACGCAGGTCTTCCAGTCCGGAATGTGAGGCAGCGGCGTCGCTGACGACGTTACGCCAGGGACAGCGCCACGTTTCCGACTATGCCATCGAGTTCCGTACCCGGGCAGCTGAGAGCTGATGGAACGAGGACGCCCCTCTCGACCCCTTCTTCCAGGGGCTCTCCCCGTGGGTCTGCGGTCTCCTCATCGCCGTGGACCTTCCTACCTTGTTGGATGCACTCATCGTGCTGGCGCTCAAAGTCGACCAAAGACTTGCCATCCAGGGACAAATTGACGCGTTGGTTGGAGGATAGACGGGGGCGTCCGTTCTGCCCGCTTCCCTGCCACCTACGCTCACTCCCGCGATGAAGCCCATGCGGGTAGAGGTTCTCGACAGTCCGGCAGAGGAGTGCCTGCGACGTCGACGGGAGGGACGCTGCTTTTACTGCGGCCGCTTGGGCCACTTAATTGCCCATTGCCGAAGCGTCTCGGCCTCAGGATCACTACCCTGGTTAGTGTGCAATATACCGCGGCGGAAGCGCTTCTTCATGTCACCCTAGGCATGGAGGGTCGTTCGTGTACCGTGATGGCGTTCATCGACTCTGGCTCGGACGCAAATTTGATCAACCCCCGCGAGGCCGAGGCGTTGGGCATCTACCTTTCCGACGCAGCGGTTCCGGAGCGCTTACGCTGCAAACGGGAAATTCTTCTGTCGAGTGACACTCCGCACGCAAACCTTAGGGATGGTATTTCCGGACGCCCACACAGAACGAATTTGCTTCCACATCTTCAACTCGCGGAAATGCGATATCATCCTGGGGAGTCCATGGCTCAAGGAGCACAACCCGCATATTGACTGGACCACGGGCCAAATTAGGGCGTGGGGCGAAGATTGCCGCAAGCGGTGTTTCATTGTTCATGAGGAGGGAAGGATTCAAGTCGCGCCCATTGAATTTGAAGAGCCAGGTACCACATCGAATTTAGCCGCGGTGCCCCCCTGTTATCTGGACCTCAAGGAGATGTTTTCGGAAACAAAAGCTAGATCCCTGCCGCCGCACCACCCGTATGATTGCGACATTAAGCTCCTGCCCAGCACCTCACCCCCTCGAGGGAGGTTCTTTTCTTTGACAGGGCCGGAGCATCAGGCCATGAAGAAATACGATGAGGAGTCGTTGGCGGTAGGGCTCATTTGGCCATCTTCCTCACCAGCTGGTGCAGGGTTCTTCTTCGTAAATAAGAAGGACAGTTTGCTACCGCCATGCATGGACAACAGAGGTTTTAACGACATCACCGTGAAAAAAAGGTACCCTCTTCCCCAGATAGCGACTGCGTTCGAACTGCTTCAAGGGGCCCAGATCTTCACCAAGCTGGACCTACGGAGTGCATACCATCTGGTACTGATCCGGGAGGGGGATGAATGGAAGACGGCATTCAATACCCTCACGGGTCATTACGGGTATTTGGTGATGCTGTTTGGGTTGACGAACGCACTTGCTGTTTTCCAGAATTTTATTAACGAAAAACTGAATAGAAACGTTTTTGTGTACCTTGACGACATCCTAATTTTTTTTCCTCAGACCTGACTTCCCACATCAGACATGTCAGGGAGGTGCTTCTACAGCTGCTGCAGCATCAGCTGTACGTGAACGTGGAGAAGTGCGAGTTCCACCGAGCCTCCGTGTCTTTCCTGGGGTTCATCCTGGCAGAAGGGGAGATTCGAATGGATCCCGGGAAGATTGACGCGGTCCTTCAATGGCTCACTCCCGCTTGTCGGAAGGACATGCAGAGGTTCATCGGGTTCACTAACTTCTACCGTAAGTCCATCCGGAACTTCAGTTCCATTGCCGCCCCTCTGCACGCTCTCATATCTCCCTGCAACACCTTCAAGTGGACCAGGACCTGTCACGAGGCCATCGACAGGCTCAAGGCATTCTTTACCACCGCGCGTATCCTCATAATGCCGGACCCGGATCGGCAGTTTGTGGTCAAGTTGAACGCTTCGGACATTGGGATAGGAGCGGTTCTATCCCAGAGGTGCGTGATGGACGGAAGGATTCACCCGTGCGCCTTCCTTTCAAAGAGACTGACCCCGGCTAAGCGTAACTACAAGGTGGGTGACCGCAAACTGCTGGCAGTCAAGACAGTGATGGAAGAGTGGCCACATTAGCTAGAAGGGTCGCAAGTGCTGTTTGGGGTCCTCACCGACCATAAAAACTTGGAGTACCTCAGGACAGCGAAGCGGCTGAATGCACGCCAGGCCAGGTGGGCACTGTTTTTCACACATTTCCACTTCACCTTGTCCTTCTGCCCAGGCTCGAAGAACAGCAAGCCGGATGCACTCTCGCGGATCCACGAGGGGACCACACGGAGCCCGTGAGTGTCCCAATCCTTCCGGAGGCCTGTTTCGTGTCCCGTTTTGCTTGGGAGGTTGAGTGAAGGAGGCCTTGAGGGACACTCCGGGTCCAGCCGGATGTCCTCCCGGCCGCTTGTTCGGTGTCCCATCACTACTGGGGGATGTCATCGACTGGTGCACACCAACAAGACTGTCTGCCACCCGGGCATGACCAAGACACGCTCTGTCGTGGAATTGCGGTTCTGGTGGCCAAAGTTGGGCAGGGACGTGAGGGATTACGTCAACGCCTGCCTGGTATGCATAGCCAAGAAGACTTCCCGCCTGCGTCCAATGGGGGAGTTGCGGCCACTGCCGATTCCCTCTCATCCGTGGTCACATATCTCGGTGGATTTCGTCACTGGGCTACCTCCTTGCCAGGGGAACAAGGTGGTGCTCTCCATCGTCCACCATTTCTCCAAGATGGTCCATTTCGTGCCGGCCCTGAAGATCCCGTCCGCCAAGCAAACGGCCCAGCTGCTGCTGGACAAGGTCGTCCGCTACCACGGGCTGCCGGTGGACATCGTCTCGGACAGGGGACCACGGTTCGTTTCCCGTTTTTGGAAGGAGTTTTGCTCCCTCATCAGGGCTACGACGAGCCTCACGTCAGGCCATCACCCGAAGTTCAATGGCCAGACTGAGAGGATTAACCAGGACTTGGAGACCGGTCTGCGCTGCTTGGCGTCTCGGGACCACAGCACATAGAGCCAGCACCTCAGATGGGTGGAGTATGCTCACAACTCCCTGCCCTCCGCCTCCACAGGTATGGATCCTTTCCACGTAGTGCACGGTTATCCTCCCTCTTTGTTCCCATCGGTGGCCACAGACTCCATGGTGCCGTCCTCTCTGGCAGTGGTGAGACGCTGCAAGCGGACCTGGGAGGCAGCTCACAAGACACTGACGCGGACGGGCAGCTTCTACAAGTCCGCAGCGGATCTCAAGAGGAGAAAGGCACCGGCGTTCAAGGTGGGACAACACGTGTGGCTGTCCACAAACGATCTTCCGCTGCGGACGGAATTGTCCAAGCTTGCTCCCAGGTTCGTTGGTCCGTTCCCCATCAGCAAGGTCAGCAACCCTGTCGCCGTGTCATTAAAGCTCCCCAGGTCGATGAGGGTCCACCCCACCTTCCATGTGAGCAGGCTCCGTCCAACCCATCCATCACCACTGGTTCCTCCGGTCAAGCCTCCCCGCATGGTAGATGGTGGTCCGGTGTACTCTGTGCGCCGTCTGCTGTCTTCTCATCGCAGAGGCAGGGGGGTCCAGTACCTGGTGGATTGGGAGGGGTATGGCCCGGAGGAGCATCCCCCCCGCTTCGTTGTTGACTCCAACCTCATCAGAGACTTCCACGCGGCCCATCCTGAAGCCCCTGGGCCTTCTGGAGCCGGCCGTTAAGGTGTGTGTGTGTGGGGGGGGGGGGGGTACTGTCAAGGCCCTGCCAATCCAGCCCTGGCTGGGCGGGTCACAGCAGACCGGCGCCAATTAGGAGGCGCACACCTGCACCCCATCCCCGCTGATTAACCCCTGTACTTATAGGACCCAGGGGATGACTGGTCTTTGCCAGATTGTTGCCTCGCATGCCTCGTACCCGCACTTCCGCATTCCTGACGCCAACCTCCCGTGTACTGACCAACGCCTGTCTCCCGACCTACCCTGTAAGCCTGTCGCTACTGTTCCTGCTATTTGTGCTGACTGACTCCCCGGTTGCTTGTCTGTCACCCGAGTCGTGCATTTGAGTCCGCCCTCGAGTCCCGTTCGTGACAGAAATGACATTATGAGGGCATAGCTTGAGCCAAGGGTCTGTATAAAAAAACAAAATACTGAAGAGACACCACTTGCCAAGCATTTTAACTGCATCAAGACCATCTGATTCATGGTGAGTACTCATTTTCAAGTTCACTACACAGTGGTTGTAACTTCTTTTTACATGGAGAGATGTTTAGAAGGTTGTTGAAAATAGATACAATTTTATCATGGCAACCTTCGGCAGTTCTTTTCCACTCCCCTCATCTCCTATTTCGAAAATGGTTTTAAAATTTCAAAAATTTGAGATTAATAATCATCCCAGAATGGTGCTTTTGTATTGTTTTAGCATGCAAGCTCCAACAAGTGTAATTAAATCTTGAAGAACCTCTGCATCTGATGAGCATTACATGAGAAAATGAGAACAGGTGTTGGGAGGATGCAGTTGGCAACAAAATGTGGACAAACATAATGACGTCACCCATCTCCTGACTTTTTGGGACTCGATAGTGACAGTACACAAACGCTTTGGCAACGGTGTCGGAGTACAACACCTTTTCCTGGCTCTGTAATGGAAGAGTCCAGGCCAGGACACCATATGTTTGGCCTCATCTTTGGTGGGTGTGAGGGGGAAATTGTGAATGTTCTACATCAGTTCTGGCCAACTGAGCTCAAGGATAGATCTGCCCTCATCAATGACAGGACAAGGGGATACATTTATCACTGAGTCCAAAAAGACTAGTCACAGAATGCCAACTTTGCAATTACATCCAAGACTTGATTGGTTTGAAGCCTCTTGTATGAAGGATTTTGTTGTGATTAAAACATTTTTCTAGTTTTCAGCGTCTCGGTATAAATAATTTTTTACCTTTTTGCAAAAGCAAACATCTTTGCACATTCCAAGCTGACGCTCTTCTGCTGTGTGATTCATGTGTCAGGAAGACAATCGTGTACACAGTATACAAGACCGAATGCCCATGAGACTTTCCTGATTTTTGGTGAACTACAGAATGTACCAAAGAACAGACCAGATGTGTATTAGTTTTTTTTTTTTCCACTGTCATGTTGTCATGAAACATTTTGCCCCAGATGACACAAGTACATCTAACCAAACACCACGCGCGTGCACACACACACACACACACCACACACACACACACACACACACACACACACACGCACGCGCGCGCGCAGACACACACACTAACACAAGACTGGATTATTTTAGCCTGGAGATTATTATGGTCAGTACCTACAATAACTTGTACTTCCTGTTCCCACGGTGAATTGCACATAAACCATGGTTCCAGGCCAAGGCCCCCCTAGGATTTCTTGTCTCCTCATTTGTTGCATACAGCACACACTTTTTAGTTTTCTGGTCTGAGTCACAGTCTCAGAGTGATGGTTTGCCATTTTTCCTTGTTGTGCATTGTTGGAAAATGAAGATGGAAGTATTAATAGCCCTTCACTATTTGGTTCACAGAACACTTTGACAGAAATACTCCATTATGTTTTGTAATAACATATTTTTAGAAGTGGTTTTCAATGACCAGCAAGAAGACATTTGAGATGAAGGTCGCAAGGGAGGACCCAGTGTCACCTACTTTCCTCTTCTCCTAAGCGTTTTTCAATGCCAGTAAAGTCAATGACGTATTTTTCCAATAATAAACTAAAGTGGTTAGGAATGTGAGACTGTTTCCTTTGGGATGTCACTGCTCCATTTATGAAGCCAAAGGTTTGAAAAGTGAGGGATTATGGAGTGAACCACATTGACAAGTGGGTCATTTTTAACAATATTTGTAACCAACAGTTCTTCTGCATATCCAAATTGAAAAGATCTGTCCATAAAAATTATATCTACATATGTGTTACATTTCTCAGTAGAGCACTTCATTAACTCACTCCAAATTGGTCTTGAAAGTAAAAACACAAAAACATACCAACACATTTCCCGAAACAGAATTAGTAAAAGAAAAATAACGTTACTCTTTTATGGTGATATAATGTCATTTTGTCATGCAGCCATACGCCAGGCTCACTGTGTACTGTCTCACAGGCCTCTCAGGGTTGAGCAATCAGTTGATTGTTTGCAGTCAGGGTAAGTAATAATAAAGCCACAGGAGAAAACTAGATGGTTGGCTCAAAAATGGGTGGTATTTGCAAACTTAATCAAGTCTCCATTCTTCCAAAGATCCATTTTTTTTCACCACTTACAGTATCTTATTTATGCTCACTTGACCTCCCAACTGATTTATCCCACTGTTCCACTGCACACTACCAGCTTGATGCAGTTGTCCATATCATATTAGTACCACCGTAAGCTAAAAAGCATGTTAATGAAGGAGAACGAGGGTATTTACTTGTCGACATGTGACTTAGGTCTGCAGTGAAATGGTCCGTATGGAAGTAAATAATGCGTACCAGGATTTCAAATAAAAATGCCACTGAAAATTTTACGTTGTAAAATTCACATTGTTATTTCAAAGTGATGACATTTTCAATAGCTTTCAATATTTTCAGCCTCCTGAGATTCAACTGGGTACAATTCGCTGTCTGAAATATTCAGTGTTAAGAAGGCAGAGTTACTCCAGGTCAGAACACAACACCCAGCCAATCCAGTTACGCTTTTTAGTCACGTGACAAAACATGCTAAGAAAGCGTAACTGGATTGGCTGGGTGTTGGGCTCTGGCCTGAAGTAACCCTGACTCTTTTATACTGAATTTGGTGAATTTCAGACAGCGAATTGTTGCCAGTTGAATCTCAGGAGACTAAGAATATTGCGTTTAAATTTTTACTGGCTGAATTTTTTAAAATGGCGAATTTGTTAACATTGAAAAGTTAAACTGAAATACAGCGATCAAAAACGTGATCACTTTGAAATAACAATGTGAATTTTACAGCATAAAATTTTCAGTGGGCATTTTTAATTCAAGTCTTGGTGGCACACATTTACTTCCGTAGGGCTGCTGCAGAAAAGTGAAGAGTGTGGATTAAAATATTGCAATTTTCAAAGATGAAAGCTGATTGTAGTCCATGTTTATTGATTGCATCTTTAGCAGTGTATGTTCAAATGTTATCATGATGACTAAGCTACTCCAGCAATGAGCCACTTGCAGTAGTTATGTCACGCATATGGTGTCGGGTACTAGAAATAGTATCTGGTATACTAGAGTTTGCCAATGGAAAAGTGTAGTCAGCCAAGTAGAAATCATGCAGTGGAGAAGGGGAAGTAGGGTATGAGGTGAACTACCATTCCATTCACACGGAATTTACATATACATTCCCTGAAGGTCAGCAATGTGAACCACTACACTACCAATGGCCCCCAATTGAAGTATTCCAAAATCCCAAATAAACCATAAAGTGGTATTCGCTGTCCACCTTGACCACTGTTCCAGCTGAATCCCAACCACACATCCCTTACTCATGTTGCCTCTTACATGTTGTTGGTTGAATTGTTGTTTCCAAAATGTCACTATTGGATCTGAGCGTGACGTGACCTTCTTATCATGTGGGCGCACACAGGGGTCTTAATGGCGGAGGGAGGCTTTGGATTTTTAAATTATAGAGCTAGAGTTAGATGTCTACAGGCAGTAATGAGTGGATAGCCTGAGTCACGGTCCGTGTCAGCCTGTACACTTCAATCAACAGCACTATCCACGCTGAAGCCACTGTGGCTAACCAGATCTGTATTTCGTTACACTGCACTTTACATAACCACGTAGCACATCATGTGACATACTACAGAGAATTCTTGTTGAACTTGGATCTTTTCCTTTAAGTACGACCATCTGTGTCCCTTAAGAGTGGAGAGTGTCCGTTTCCCAGCAAGACACCCCCTGAAAAAACCCTCATCCGCCTCACATCTGGATGACCCCCAGGTTAAAAGGCCAAGCTTGCAGGCATAGTCACAGTGTTTCATTCAGTTTTCCATATTGTTTTATGTGTGTTGTACGATCTTGATAATTGTGCTCACAATTTAGATAAGTGAAATTTGGCAACAATGCATTTTAGGGTGACCCAAGATTATAGAAAATCCATTTCAGCCTATTCCACAGCTGTTTCAGGGCGGGAGTGTGCTGCTGTTGTTCCTCGTTGCAAAGAGACGGAAAAGCATCTCACAATGATTATCTGGTTTGTATTACTTTTTATAGTGTCAGCTATACAATACTTGAGCCATACTGACACATCTGTGTTATAAAGTGCAGGATTGCTGTAAAGTTAAACACAATGATACATAATTTTTCTATGAAGTGCTTTTAAATGCAGTTTCATACTTATCTAAATATGTAGTTTTTGTAACTTCACGCTCGTAATTTTGATGCCAAATCAACTGTAACCCAGTGATAAATGTGAACTATCTCTCTTGGTGTCCATCTGTTTTTTAAAAAAATATTGTATGTTAAACTATGCTGAATTTACCCATTCTGTGTTGATCTTGAGCTATTTTGGGTAAAAGCATGGCTTGGATAGAATTCTAAAAACAGTACAATCATTTTGGACCACTGTTCGGTTTCTTACAAGGTCCTCTTTGCAAGTCGTTATAAGAAGACAAAGAGGTTCACTGACACAAGGAAATCTTTTTTGTGACCAAAAAAAAAAAGACATGCAGAAGTTTCTAATATAGTACGGTTAACTATAAAAGTGGCAGAACATATGTGTGAGATGGAGTAAATAAATGCATTCAGTGTATTGTGCAAGTTATAAACTGGGGGTGGGTTGCTAGTAGGATGTGACTCAGGCTCTCTGTCAAAATCAGTGGGGAGGAGACCTGATGTGAGAGGGAACAAATGGAGAAGACTAGGGGAGGAGTGGGGGAAGGCAAACCCAGCCCCTGTTACACCACCCAGCTCTCAGCATTCAGCGTCAGCAAAAACACTAATGTGATCAAGATGGAAGATGTCTTCGGACTTTCCACTGCTCCTGGGCTTTCTGTCTGTCTTTCGGGCGTTCTTCAGCTCGCCGGCCGCGGTACTGGGAAGCGTCCGACTCTAGTCACTATTCTCAAGTGAAGACAGTGAACAACTTCTCAGGCAGATATGAGACAATTATAAAATTTCCTAAAGATAGTAGAGATTTTACACAGTGGATGAATGAACAGGCGACTTCCACGCACCAGGAGCAGATCCGAAGCCAATTTGTTGGTTATCAACAGATGTTTTGCTGTTGACTTCACAGCATTATAATTATCTCATAAAACTCTGTCATTGCTCAACACAAGAAGAAAAAGGAGAAGGACACTTGGTCCCTGCAGATGACACTTGGTTGTTTGGCTGAATGACATATTTAAGTAGTTTATGAACTCAGTAGGTGCTGTAGTTTCATGCACAGGACGCAGATGACAGTACCCTCCTTCATGACTTCTAAGGAAACAAAGGTAATATTATGAAAGAAAAACTGAAGTTACTTGAGATGACTGTTTGTACCTATAATAGAATGGTTGGAGTTTGACATTTTCAAATTGCAAGTTTTAAAGCAACCTCTTAATATAAAAACTGTGAAATTATGTTGTATTGTACCAATTTTTTTTTCAAATTGTTAATGTTGTCATTGAGCTAGAGAGAATGGGGCCATATTGTTGGTGACAGTTTGCTCGCTGCCCCCCTCAAACAAAGACTATTAATTGTTTTGCAGTTTAACAATAAAAGCCCAGTGTATATGGGTTTGTTTTGTTCGTTAAGATGAAACCTCACCGCAAGAATTCGCTGCAAATATGTTCTGTTTTATCTGTCATTTTTGTCTGATGACTTGTTTTGTGGCTGATTATCTGTCCAATATCACAGTCACCCAGTGTAATAAAAGCGTACTAAAGTTATTTTGAAAATGTTACTTTATAATACATAAACATCCAGCTGAGTTCCCATTAGTTTAGGAAATTGTGAATGTAAAATAATGGGTATGGAAATCAATGGATAAGATTGGTAACATTTCTGTTTCCATTTGGTCTTCTCACATTCATATCCAATTCTTCTTTTTCATCCTCAGTCAGAATCAGCCCTATGGGATAACACTGTCAACCAATAATGTCAGTTGCAATACGCAAGAGAAGTTGGGAGGACCATGTGACTCATCCCTCAGGACCACAATATAGCTACGATGATCTTGACCTGATTTGTTGCCACGGTGTTGACAGCGAGGGCCTTTGGAGAGGTTCAGGGGACTCCAAGCAGGGCCGATGGACAAGGTGTGCCTCCATGCCGGAGGGTTGCCACCAACTGCTCACAGATGAGCTTGCTGAGAGGCCGGGTGTGACCACGTCTGGACTACATGATGAGATCCATTTAGATCATGTGAAGTTAGCATACGGTGTTGAAGCTTCAATTGAAAAGTTTGTTTGCAGCCCTCACAAATGTCTGGATGTGCCACAAAGGGTTCCAGACAACCTGAAGACTGCTAAGCATTTTGACTGCATGTCACAAAGTGACAAAAGCAGTGCTGTTATTTTTTGTGGAATGGATAACAACGCTCAGGAAAAGGTTGATGGTAAAAATGGGGTCAGCACAGAGATTCATGATGTCTTTAAAAATTCACATATCTATCATGACGAGCCACAATGCATCTCTATTTCTTCAAACAATGGGCCTCCACTGCCACATTCTGCTGCCGGACAGCCTAGCAAACTTCCAAATCATTGGCAAACAAAGGAAGGACATACAGATGGTTACAGCAGACCTCATGAAATCTCGGAGGCTACACAGAAGTCGTGCTCAGCTGCTCAACAAGGACCTCAGAATGACCTCCCAGATGTCGAGGAAGTGATTTCCCTCCATGGCCATGCCAGGACAAAGATAACCTTGGATGTCGGTGTACTCGGTTTATTCACTAAAATGGATGGTCTTCTTGTGATGT
The DNA here is from genome assembly GCF_019802595.1 of Syngnathoides biaculeatus. Lineage (NCBI taxonomy): Eukaryota > Metazoa > Chordata > Actinopteri > Syngnathiformes > Syngnathidae > Syngnathoides > Syngnathoides biaculeatus. The sequence continues at coordinate 27,590,170 of NC_084648.1, read as the reverse complement.
CATTGGCGAACAAAGCTGTGGAGCCAGTTGTAACATCAGTGGGAGAAGGAAAATGTGACAAAGAATCAATTGAAACCTGGAGCACGGATTCATCTGACAAACTGGATGGATTAAATAACCCAGAAACTATAAATGATAAATCAGGGCACAAGCATCTTTCCAGAGACATTCACAAGGGAAAGCAGGATGTCGCTGGAGCATCGGATCAGCCCCCTGGTAGTAAAATGTCCTTCCAGACATCATCAGAGCACCATGAGTTTGGATCAAGACCAAATAAAATGTCTCTAGAGGAGGAAAGTAGAGATGAAGAAAGCAGCCAAAACTCTGAAGATGTCATGTTGCAGCCAATCATAGCACCTGATATTTCTGTCAAGGTTCAGTGTTTTTCAGTCAACTGTAAGGTGCCATGTCTGCAAGAAGGATTGGCGAAGTCAAAAGAAACATGCACACAGAAAACTATTATTCAACAAGTAGAGTCCAACTTGACTATGACGATTGCTAGTCAGCCAAACAAAGACTTTGATCAAATTTATTCATCATTGGAAACAATCCCAGCGTTGAGTCATGTTGAGGCAGATGGTTGGCGTGTACCTGCTCCAGAGACTATCCCCAAAACATTTCTCTGCCATAAGGACGCTGAATGTGCAGCGGCTGAAAAAAAATCCCTAAACCTGCTTCCACTCTCAGTAGAGGTCAACAATGTGCTCTCGCCGGAGGGACTCCATGGCAACGAAGCCTCTGGTCGCCTCAGTGAGTCACCTGCCTCTATGGTAGCAGATGGTCAGAGTGAACGACACACGCAAGTGGCCACCTCAAGAACCCAGCAGCCGGACACTGCGGGGGACTCCATTCCCTCGACACACACATATCCTATCAATCTATCTTTAGATGGGATGTGTGAGTCTGGAGTTCAGAAGGAGGAGGAAGGGGTGAAAGTCCGCATCAAGAAGGTAAGGGTGAAGGTAGCTGGAGAAGCAACTTTGTGAGCCAGTTATTGGTTGTTTGTGGTTTAGTGATTCATGCGACACACACAGTTTTTTTCTTATGTTTTTATTTTTTAAGAAACTGACATTCACAACCACTGAATCATTTTTGTCCAACGCGTCGGCAAAGTTCTCGGAAAACAATGACTTCACTCTCACATGCTTGCGTATCTAATGTGTGTGTCTGTGTGGTAGCCTATTTTCGAGTGTCGATGTGTTTGTCTTTCTCAACGACTCATTTTAAAATAAGGCCTTATAAGTAAGTGGAGACTGTGTACACAGAGATTTAAATGCTAAATGTCTTGCCAGAGTGAAAGGTTTAACCTTCTCGCATAATTGTACACTAGGTTATATACTGTACACTCTGTGGTCAGCACTGCGGGCACAGTAAAGTGCCAAATATGGATTTCAGCTCAGTGTTTGCAAAGAAAAAAGCTGTCCATGTTTTTTAAATGTATTAATATGAATCAAATTAATTAAAGAGCAGTTAAAAATTGGTACTATTCCAATGGCACCAACAAAACGCATATTACGGCATGTTATAAATACTGTATATATTTGCATATTTGCGTGATGATGTCACTGGATTGTATATAGTGACGCTTGAAAATCTGAATGTTCTTTTCTATGGAGTGAGTAGTAGAAATCCCTTCATTGTTCTCTGTTACAAATTTTAGTTCTTCTCCTTAATAGGGCAAGCATAGTTATTACCTACGCCCACGAGACTCTAATTTCCCGCAGGTGTAATTAGGAGTGCAAATGTTTTTTTGTTTTTATGTAACATGTGATTGGCTGACAACAAGTTCAGGGTGTACCCCACCTCTTGCCCAAACGTATGTCTCATTCATCTCCAACATAATGTCTGACTATCGATTGTCACTTTTGTCCCCACCCTGCCGACTGACAAACATTCAGCAAATACAATCACAAAATTTGGCCAGTGTAAGTATTTACAGCTGCATATGTGAGAAGAAATCATGAAATGACTGCCTAATTCAAGAAGTTTGTCATTATGATCTTGGTGGCCTTGTTTATATAATTTGTGACATTGCATCACTGTGCTTTTCATACATATTTTAGGTGAAGTACTCATTACACTCCACTCTGGAAATGCTCTAAATATCATACTGACAACCACTGTTTTGCTTGCCTTGAGTCACAAACTGGGAATAGGCTATTATGCTCAGTGAGTGACCCATGTGAACAGTGATAGTACTTGACATTAGGGTTTTCTCCCTAGTTCTAACTGTCTTGTAGATAGTAATATATACACCTGGTTATGTAACAAAAAGTGTGAACATTTCATAACAAATAAAGGATGTTAAATCAAACATGTATACACAACAGTCAAATTAACAAAGTCAATATAACAGGTACAGAATGCACACATGCTAAGCTAAGGGCCCAAACAAAAAAAAAGAGAAGTTGAAAAGTAGGGATTGCCTTACTGGCGTGACGCCACCTGAGGTCACTGTGAGACTTTTGATCACTATTGAATTGGAGTACTGAGCAGTCCCTCTTTGGTCGTCATGCCTTGACGCAGAGTTTGCTTTTAAGTAGACGTTGCTTTGGTCTTAATGTAAGTGTAGCGTCTCTCTAGTATAAAATACTTCGACAAGGTAGCCACCTGAGTTCTTTTCTTACTCCAAAGTACGAACTAATAAATTAACTCAACGTTAATTACTCTAACCGTCTATTACAATTTTACTCTTTAGTTGTGAATTTAATTCTCAATCAAAAGTCTCTGAAATAATATTTCCCCTTGAGAGTTAATATTATCCTAATTTAAATAATCAAGCTACCAAATAAACTCCCCACAATTTTAACTGTCTTGCAGATAGTCAAATAATAAACCTGGTTATGTCACAAAAAGTGTGAACATTTAATAACAAAATAAAGGATGGAAAAATCAAAACATATATACACAACAGTCAAATAAACAAAGTCAAGTTAACAGGTACACAATGCACACATGCTCAGGGCCCCAGCAAATATGAATATAGCCAGCAAGCAAACAAAATTCAAACCCCAATGTCACTGCAGTGCTTCCCAAGGCAGGAATGAAGAAAGGTGAAGGTGGTTTTTCCTCTGTCCGGTGTCCTCACGGTCCTCATCCCTTGTCCTTCCTTAAAGTCCAAACTCAGCCTCGCTAGTCGCATTAGTTCGATGCTAGCGCCCTTGTTCTCTCCTTTGTGGTCCAACACACAGGCTCGCTAGCTAGCGTTAGCTGGTTGCTTGCGCTCAAGCCAAGTCCCATGCATGCACTTAGCCCCTGTGGTAGCGGCTAACTCCACCACGTTACGGCATGATTTGAGTAGTCCACTCAAAGGACACACTATCCCAGTTGTACTTTCAACAGTTCTTGTCGAACACGTCGATCAACTTTTGATAAATGTCCACCGTTCACTTTCTTTGTCCTTTCATTGCCCTCCAACAACCACTTCTTTCCTTCCACTCTGTCTAGCCTTTTTTTCCTCTCCCTGTTTTTCCTGCGTCTCCTCAACACGTCACTTCCAGTCCTTCTTAAACAATGGTTTCATCAATAAAATGGCAAACAAAAGTATTTCTTTTTCACAAATGAATCAAACACATTTAAATACAAATCCCTCCAAAAGAAAATAAAGTCAGCACACACAGTTTAACAGATATTCCACCACATTGCATAAAGAAAACCTATAACCTAATTGGTACTCTATTATACAGAAATTTTACCTGTACCAACTTTTAACCGGATTACACCCTCCCCGGTCTGTGTTCTCACCAGACACTAACATAAGGGTTCCAAGGCATAAGTCTAGGGTTTTAATGTTTTCTTATTTCAATGATGATACCCCTATGAACTATAGTTAAAGGCCTGTCACTGGACCTACCAGACTCGTCATAAGTGAGTTTAACAATAGGCTTAATGGCTTGTTTAGATCTAGCCTCAGCTCTGGTGTTCATTCTGTCTTCCCAGCCTACAGAACCTGATTCTTCCACCTCATCGGAAACTTCAGGATCCTCTTCACATTCCACTTCAGTCTCGTCTACTGATCTAAGGACAGGGTGTTCATCCTCTTGTAGATCAGCATCAGTATCTCCTTCATTGTTGCTAACATCCTCTGTCTCAAGTACTTGCACACTCTCTGGGTGAGGTGCCTGATCACTGGCTAATTCAGGGCCACTCCCAAGGTTTTCCATTGGCCTAGCAGCATTCAACACTCTTTCAGCAGACGGTGACGGAGTCGCTCTTTGAGTGATAAAATACTCCTCATCTGAGGATGAATCAGAGAAATCCTGGAGCTTAGGAGTCTCTGAATTTAAGTTTTTCTGCTTCTTACAGTCGTCTGCTCTAGTCTTAGGTTTGACGGGTGGATCTTGGCTTTGCCTAATTGGTGGCATTCTGACAAACTGTCCAATTGGCAACAGGTGATCCCTGTGGATTGTCTTTGTCCCTGGTCTACCATCTTCCCGTTTGAGTTTACACAAGGGCAGGTTTGGCAGTCTCCCAACGAAAACATAGGGTTCAGGATCCCACTTGCTTTCTAACTTGTGCTTTCCTCTCAGGCCTAAGTCCCGAAGAAGAACTCTGTCCCCACCTCTAGGGACTGAAAAATTACGTTTCGATCATATAACTTTTTGTTTCTCTGGTGCCTTCTGTCAGCAGCATCAGAGGCCAATTTGTATGCCTGTTTCAAATCGTCTTTAAGCTTGGACACATAGCGAGAGTGACATGCCTCTTCTATCCCATCAGGTGATGTTCCAAAACATAGAACAATAGGAAGTCTTGTCTCCCTACCGAACATTAGATGGTATGGAGAGTATCCAGTTGAATCACACTTGGTGCTGTTGTATGCACGGTTACATAAGCTAAGCACAAAGTCACACCAATGAGTATACATTTAATTTAGTTTCAGCATTTTGAACTACACGGCACTGTAATCCTTCAATGAAAACTGCTTTCAATTAAATTTGCAAAGAGATGTTTTTTTTCGGCACATATATGGCTCAAACAAGGATCTACCATGATACTATATTATTCCCTTGAATGTCCATACAAAAAATAAATATGAGCGGAGACCGTGTCATTCATGCACAAAGTTGCGGAAGTCTCACTTGACATCCAATTGGTAGCCATGTTGCCTGCTACGTCATTTACAGCTGTCACACTGGGACAGTCGCCATTGAGAAGACGCTATGCCACCTGCTATGGCGAACAACAGAGATTTTCAGATTTTTACGACGCCCCTTCTGAGACGGAAGCTTTTTTCGAAGAAGAGAACATCTCACAATCGAGTGAAGTGAGCGGGGCAACTTTTGATAAATGTCCATCGTTCACTTTCTTTGTCCTTTCGTTGTCCTCCCACAACCACTCCTACCTCTCATCATTCCGGGTCACACGTCCAGCAATTTTCTCTCTCTCTCTCTCTCTCTCTCTCTCTCTCTCTCTCTCTCTCTCTCTCTCACTATCTCTCTCTCCTCTCTCTCTCTCCCTCTCCCACATCTCCTCAACACGTCACTTCCTGTCCTTCTTAAACAATGGTTACAACAATAAAAAGACAAACAAAAGTATTTCTTTTTCACAAATGAATCAAACACATTTAAATACAAATCCCTCCAAAAGTAAATACAGTCAGCACACATAGTTCAAAAGATATTCCACCACATTGCATAAAGAAAACCTATAACCTAATTGGTACTCTATTATACTGAACTTTTACCTGTTCCAACTTTTAACCGGGTTACATATTGGGATTGGGACTCCAAAAGACGTGGGTAACCACAAAAATGATTTGCAATCCACGGGCAGAAGGAATAGTTTTAACATGTGCTTAATAAAGCCAAGACATTTTTTTGCAGGAGTTCGTTCTGTCAGAAATGCAAACATAAAATATATATTCTTGTTGTCAAAAAGAGGAAGTATTTACAACAGCAGGTTTGGACGTTGTGTTAAACAAACAAAAACAGAATACAATGATTTGCAAATCATCATCAACCTATATGTAATTGAATACACTCCAAAAACAAGATATTTAATGTTCAAACTGATAAACGTTATTGTTTTTAGCAAATAATCATTAACTTTCAATTATATGGCTGCAACGCATTCCAAAAAAAGCTAGGAGAGGCAGCAAAGAAGACTGAGAAATTTGAGAAATGCTCATCAAACACCTGTTTGGAATATCTCACAGGTGTACAGGCTAAATGGGAACAGGTAGGTACCATGATTGTGTATAAAAACAAGCACAAGCAAAGATGGGGAGAGGTTCACCTCTTTGTGAAGAAGTGCACGAGGTAATAGTTCATCAGTTGAAGGACAATGTTCCTCAACGCACGATTTGGAGGAATTTAGAAATTTCATCATTGACAGTCCATAATATCAAAAGGTTCAGAGACTCTGAAGAAATCACGGCATGTAAGCAGCAACGCCAAAAACCGACATCGAATGCCTGTGACTTTTGATCCCTAACACTGCACTGCTTTAAAAACCAACATCGATATGTAATATGGGCTCAGGAACACTTCAGAAAACCAATGTCTGTAAATACAGTTTGATGCTAAATGCAACTTAAAACTCTACAATGTAAAGCAAAACCCCTTTGAGAACAACAAACAAAAGCGATGCCAGCTTCTCTGGCCCGAGCTCATCTAAGATGGAGAGTTGTAAAGTGGAGAAGTATTCTGTGGTCCTACGAGTCCACATTTCAAGTTTTTGGGGGAAATTGTGGACATTGTGTACAGTGGGCTAAAGTGGAAAAGAACCTTGTAAACATAAACTTCAAAAGCCAGCATTTGTGATGGTATGGTTCTGTGTTAGTGCCAATGGCATTGGTAATTTATGCATCTGTGAAGGCCCTATTACTGCTAAAAGGTATGTACAGGTTTTTGAAAAGTATATGCTGCCATCCAGGAAATGTCTTTCTAATAGACGCCCCTGCATATTTCAGCAAGACAATGCCAAACCACATTCGGCACATGGTACAACAGTGTGGCTTCGTAGTAAAAAAGTGTGGGTACGAGACGAGCCTCCTGTCTCCCATTGAAAGTGTGTGGTGCATTATAAAGCATAAAATACGACAATGGAAACTCTGGGCTGTTGAAAATCTGAAGCTGAACGTCAAGCAAGAATGTGAAAGAATTCCACCTACAAACATCAACAATTAGTGTCCTCAGTTCCCAAACGTTTATTGAATGTTGTTAAAAGAGAACATGATGTAAGACAGTGGTAAACATGGCCCTGTCTCAAGTCTTTTGGAACGTGTTGGAGGCATAAAATTGTTATTTGCTAAAAACAATAACGTTCAGTTTGAACATTACGTATCTTGTTTGAGTTGGGTATTCAATTAAATATAGCTTGAACGTGATTTCCAAATCATTGTACAGTGCAATATTCTCTTTTTATTCCTGTTTAACAGAATGTCCCAACTTCAGTAAAATTGGGGTTCTAGTATGAAACGTGTGAATACAAAACACTTTTAAATAGAATGCAGATTAATCAAATTAATCTCATGATAATGATATACAATCAGCACAAGAGGTTCAATTCATGATGAGATCCCATGAGGCTCGTGCTGTTGTGGATTGAATTAGTAAAATGAAACCCATCTGGTGTGCATTATGACTTTAGATTAACTTGATAGTGAGCTTTGTTACTGTGTTTATTTGTTTTAGCAACAAGGCCTTATCCCGACCTCAGGCCCAATCTGGCTCAACAGTCGTCTATCTGGCAGCAGACAATTTGGCTATAAAAGAGCTTTTTCTCTCCCTATCTGTCTGAAATTTCTGTTCTCATTTCACAAGAAAGTACGCATCTTTGTGTGAGGGCATCACTGTTGCCCTTACATAAAGCACATGCATGCTTAGGATTTCTGTCCAATTAGCATTTGATTTTGTGAAGGTTTTTCAAATGATGCAGTTTGAATAAAGGGGAAGTGCCCAGCAGTTCAGTCTGGAAAATGTCTCACATTAAAAAAAGAGAAAACTTAACAGGAAGTTGAAAGGAATGTAACGGGTTGAGAGAAAAGGAGCATCCAAACCACCAGAACTCCCTATAAAATGGCACAGACCTTGCGCTACACTTGTTTTTCACTCTACTGTTTTGTGGTTGGAGTTGTTGCTGTCTCCAGTCAGATGTGTTTGTTCATTCAGTGAGGCCTCCTCAAGATGTCATTGTTCATTCAGCGAGGCCTCCTGAAGATGTCATTGTTTTACTGTGACAGTTTTTCATTGTGATGCTCTGTTAACGAGGCAGAACATGGCAACCTACAATGTCAGTGAATGCACAAATTTAAGAGATTTTGCCCATACACACAAGGCCCGCATTGTCATTATGTGTTCTGAGCCAATCCAATGGGAACATGCTTTTGTTGGCTATTTGACCACTGACTTAGAAAAAAAAGGCACATAACTATACAGTCAAATAGGACACAATCCACTAGATGTCCAACAACCTCAGTTTTTGTTTGTATTGTATTTAACTGCTAGGAACAAATGTTCACATGAAAAATTTTGTCGAGTAAGATTTTAGCAATCCTGCTCGTGCAAGTGTAAAAATCAAAACAACAATTTAAAACACCACTAGTTGAGACAGTGTCATGTGATTGGGTGGTTCAGAAAAATGCCCCAAAAAAATAAACTTATTTGGGCGGGAATTCAGATATCTATCTTCAATGAACTCCACTCACTTCACAAAATAGAGGAACAAGTAATTGTAAATTATGTATATCACGCTATTTAATGCCACTCCCTGTTGAAAGTTACTGTTTCCCGAAACATAAAACATGGAGAGATTATACATTTTATATTTGACACACCCAGAACTTTGACTTTGGAAAGTCCGGCTAGCTCAATGCTAACAAACTATGCGAAATGCCATTGACCCATTAATTTGGTCGCATCCATAGTTGTGATTTTAAAAGTAGCAAATATATGAAGAAAAACAACGGTGCAACACATTTATCTGTAATATAACATAATCACAGCCATATATTGTGGGTGTTTCTTTTTCTGTGCAAAACATAACTATCGCAATGAGTTGTAACTGAAGAAGTAATGTTCTTTTTCGTTTGTTCCTCTGCAGTACTGTAGTAGTTTAGTGCCTAATAGTGTCCTGGGTGGGTACACCAGAAGGTCCAGCACAATGAATTGCACTGCAGAATTACGTTATGATGCAGAAACTGTTTAATTCTTTACATTCTATTTAATTCCATTATTTTAGTATTTAGTGCTAGTTTTCTTTTTTTTTTTTTGGGCGGGGGGAGTTAATAGATTTTCCATTGGGGAAAAGATTATTTAAAATATAAATGTTTTGAATTGTGAGAGGTATCAAGGAACTAATGAAACTCTCAATGCACCAATATATGGGGCTCAAAGCAAGAAAAAGAAAACAACGTTTTGTAGCTTTAAAGCTTTGATTCTGACTGAACTGAGCCCATTATGGAACTCTTGCAAGATTTGCTGAAGTCTTCCCTTGAACGAGTACACACATGATGATGGGTCAACCTCCAAATTCCAAAGTGTTTATTATTTATATTTCCATTCAGATTCTCTTCTGTTTTTAAAGTTCTTTGACATTGAAATTTATTGGTTCCTCTGTATAGTTTTACCTGCTTTTAAGTGTGGATAGGGATCGAATCCTAGTAGTGATTGCCAATCTGACGTCACGCAGGAAATGAACAAAATTCACTTAATTGGTCAGAAAATTATTATTAATGAACAATAATGTCTCTTTGGTCATCTATCCATGCCAGCGATGTAGACTGACAGAACAAATGAGTTCTCTTCTACTCTATGGCAGAAAGTACGCAGTTGACAGTTGCATCCATTTTTGTAGCATTTTACTTTGTAGGTGGGCCTTGAAATATGAAATATGTGCCTTGGCTCCTTTCCTCACCTCAACATAGTTCTTATGCTGAAGCATCCATCCATTTTGTGTACTGCTTATCCTTACTGGGGTCCCGGGCGTGCTGGAGCCTATCCCAGCTGTCTTCAGGCAAGAGGCGGGGTACCCCTTAAACAGTTTGCCAGCCAATTGCAGGTCACTTACAGTGTAAACAAACAACAATTTGCACTGTTTCACACCTATGGGCAATTTAGATTCTTCAGTTAACCTACTAGGAATATTTTGTGGGAGGAAAATCAGAACACTCAGAGAAAACCCACGTAGCTGCAGGGAGAACATATTTTATATATGTTTTTATATTAGAAGAGGCTTGGCCTGAGCACAAGAACAATGAATGGGTGACTTTGACAAATAATAAATGATAAGTTCTCCCGCACCCCTGCAAAAAAAAAATCTGTAAACTGGTGAATTTGCAAACAGCAAATTGTAGTTGTGGGACACAGTACTAAAGAGGGCATTCTGAGAAAAAGTAGGAACGTATCATTGAGTATTCTTTCGTATTACTGTTACTTTATAAGTCTCACACATATACACACAAGCACATGCACACACACACACACACACACAAACATTAGTCATGACTGTCCATGTGTCTTCCGTCTACACCCATCATTACGTACACTCCGACCTCATCAAAACACGTTTACAATTTGTATTTCTTCTCTGACATAATTCCATGTGATTTCCAGATAATGTACAAACAGTATTCCTCTTTTGGTCAGATGTGGGACATGAAGACTGGGCTCACATTCACTTGTTGTCCCTGTGCATGAAACATGCAAACCAAGTGTCTCATTGCCCGATGAGCTCACCCTCTTAAAGTGCTTTAAAGGGGTTCTGTTTGAAGCAATTTTAACAAGCTTTTTTTTTGTGCTAATGAGCCATAATGAGTCTTGTGATGTTGTTTGTTTGTTGGGATCTTCTTGTGGTGGGAGGCACAGGCTGGAAGTTGTTCCCACCTATTGTTAGAGACTGGCAGAAAGAAATTAAAGCATGTCTGGCTTGTGTCTATCATCCATCCATCCATCCATCCATTTTCTGAGCCGTTTATCCTCACGAAGGTCGGGGGAGTGCTGGAGCCAATCCCAGCGATCATCGGACAGGAGGCAGGGTACACCCTGAACTGGTTGCCAGGCAATCATGTCGAACAAAGGCTTGATCATATTTAAGATCCGAAAAGAGAAGTTGAAAAGTAGGGATTGCCTTACTGGCGTGACGCCACCTGAGGTCACTGTGAGACTTTTGATCACTATTGAATTGGAGTACTGAGCAAACAAAATTCAAACCCCAATGTCACTGCAGTGCTTCCCAAGGCAGGAATGAAGAAAGGTGAAGGTGGTTTTTCCTCTGTCCTCGTCCATTGTCCTTCCTTAAAGTCCAAACTCAGCCTCGCTAGTCGCGTTAGCTCGATGCTAGCGCCCTTGTTCTCTCCTTTGTGGTCCAACACACAGGCCCGCTAGCTAGCGTTAGCTGGTTGCTTGCACTCAAGCCAAGTCCCATGCATGCACTTAGCCCCTGTGGTAGCGGCTAACTCCACCATGTTACGGCATGATTTGAGTAGTCCACTCAAAGGACACACTATCCCAGTTGAACTTTCAACAGTTCTTGTCGAACACGTCGATCAACTTTTTATAAATGTCCACCGTTCACTTTCTTTGTCCTTTCATTGCCCTCCAACAACCACTTCTTTCCTTCCACTCTGTCTAGCCTTTTTTTCCTCTCCCTGTTTTTCCTGCGTCTCCTCAACACGTCACTTCCAGTCCTTCTTAAACAATGGTTTCAACAATAAAATGGCAAACAAAAGTATTTCTTTTTCACAAATGAATCAAACACATTTAAATACAAATCCCTCCAAAAGAAAATAAAGTCAGCACACACAGTTTAACAGATATTCCACCACATTGCATAAAGAAAACCTATAACCTAATTGCTACTCTATTATACAGAAATTTCACCTGTACCAACTTTTAACCGGGTTACACCCTCCCCAGTCTGTGTTCTCACCAGACACTAACATAAGGGTTCCAAGGCATAAGTCTAGGGTTTTAATGTTTTCTTATTTCAATGATGATACCCCTATGCACTATAGTTAAAGGCCTGTCACTGGACCTACCAGGCTCGTCATAAGTGAGTTTAACAATAGGCTTAATGGCTTGTTTAGATCTAGCCTCAGCTCTGGTGTTCATTCTGTCTTCCCAGCCTACAGAACCTGATTCTTCCACCTCATCGGAAACTTCAGGATCCTCTTCACATTCCACTTCAGTCTCGTCTACTGATCTAAGGACAGGGTGTTCATCCTCTTGTAGATCAGCATCAGTATCTCCTTCATTGTTGCTAACATCCTCTGTCTCAAGTACTTGCACACTCTCTGGGTGAGGTGCCTGATCACTGGCTAATTCAGGGCCACTCCCAAGGTTTTCCATTGGCCTAGCAGCATTCAACACTCTTTCAGCAGACGGTGACGGAGTCGCTCTTTGAGTGATAAAATACTCCTCATCTGAGGATGAATCAGAGAAATCCTGGAGTTTAGGAGTCTCTGAATTTAAGTTTTTCTGCTTCTTACAGTCGTCTGCTCTAGTCTTAGGTTTGACGGGTGGATCTTGGCTTTGCCTAATTGGTGGCATTCTGACAAACTGTCCAATTGGCAACAGGTGATCCCTGTGGATTGTCTTTGTCCCTGGTCTACCATCTTCCCGTTTGAGTTTAAACACAGGCAGGTTTGGCAGTCTCCCAACGACAACATAGGGTTCAGGATCCCACTTGCTTTCTAACTTGTGCTTTCCTCTCAGGCCTAAGTCCCAAAGAAGAACTCTGTCCCCACCTGTCGGGACTGAAAAATTACATTTCGATCATATAACTTTTTGTTTCTCTGGTGCCTTCTGTCAGCAGCATCAGAGACCAATTTGTATGCCTGTTTCAAATCGTCTTTAAGCTTGGACACATAGCGAGAGTGACATGCCTCTTCTATCCCATCAGGTGATGTTCCAAAACATAGATCAATAGGAAGTCTTGTCTCCCTACCGAACATTAGATGGTATGGAGAGTATCCAGTTGAATCACACTTGGTGCTGTTGTATGCACGGTTACATAATCTAAGCACAAAGTCACACCAATGAGTATACATTTAATTTAGTTTCAGCATTTTCAACTACACGGTACTGTAATCCTTCAATGAAAACTGCTTTCAATTAAATTTGCAAAGAGATGTTTTTTTCGGCACATATACGGCTCAAACAAGGATCTACCATGATATGTAAGTTATTCATCCATATTATTATGTTTGATTTGGGGGAACTGCCGCACGGTGGCGCGACTGGTTAGTGTTTTAGTCTCACGGTTCTGTGGACCGGGTTTCACATCTCGGCCCCGCCTGTGTGTTCTCCGGGCACTCCAGTTCCCCCCCATATTCCAAAAATATGCATTCATTGGAGGCTCTAAATTGTCCCTTGGTGTTGTTTGTGCGTGTGAAAGCGACGTTTGTTTCTATGTGTTCTGCAACTGGCTGAGAACCAGTTAAGGGTGTACCCTGCCTCCTCTCCGTTGACAGGTGGAATAGGCTCCAGCACTCCCGCGACCCTTGTGAGGACAAACGGTTAAGAAAATGGATGGATTGATGGAATTTAATTTGAGCTAACTTTACTCCATTTTACATGTAGAGTATTTAAAAATCTACTGACATGCCTACATTGTAAAAGAGATATTGTTATGAAAATGACATATAATATTATTCCCTTGAATGTCCATACAAAAAATAAATATGAGCGGAGACCGTGTCATTCATGCACAAAGTTGCGGAAGTCTCACTTGACATCCAATTGGTAGCCATGTTGCCTGCTTCTGTCACGGACGAGACTCGGGGGTGGACCCAAATGCACGACTCAGGTGAGAGGTAAGCAGTGCGGAATAAGCCTTTATTCGTTCCAAAGTCGGTTACCAGGGAGTCAGTCCAAACAAGCAGCAAGATCAGTAACGGCAGGCTTACGGGGTAGGTCGGGAGACAGGCGTTGGTCGGTACACGGGAGGTAGACGTCAGGAGTACGGTAGTGCGGGAACGAGGCATGAGAGGCAACGATCTAGCAGAGTCTCTGTCGTCCCCCGGGTCCTATATGTACTGGGTCTAATTGGAGGTCATGAGGCGCAGGTGTGACCCTTCCGATTAGACGGCCACGCCCAGCCCTGGCTGGAATCCAGGATCATGACAGTACCCCCCCCCCCCCCCCTCACGGCCGGCTCTGGACGGCCCAGGGGCATCAGGGTGAGCCGCGTGAAAATCCCTGATGAGGGAGCGGTCCACGACGAAGCGGGAGGGGATCCAAGAGCGCTCCTCCGGGCCATATCCCTCCCAGTCCACCAGGTACTGGACCCCCCTCCCTCTGCGGCGGGAAGACAGCAACCGGCGCACGGTGTACACCAACCCACCGTCGACCATGCGGGGGGGCGGGGGGGACGTGAGCGGAGGAGCCAGCGACGACGTGCGATTCGGGCGAAGTCTGCTGACGTGGGCGTGGTGCGGTGGTGAATCCGTTTCCAGGGCAACGTGAACCTGAGTAGGCAGAGAGTCAGTCGAAACTGACACGTGGGCGTGTCTCGGGAGCGGGTCAGTTCCAACTGCCGCGTGTGAGCTCTGCTCGGAACCGCCAACACTGCGACGTGGACTTGAGGTGGCGAGTCTGTTCCCACTGTGGCGTGCACTTGACAAGGGGACGAGTCGGTTTCCTTCCACGGCAACGTGAACCTGCAGGCAGAGAGTCAGTCGAAACTGACACGTGGGCGTGTCTCGGGAGCGGGTCAGTTCCACTGCCACGTGAACCTGTGTCAGCAGCGAGTCCGTCGCCATTGCGACGTCAGCGTAGGTCGGCTGGTTCGCCAATCCTTGCCGGACCTGGCCGTGAGAGCCGCCAATTCCGCGCTCTGCCGCTCAATCTCTCCGCCCGCAGTTCGCGGCGGAACGCCTCGTGATTTGGCGGCACATCCTCCCTCTGGGCTGGAGCCTCGCCACCAGCTGCGGGTTCTGCCGGTCTCACCGTTACCGGCGAGGAGTGGGAGGACTGTGTCTTCGTGGCCGCGCAGCGAGAGACACCAGGAAGCGCCCGGCCGGGGCGTCTCCTCTGGCCGCCCCGCGGAGGTCCCGGGTAGATGGCCAATCGGGTTCCCTCGTACCGATTGGTGTACTTTGATCTACCGGGTGAAGACGTTCGGGTGCTGGAAACGCGGGGAGGTGAAACAAACTGACTGGGATGCAAAGCCGGGCAAAGAGATTCAAAATCCAAGTCATCGGAGTCGTACTCAGGCAGCCGGTCATACAAATCACGGTCCTCCTCATATTCCGAAAAGTCAGAGTCCAGAAGAATATGAGGAGCCGGACGGGTCGTGTTCGGGACGTATTCATACCTCGCTGGCGGAGAGTAAGACACGGAAGTGGAGGACGTCAGGGACCCTACCCGGATTGGGCAGGCTTGGTCCTCCGGCAGACGGTCTACCTTGCGTCGGTCCCGGCGACGCCGGGTCTTTCCTGCTGGGTCCTGTGATGGCCAGTTCGTTCTGTCTCTGCACGGTGAGGCGCTGGTCCACCTTGAGGGCCAATGCGATGAGGGAGTTAAGCGAAGGCGGAAGATCCATGGCCACTAGGTGACCACGGATCTGTGGGGACAGTCCCTCGTAAAACGCGTCATGGAGGGCTTCCTCATTCCAGCGGCTCTCGGGAGCCCGAATCCGGAACTCGATGGCGTAGTCGGACACGCGGCGACGCCCCTGGCGAATTGTCATGAGTGACGACGCCGCCTGGCGTTCCGGAGCCGCATACTGGAACACCTGGGTGAGCGCGCAGACGAAGCTCGCCCATGAGCGGCAGGTCTCCGAGTTACGGCTCCACTCGGCGGTGGCCCATGCCTCCGCCCTCCCTGTCATGTGGGAAATGACGAAGGCGATCCGGGAGCGATCCGTGGGAAAAGCGGAAGCTTGCAGCTCAAAGTGGAGATCGCACTGCGCCAGGAAGGGCTTGACGTTACCGGAGTCGCCTGAGAACCGCTCTGGTCGAGAGAGCGGAGTGACGGTGGCACGGGGAGGCACAGGAGCGGCCGCGCTAGCTTGGGAGGCTAGCCACGGTTGCAGCTGGGTGCAGAGCTCCTGGATCTGGTGAGTCATACCCTGGAGAGCAGCCTCTTGCTCACCCAGGCGTTTGCCCTGCACTTGCAGCGCACGGCGAATGGCTTCAGAGTCGGCTGGGTCCATGTTCTTGGCTAGATCGTTCTGTCACGGACGAGACTCGGGGGTGGACCCAAATGCACGACTCAGGTGAGAGGTAAGCAGTGCGGAATAAGCCTTTATTCGTTCCAAAGTCGGTTACCAGGGAGTCAGTCCAAACAAGCAGCAAGATCAGTAACGGCAGGCTTACGGGGTAGGTCGGGAGACAGGCGTTGGTCGGTACACGGGAGGTAGACGTCAGGAGTACGGTAGTGCGGGAACGAGGCATGAGAGGCAACGATCTAGCAGAGTCTCTGTCGTCCCCCGGGTCCTATATGTACTGGGTCTCATCGGAGGTCATGAGGCGCAGGTGTGACCCTTCCGATTAGACGGCCACGCCCAGCCCTGGCTCGGATCCAGTATTATGACAGCTACGTCATTTACAACTGTCACACTGGGACAGTCGCCATTGAGAAGACGCTATGCCACCTGCTATGGCGAACAACAGAGATTTTCAGATTTTTACGACGCCCCTTCTGAGACGGAAGCTTTTTTCGAAGAAGAGAACATCTCACAATCGAGTGAAGTGAGCGGGGCAATATTATGACTGTATGTAGTGTAATCAGGAGGACCCATGCCGGCGAAGTAATTGGGGGGGGGGGGGTGAGCTCCTTTCTCCTCCCGTACGCGGCCAAACCACTTCCCTGCTCGATCCACCTCCGCGGCGGTGATGAATTTAGCATCCCTGATTCACGTACTTTATTAAGTTATTATGATGAGGATCTTTTGTTACTTCTGAGAAGATTACATCATCCCCCCCAACTATTAATTTTTCTAATAGCTCTATACACGCCTACCTGTCATTTGGAACACACGAAGCTCTCGTCCTTTGCACCTGTGCAATCCATTTTTCACAACAAACCGGGTGTTTTGGAAACTTGTGAAGAGTAAATCCATCTTACCGAGTGTTCAAGCAATATCCAGCAATACAACAAGATGGCATTTTTGCTAACACACAGCAAAAACAGCTACTTTTGTGTTGGTAAAACTGGTATACACAAACCTGCCAATGTGGGCTTCTGGAAAAATAGTCACTTCCTGCTCCTTCTCCAAAACGAATGCTTCGAGAGGATTTTCATGGCGCGAGATACAAAAATCCATATACAACAACGTGGTAGAAAAACAAATGGGTCCATTCAAGCTGCCTTTTTTTTAACTAAAAAATACTAAAAATCATGCCATACGTGTCGGTAGAGCTTTAAGATGGCATAAGATGACATTGTGCTTTCCTTCATCGATGCATTTCTTCATATGTTACTCATTGCTCTTTGAAATTATGTTGTTTCAGAGAGACCATGTCCGTCTGGATTCGATGGTTCTACTAATGATGAAGCTGGACCAGTTGGACCAAGAAATTGAAAATACCCTGAGTGCCAACTCTTCCATCGGAAGCACCCCCACCCTCCCTCAGCGACGACTACCAGTACAAAGCCGCCTATGATCTTGCTTGACTTGACTGTCATGTGTTTCAGTTGCAGCTTCAGGCTTAAATATCTTGTGTAAACAACTGTTCCATAAATAGTTCCCACACAATTTTCTCATCTTTCCCATAATGTAGTCCAAACATGTGGTCCTTGTACCACTCACAGAATAAAGTGTTGGTGTAATGTTACATTGGCTTGAACTTTTTTTTTTAATTCAATTTAGCATAGTAGATATGTTATGTAGACTTCAGTTACACTGTATTTAACTTTTAGGTGTAATGCATTTGCATTTCAACTTTCAAGAACCATTTGCCATGTATTTAGGTACAATGTATTTTAAATAAATATTAAGTACATAATTTTATATTCAAATAACTCAATTCGGTGTTATTCTTGAAGCTATTAACATTTTACAATATTTTTACAATGTGTGAACAATGTATTGGAACAATATGAAATGTACTTTTTAGGAATAGGAATAAAATCTCTGTCTCGGGGTTCTTTCGAGGATACTACCCTTCTGTATTTTAATGTTATCATTATAATGGTACTTGCAGAGCTAGTTAGTTTTTCAAGATAGTACTTAGTCTAAACAGTTTAAAAACCACTGCCATAATGGTTAATATGAGGGATAGCCAGTACGGCTCATACCTATGTTAATAATTTGCTAATGACTATAATAAGTGATCAATATCATAATCAATGTTTGGGGAAGCACTGACATTTTTCCATTTTATCAATGCAGGACTTTGATTTGGGATCAGTACCCATAGCATCATACATGCAGCATTTGCATGGCCCTGGCACCCCAGCTTCAATCCCAATAGCCTTTGGAGCAAAACCAAAGAGTGGGGTAAGTCACTTCTTTTGAATCGTCTGAAAATGGCTTGTTCAAAATTAAATACAAACCCAGCTGAGATAAATATTTTGACTATTGTTCTGACAGAAATCTATGCATAATGTAATTGAAAGTTTGAAAGACATTCTTTCACATTGCAGGATGTTTTTATCATTTTATGTATTGAGATGCAAAGCAGAAACAGATTCTTTGTGTAATGTTTTTAACTTGGAAAAAAAAAACTGACAACAGCATGTGTTCATACTCATACATGGAGTGAATCTTCCAATTGTAGGAATGTACCAGCGCTTCAAATATTCACCAAGCAGATGTTAAACTCTGCAATTAGTGGTTTGTCGGTATTGAGATCTCCTTGCCTCAACAAAAGGGGTTACGAGGTGTCTGAGATTTGAAAAACCCAGGAAAAGTGAGTTACAGGGATGCGCTTCATGTGAGACGGACCTCCGCAAACCCTTTTGCCTATTTGCTTTGTCAGTTCTGCTTTGTATGCTGAGCAAAGTGAACACAAAGTGAAATAATTTAGAAAGGGTTTGAAATTAAAATACATTTTGTCTGTAGCTCTTCTTGTGTGCTCCAAAATAGAATGTGCCGTGAACAAAAACAAAACAATTCCTTGAACAAATTCCAGCATTACCTGTTGTGATTCCATGTTCAAATAGCACGTCACGTGTTTTCAAAAGGCATAAGCTCATTCTAGATAAGCCATGCAATGCAACATAAGCAATGATCGGTTATGGTTATGTATGTGGTCATCACTTTCACTGCTGTTAAAAGGAGGCTTTTTTTTCTTTGCAATGGACGCCCAACAGAGTGACGATAGAGGCCAAAGAAATGACAAAAGAGGATTTTTACTTGTTTATTGGTTGCAGTGGGCAGTTTAATCCTTTCACTCCTGTAGACAAACGATGCATATCCTTAAAATTATGTATCCAGATGCCCAGACCATCTCATATGGTTCCTCTCAATACTGAGGCGCAACAGCTCTGCTTTGAGGCCTTCATTGATGGCCAAGCTTCTCATCCTGTCGCAAAGAGAGAGACAAGACAACATGCGGAGGAAACTCATTTCAGCACTTTGTATCCATATTTTTTTTCTTTGGTCACGACCTACAGCTCATGATCATAGGTGAGAGTGACAACGTGGATTGACTGGTAAATCGAGGACTTTGCTTTCTGGGGCTCAGCTCTCTCTTCACCACGACAGAATCCAGGTCACCGCAGACGGTACACCTATGTCTGTTGATCACCCGTTGCATTTTTCCACCCCCAACCCAGAGATGGCATCTCACCCTTTCCGATTGAGATTTAGAGGTGCTGATTATCATCCCAGCTGCATCACACTCAACTGCAAATCGCTCCAGTGAGAGTTGGAGATGCAAAAAGCAGAGATGTACTGCTGAGGCCACCAAACCCGACCCCCTCTATGCCTCAGCTGCACCTAGAAATTATAACAACTAACAACCCAACCACAATTTTAAGATTTAAAAAAAGTCCTACATTTTCAGTAAAGTTATAATACCAAGATTTGGGGACTGTCAAGGATCTTGTCAAAAAAAACTATTTATTGTCACAACTGGTGGAATGGATTGACCCATCAGCCCCATGATCAGTATGAGTAGTTGATGAAATGAAGTAACATACACAAGAGATTTTTGTTGTTTTTATTTTCTGAATGTGTAACTGGTTAACGAGTTTTTATTCCTATGCATGTTGTTCTTGTTCCCATTTGACCAATTAATGAAGTGACTGGGTGCATCCAGGTGCCTACGTATATGAGGGGTGAACACTTCTGCCTCAGAGCTCTGAGGACAAGGGTTCAAACCCACTCTCGCCTGTATGGAGTTTGCATGTTCTCCCTGTGCCTGCATAGGTTTTCTCCAGGTTACTCGAATTTTCTCCCACATCCCAAAAACATGGATGGTAGGTTGACCGAAGACTCTAAATTGCCCATAGGAGTGAATATGAATGCAAATGGTTCTTTGTTTATATGTGACCAGCGGTTGGCTGATGAGGAGTGAAGGGTGTACCCCGCCTCTCACCTGAAGTTAGTCACCAGCACGCTCTTGAGGATATGAAAAATGAATGAATGAAAAGATCAAAGTAATATAAGCACAAACTAAAAACTTTAAACACAAAATGAAAATGCATCTCTACAATTAAAAAATAATAACCAAGAAAGAAATGTTTTGTTCTTCACAGTCATTATGCCATTTCAAAATTATTTCTCCAAAAGGAGGACATGCAAGAATATACTGTATTCATAATTTTCCAAGTGAAATCCACATATACACATCCATGTATTTTTTAAAGGCAGCTAAAATTGAGAAAGCACTTGAGTAGTACACCAGGTGGCTACTCTATAGGAAAAGCTTCAGGCTGATGCAATCCTTTACAAAAAAAACCTTTATTTTGGGAACAGTATTGAGACAGGACTACAGCCTCAATTCATGTTGTTACCTGAGCCATTTTTTCCAAAACCTTATGCTAGATTTTCAGTATGTACTGGGGAAAAATATGTAGGCTATGTGTGTGATGATTTATGGTTTGGTCCTTGGAGCCTGGGTGAATTTGTGTTAGCATTCCTTCCATCCCGTGCAGGGGTAGCTGTGTTTGGGCTATTACTGCCCCCCCGCACACACGCACACAGACACACACACACACACACCATGACACAGTTGTAACATTCAAGAGTGATTGCACCTAACACCGTTCTGTCTTTTATGTAGCCATGATAAATGTGGAATTGATGGTAAGTGGCCATGGTTGTTTTTTATTAGTGAATGATCACCCAGCAAGCTCAACATCACTTAGTTGCTGTTGTGGGCCGAAGGGAAGAAGAGAATATCAGCTACTTGCCAATATAACAGAATCAGAATGCCATTTGACCGATGTGCATATTTAGCCTGAAGCAGGTGGCTATTATTCTTTGATCAAATTTGTTGAACGGATATTGTCACAGATGGTGTTTTATTCTGTCTGCTCTTCTTTGACCAGATGTTTCATAATGTTGTTTGGCTCACATTATTGTGTTGCAACAGGTGTTTAATATATTTTTCTTAAACTAATGATCTTAGTTCAAATTATTATATTATTATATATATTATATTATAATGGTTAAAATTTCAAAATAATTCGCACATTCAGCACCCATTCATTGGGGAGCTGGTCGTATAGTTATTTAAATTAATTATTATTATTTAATTTATTTATTATAAAGTTATTCAAAAGTCACTTTTATGTGTTAGTTCTCAATTTAAAAAAAAATACAAATACCAGACTCTGACATTGAGAGAGATATTTATGCCATTTGTGTTCTTGTTTTTGGATAATGCCAGAACACAACAATAGAATTTTCATGTACAGTAATTCTTGCGCTGAGCTGGTTAGGGTGACAGCTGAGCTGGAGCCTATCCCAATTATTTTTATGCTAAATCTATCCTTCACTGGGCACCACTGAATCACAGGGCATTTATACACAGACAACCATTACCAGCTAGAGACAATTTAGAGTCTCAGTCAAACATTCATGTTTTTAGAATGTGGGAGGAAAGTAAATTATACCAAGAGAAACTGCATACAAAACAAAGGAAAAAACACACAAGATGCTAGCTGAGATTCCAACCCAAAACCTTTGACTGTAAGGCAGATATGCTAACCACATCCCACCATGCTGCCCACAGCTTTGCCACACTGTCTCACTACTATAACGTCACGCAGCTAAAGCTGTCCCAATTACAACAGCCAACCATGAAAACTTGCACCTGATCACCAATACAGAGCATACTACATCGAAAGATGAATGATTTTGTCAATATTCGTCACTCTTTTTTTTTCATTTCATCAGAGTCGTGTAATCAGGATTGACAAATTCAAGTTGTGTGCTGTGTAAGAGCCATTTGTTCTGTCTCTATTCTTAGAGGTCAGTGGCTGGAAAGGATATGCCAAGCCACACAGGCGGGTGGAGGCTCCTGACCCCTGACTACCTTCCTCTGAATGTTTCATTCGGAAACAACATATCAGTCACCTTGAGTGCTGAGCTTTCTCACCAGAAAGACATACGCGGCATCTCTCAAAGATTTGTGCCACTATACAAAACACAGACTAGTTGTCACATTCAGCAAAGCCATATTTAAAAAAAAAAAGTTTTTTAATTTGGGGACAGTACTATCCTATACCAGGTCCCATTAAATGTTCTATAATGGGAAAACCTTTGACCCCTCGCATGGATCTTGCCCGCCACATACCGAGCGTCATACAACTGAACAACTGAAACTAAAACCAGTTGAACTGTTGTACAGCCCACGACATTTGTTAACTACTTTCAATGAATGCCTGACCATCAGCCACTGGGGTGATAGTGCTTTTCTTCCTGTTTGAAACGATACAGATGTAATAACCAATAAAAATACACATGAGTTCTTATCAAAAAACGTTTAAACCCTTTAAAAACCACAGTGATAACCGGTGACACCTCTTTGCATGTGTATTTCAAATTCAAATCATGACTCCTGGCTAAAAGGTGCTAAAAGGCTTAAATGTAATACCTAGATCAGACTACATGATAAATTTGGTCTCTCATGATGGCACTGTCAGACTACTGCCATAAAATCTTGCCGTATCCTGGCCACCCACTGGCAACACTGCACAACATTTATAACGATACCACCGGTATCTCCCATTGTCTCCCATCTTTTACGATCATTGGGCCTTATTAGATCAAACACTATTGGGTAGGCGGGACCAGAAAACGTGGTCATTGCAACTGGTTACACCAGTTACCATTGGGATAAAAACAATGGATCACGCAAATGTATTGTGTTTGGAAAAAAAAATAACAAAAGGGAAAAACGTGGTGTCATCATTTGTGCTTGGGAGAGGACATCTGTGGCTGTCCAATTAAAGAAACTTGTAATATGTGTTTGCATACTTTTACGACTCGCAAGTAGGTAAGAAAACGTAGCCTAGAAAGATAGTGGTAGCATTATCATTTGTCTGCAAACATGTCGGGGTTCTGTCTGTCAAATCATGCTCTAGAGCAAGGGTGGCCAAAGAGCCACATCATATCCTTCCCTCCTCACCCACAAACCTTTGCTCAGTCAAATTTATTGCAAATGTCACACACCAACATGACGAGAAAAAAATAACGCCTACAGAGTACTAAGACCACAGGGCAGGAATTAAAAAAAAAATCGGTGTGCTCTCTCAGTCAATTCAACCAAGTCTTGTCTTGTATGTCACATTTCTCATCTAATGCAACACTGAAATATTCCCATGAGTGCAACTGTGTATCAGTAGCCATGCTAATATCCGATATTGTCTGTTCAACAGTGTGGCAAGACAGTTGAAGGTCCAATACCAATTGTTTAAGACTTGTTTTCAGGACAGAAGATTTCAATGACATCACCAAGGCATTTTTAAATAAATTACCCTTTGTTGTATAGCTTTTCACAGTGGTTCAGCTGTAAAAAGTTGGCCTCACAGTTCTGAGGTCCAGGGTTCGATCCCGGCCCCGCCTGTGTGGATTTTGCATGTTCTCCCCATGCCTGCATGGGCACACCGGTTTCCGTCCACATCCCAAAAACATGCAACATTAATTGGACACTCTAAATTTCCCCTAGGTGTGATTGTGAGTGTGACTGCTGTCTGTCTCGATGTGCCCTGCGGATGGCTGGCAACCAGTTCAGGGTGTACCCTGCTTCCTGCTAGATGACAGCTGGGATAGGCTCCAGCACTCCCGCAACACTGGTGAGGATAAGTGGCTAAGAAAATGGATGGATGGATAGATGGATGGATTGATGGCTTTTTGGCCCTTGCAATGTTCTAAGCCACTTGATATGATTCTTCTCATTCATCTCTGGATCTTCAGTTTTTTTTTTTTATAAACTGCATCTACTTTTCTATGTGATATTTCAAAGTGACTAACTTGTGACGACGAAGTTTAGTCCCTTTTAGAAATTTCAAAGAGGAAAATTGACAAATTGTTTTCTCCAAAGATCACCAGCTGACTTGGAAACTTTGAGCTATTTTCATTCAATGCGAAAGCCAGTTTTGTGAAAATACCGTGCTAACATTTCCCGCTACAGTCACATAACTGTGGTTGGGAGATGCAGGGTAGACGTCTTCTCTGTGCCAAGGTCGTCCTGCTAATGGTTAAAGCTTCCTTTTATCGTTGCACAGCTGAGTTGAATGATTCGCTGAGACATGTGTTTTTCGAGATACAAGAGATCCATCCAACCATTTTCTTTTCCGCTTATCCTCACAAGGGTCGCGGGGGATGGGGTGCTTGAGCCTATTCCAACAGGCAGGGTACACCCTGAACTGGTTGCCAGCCAATCGCAGGGCACATTGAGACAATTACACTTGGGGCAATTTAGATTGCCCAATTAATATTGCATGTTTTTTGGATATGGGAAGAAACCGGAGTGCCCGGAGAAACCCAGGCAGGTATGGGGGGAACATGCAAGCTCCACACAGGCGGATCCGGGATTGAACCCGGGACCCTAAAACTGTGAGGCCAACGCTTTCCAGCTGCTGCACTGTGCCGCCGATTCAAGAGATCATTTGGACAATTTTTTGCTTTAACAAGAAAAAAATCTGATAAGCGACAAATAGCATCAGTGAACTCAACTCACTTCACAACAGGCGCCAGAGTATTGCTACTCCCAGTTTTTCTTTAGCCTCTCCCAAAAAAAAAAATTACTGTACCTTATACTGTGCTGTACGTTTTTGTGGTTCAATTAAAAATAAGACAGTACAGCATTATGGTTGTGTAGCCTAAAAACCCAATGCAGGGTCACTATTTTTTGGTTGCAGCACAATGATAAATGTGTGGTGCTCATTTGCTCGGTCTGGGTTGAAGAATCACTAAATGCCAAATTTGGCCAAGTTGCACCGTGTGTGGCATAAAACAATGCTGCTCCAAATATGACTTCTTTGTTGGTGGGGTTGTCAGAATTTCACAGTGAAATCAGCATCTTTCTGTTCTGGAAACTTAATTCTGGCAGGAGGATTTGCTGGAGATATTTTTATTTTAGTCTGATGAGTACTTTCCTTTTTGTCAGGAGGTTATGTATGTGCATGGCTCTTTCGCCGTCTGTAGTTAGTGGACAATAGAAGAGCTGTGGTTTGCGTGCTAAGGTCGCAAGCAGATCTCTGCTCTGTCCTTCCTCTGTGTTCCGGTTTGGTTACCTCTGAGTTCCCAAACATCCTCTGTCCTAACCACACCTTCTCAAGGTCCTGTGAAATACTTCAGTTTGCTGCCTTTCCTTTATCTCTACAGTACATGCGCACGCACTATTCGTCATGCCTGTTGTCAGATAACAACTTATTCAAAGCTGTGAGATGGTAATGTTAGCATTTACTTTGCTTTAAGGCGGTATGAATCCAACCACTTAGTATGGAATGGAATTCCAGTGGTTACTCTGGCCACGGCAGCCACGTTGTTTGGTGTCATTGTGCTCAAGGTTGCTCCTAACTCAGCTCAGCAGAGCTATAATAAGACAGAAAGGCAGAAGACAAGAAAAAGAAAAAAAACAAAGGGTAGCATGTGATACAGGATATGGAAATTGAACTTCTCAACTCACAAAAGGAAAACATGCACTGCATTTCAGGAACAGGAAAGAGACACAATGCATATTCATAGCTGATTAAAACACACTGGCTTCTTTATCAGGTAAAATCAAAGAAGATTATGCTTTTACAAAGATAACGCGTCAGTTGTCAGTTGTGATAATACAGCAACAATAATAAACATATAGAAAATGATTACCTCCCCAAAAGCATCCATCAAAATGAGTGGTGTTATCGTCTTTAAAGGCAGAATTTTGGATACAGATCCTGTGTTGGTTCTCATTGGAAGTTGTGCACGTAAGTTCTAAGTTCTAAGAGGGCAGTGGCCATTTTTTCCAAGAAAAATAATGTTCCATGTGAGCTTCTTCTTTCAGCATATTTTAGGAGGCCAAATATCTACTATCACTCTGTGTTTTATAGAACGGTGCTGAAATCACATCCCGGGTATGTTATATTGTCTGAGCGTTTTTACAAGAAATCATGCGCCAGGGTTAGTGTAAATCACTCTTCTACGTTGTTACTAACAACCACAAACTGATAGTGTTGGCATGCAGTGAGTCAGTGATATGAAGCCCAGGTTTGTATTTTTTCAACAGAGATCATAAAAAGTAAATGGAATAGTTGTAGGATAATGTACATGTTGAAAATAAATATTATATACCATATGTTAAAAAGGCAGGCATCTGGAACACACGCTGCAGCCTACAGATAAAGTGCAATAAATCCCAAAGGTGACTAATAAACAGAATGCACTTGAATGTACACTTAAACACACACACACAAACACATACATTCAGCTTCAGTGTGTCAGGGGGACCTTTGGGGTCCTCTAGCAAGCTCTTGTGGGTGGTGCCATTACATTTTTTTTTTTTTTTGCATTACATTGGGTATCATGATCAACACTGTTTTGGGAACCTTGGGGTAGATTTCAGTTGACTCTGATCATCATGAAGCCCCAGTTTGTTTTTCCAGCACACTTTGCCCACTGTCTTGGGTATGATTGGAAGCTCGCCCACAAGTATTTTTTTTCCAAGGCACATTGCACGCATCCACTAAAATAAAAGTGTCACTTACTTAACTAGCATTGAGCAAAACGATTGACATTCTTTCAGTTTCCCCACACATAATCCTTTTTTTTCTTTGCCTCTGTGCCATCCTGAGTTGAAGGAAAAATATTTTTCTTTTGTATTTTGTGAATATTTTGCAAGTACTATTCAAAGTATGATTGTGACGAGTAGACTGACATGCAACAAGCGGGCACAAGACGTTGATTTAACCTTGAAACAATGTCCAGGTCCAACGTCTAAAATACGTTGTTTTTACATTGTATTTGTAAATTGAGACGACATCACAAACCAACGTAGAATCCACGTTGCCTTACAACGTGGAAACAACGTTGGCAGTCAACGGTGAAGCAATGTCCAAGTCTAATGTTGAATATACATTGCTTTTACATTGGATTCGTAAATTGCATCAACGTGACAATCCAACATACAATCAATGTTGACAAGCTACATGGAAATTGAGCCATTAAAACATAAATTGAAATCTTTATTATGCAGTGTGAAACCACTGTTTTTCAATCAAACTACAAACAATCACAAACAGTTAGGTTATACAGCCCACAGTAAAACATCTGTTTAACATTTAGAACAAATATTTTTTTCCATCATTTAGAAGAAATAACTTTTTTTTAATGTTACAAACAAAATAAAATACAGTGTAATATTCCACTATGTGAACTTTGACTATGTGTCTCATATTTACTGTCCATCTGGGTTTCTCCCGTCCTGTTTCCTGCCACTGCATCTGTCAGGAAAATAGCACACAAATTACTTTCAACTATAAAAAAATGCGTTCTGTACAAAATATATAACATATAATATATTACCTCTTCAGGATCCATTTGATATTTTCTTTGACGGTTACCCCTCCAACTTTCAACATTTGGGATTTCTGCAAATGAAAGAGGATGGCAAAATTCAGAATTAGTTTCAGGGTTCATACTCAGTCTGACCAAAAAAATTTAAGGGCTTTTTAGGGGCATTCTTAGGGTCCGAAACGAAAAATTTAGGGCCATCGTGGGAAATCAAGAGTAAGGAAAAAAGACTCAGCCAATGGTGCGATCAACCGTTCTTGGTTCATCAAAGGTTCCAGTTCATCAGTACCTGTGAAAGTGATCACCTGTCGCCCCTTGTGGTATTTCTCATTGATATGACCATTGTCAATGTCTTCACATAATTACTTCACATAACAGTCTATTGAAAAACAGATCCTACCTACAATTGCAACTATATACACATATTTACAAATGTCTTCTACTGATGTCTGTCTCAGCACACCTAGCTCATTGAGCCTACCCATGCCTCCTCTATTTGTTGCTGCAGAGGTGCCAAAGTGGTTTTCTTGTCCTTTGCTCTGCCTCTAAATGCATTGGCCTCTGTGATAAACCTCAGATTCCTCTTTTCTTCCGCCTCCTCACACAGCCTGTCAGCCTTCTCAATAAGCGTAGATATGTCAGTATCTATTCTGCCTTTTTTGGCTTTGGGGCTGTCTATCTCTGCCTTAGCTGCCTTCCTCTTCTCTGCCTGTTTTGATGCATCCTTCTTCTTCTTTTCCTCCTCTAGATGCTGGACGTAAATACTTCTGGCAGAAGGCGCAGCGACCAACAGCTCCTTTGTGATAGGCACCATGTCAGGCCATCCATATTGCTGGACCACCTCCACTATTTGCCTCCGAGCAATCAGTGACTCCTTGCTCAGGTTGTCCTCTGTGACCTCCTTGTTTGTGGAGAAGCCTCTTTCCACGGATGCCTATCCATGGGACAGGAGCAGCAGCTGCTTTATGACGCCCCATAGCTCCTGGAACTGCTGGCTTTCCTGCTGATGCAGAGTGGAGTGGAAGAGCGTGTCCAGCCTGTCCTTAGAGATATTGAAGTCAGAGAAAGCGACCCTAATCTTTTCATCTTCTTGGATCTTTTCACCCAGTCTGGAATACTGGAACAGAATCTTGTCGCAATTGCTTTCATCCACCCTTCTGTGATCCACCATGATGTTTAAGGTTTTTTTTGGAGTTTTTTGTTGTTGTTCTCCTTCTCAGCTTTCATGGCAATCTGCCAAGAGTCCATCCATCTTAATAGGCAGACTAAACTGTATATGATGGGGGCCTTCTCCATCAACTTTTCTATCATGTTTACCAGGAAAGTTTGGCAGCTCATTCTAAATTCCTGCTTTACACTGTCAGTTGCCATGCCAGATTTCAGAGGAAGTCTCTCAGCAGCAAAGCCTATGTAGGCATTCGATAAATTAATAATATTAATAACTTGTCACCCACATTAATCTTGACAAGACTAGTGAGGGAGGTTGCCTTTTCTTTAAGGACTTCAGGCTTGATGAACTTTTCTATCAGAGTTTTGATGAGGGTGCCCATGTCGTTTGCGATGAAGAGAAGCATAGGCTTGTCAGTCTGGTACAATTTCAGGAATGGTTCCACCAGCCTGGCGCACATGAGAAAGAAGTGAAGCTTTGCAACAAAGATGGGGTACTGTGCTGCTTTCTGAACAACAGTGAAGGAGCTGTTGGTTGGGCAGGTCACCTTCTTCGTTCCTTGCTGCCTCGCAATAATCTCGTACGTGTGGCATCAGGGTGATGGCTCTCTCTGCCACATTAATGTTTTCAAGCCATTTGTGCTTGCAGAACATGAGATGGATGATGTTTTGTATCCAGCGACTTGTTTAGTCCAGTCCATTTTTCAAATGTGAGTGACTGATAAACAATTCGTCATATATTGTTGAAAAATTATAAACAAGCCACGGCAACAATCACTGAACTCACATTTTCATTTTACAGTCTTTCCATGTCATACAAAAGAGAAGACTAATCCATAATGACAGGGGGGACATGCCACTTTCCTTTTCAGATCTTGTTTCATCAACAAAATTCTATTCCCACGATTCTGCATTTTTTTGCTCGAGTACATTATATTAATCAGTTCTGATTCACATGGCTTTTCAAAAAAGTTGCCAAAATGTTGCTCACTGAAACAGTCACATCAGCATTCCTCCTGGCTTGGTTGCGTGAACAAAACGGACACGAGCAAATGCTGTGTCATAACGTATTCTAAAAATGTTAAGTGTTAGTTACCTGGTGACAGATGGCTCTATCTTGCAGTTACAGTGGGTAGCTAGCTAGCTAGCGGGATAGGTTTGCTAGCTAGCTAGCGGGCTAGGTTTGCCGCTAGCTTGCGGGCTAGGTTTGGTACCTAGCTGCACATTCAAGGTTCGTGAACCTCATGAAGAAACTAATTATGCAAGCCACCCGAAGGTCCAAAAGATGCCGGACTCATCGCTCTCAAATTCGTTCCCCTTCTTGGCGGTGGCAGCATTCCCCATGCTGGAAGACACACGGGTGCTCAATCCCAATTGAGAGAGTGGAATGGCAGCTAGGTACCATCCCTGCAGCAGATGTTTCACCACTCACAATAGACGCCTTGGGTGGTGTGTGGGAAACGTATTTTTGCCTTCACAGCAGGAGAACTCTGCGGAAAAAAAAAGCAACGGCTCGCTGGTCCTTACAAGGCCACGGACAGCCTGTATTTCGGTGGGCTCTGACTTCTTCTTCCCCTTCAGCCAACTACATCAGCATACAACCCACCTCCTGGCAGGCGAAACATGCAAACCTATCACACACAGAGAACGTCAACCTAATCCGTCGACCCGGCGTCCGTGTTACCTCCTAACACTGTGGCAATTCCCACTACAGCTCGGGCGGAGAATGTACGGCTGACATGAACTGAAACTAGTGGTCACTGTTGGAGCTCACAGCCTGTACGGCCGGAGTGATAGACAGATTAATTACGATAAAAATTGTAAATCACAATGAACGATTACCGACGATTTGAAAACTAGGAATGGCAGCATCACGTGCAGTGCATCATATTTTCAGACAGTTACTGACACATCACGTTAGTTGCGACATCCACAAGGAATCAACGTTGAAACAACGTTTTTTGACAACGTAAAAAATATATTGTCATTCAACTGTGGAATTTATGTTGTTCGACTTTGCGACCTAAAACAACGTTAATTCAACGTTGAATCCACGTCTTGTGCCTGCTGGGCAAGTTCTTTTCTCACCTCATCATCAGGAACTTTGTGACGTGTCTGTTGTGCATGCACACATCACGATGATGATGATGATGATGATGAGCATTTCAACAATGAAAGATAATTTGAGAAATTAGTGTTTTGAGTTATGAGTGTGGTGACAGAACAAATTAGGGACCTGTCTAGTTGCTAGATAAATTTAAAATTGTTTTTCAAAACGGGGCCTGATTTTCAGTCCACAGACTAAGCGGTCCCCATGAGGTTTAGTGTCAAGAGATATTCTGGTATGTCCTCAGGATGTGATCAATACAAACATGCACGCAGACGGATGAAAAGAAAGACGAACACGCAAACCTACCAAACAGACCATGGTTGCTGAAAAATGCACTCGGGAGTGTATTCAGAAAAAAAATCAGGTACAAATGAGGCCACACTCTTTCAGACATTTGCTGCAGGCATTCATTGATAACATTGCATTGAATTTGGGTTCCCAATTGTTGCTTGTTTCTATTTTCTCTTGAACCTGATTTAGTTGAATTAACTTTATCTGAATAGACTGGAAGAAGTGACTTTTGGCTCTTCTTTGTCAGGGTGTGGTACAGACGATTTTAGAAAATACAGCAAAATTTGAACATTAGTTTGTTGATAGCATAGGCTATGCAGAGAGGATCTGATGTCCTAGATAGTTTAAATCCATGGCTGGAGTCATTGGATTGCCTTCATTCTTAAATTACAACAACAATTTAAATGCAATGAAGTCTGGACGCAGCTATGTTCAGTCCTCCTCAGTGAGCTGCACTGGTGCCATAGTTGTCTCCCCAAGTAGGCAAATGTAATCCCTCTGTGTTGTCAACCATCTGTTTTCCCCCAATAAAGCCAGGGGATAATCAACAATCTAGCATTGTTAGTGCAGTTGGGATTATAAGGATTATCTCCATTAACCCAGGGTCACTCAGACACAAATTCCACCTGGTGAGTGGGAAAAGGTGATGTGTTTGATTTCTAAATATGAATGCTATTATGTGACTAAGAGATTCTGCCTACTTTAATTAGATACATTTGATTAATCTTCCTGGGTTTTTTTGTACAATTTAAACTTGTTATTGCTAACTTGTAACTTTTAAGACATATTTGTGATATTTCCATTCTCTTGTCCGATTTAACATTTTCATTTATAGTCAATAAGTTTTATGAAACTAGCTTTCGCTTGGACTTGAATGGTTACCATCTCTATATCACATGGGGAGGGTATGAAAATAATATATGAATGTACAGTATCTAAGTAAATATAACTCTACGGAATTATTGTAAGTGAAGGTTCTCATTTTTGGTTGGGTGAGAGACTAACACTGGGTGACCAAGAAAGGTCACAAGGCTTGAAAATAGTTTACTGCAATTATTTCAGCACAACCAACATTAAAAATAATGAACAATATGCACGTCAAAAGGTGGCTGGACAAAAACAGTCTCAAAGTACTCCATCCATTTGCCAAGCCAGTTATCCTCACAAGGGTCGCAGGAGCGCTGGAGCCTATCCCAGCTAACTTCAGGCAAAAGGTGGACCACACCCTGATCAGGTTGTCGCAGTCGCAGAACAGATATTGAGACAATCACTGAATGGGACTCAATCCCACACTACCAGCAGCAAAGTCTGTAGTACTCTACTCTAAAAGTACTAAAATGGTAGAAACAGAGTTAAAACCACAAAGGGTTTAAAAAAATAAGTTTTTAAAGAGAGGCAAAGGGTGGAAACCTAGTGGCTGTCTTACACACACCAGCAGAGACCAGCCTCGCCGCGTTGGGGCCAGAGTTCCTTCACCCCCATTCACGACCACGAGGAGATGAGTCCCATCGAAAAAAAAATATGCATCACCAGTACAAAGCACATACATGGGTTAAGAATGTCACAGTTGGCGGCTCAGTGTGTCATTATTGGCTTTTGGACGAAAGTACTCATACTAAAGGCAGAGGCCCATCCCCACTCTACCGCTGTGGTTATGTCATGTCGTGTAGTCTCGTGCCTGTAGTGTCAAAAGTCTCACCCAAACGTGGCTTGCAGTATGAGTTTCCCCCTTTTCTACTTTCACGTGCACCTTTGACCTCTGTGGTACAACTGTGTGTACCTTGTTCCTCTTGTCTGTCCATCCATGGGTGTCTTTATCCTCTTGGATATCATTTATTGTCCTACCCCCTTTTGCCCCTTTTGATTGATTTAATGCAGCTCTCCATGCCATTGGTTTGTTCCTACCCTTGTAGGATGTGGTCAGAGCTATGCAAATGGGGTAAGTTTGTAGTAAGAGAATCAATTAAGGAAGTCAACAGTGAAATTTAAAAAAACTGCAATACAGCCAAAAACAAAGCAATAAAACAAATATTAAGAACATGCAACATAAAGTTTACAAATATTGTAAATCAACATCCAACAATAAAAACGTGAATTATGAAATAAGCACACTGCAAGATGAAATCACCTCATCACATGTAAAATCCATACTTGATGTTTATCTTTCATCATCTACGATGAGAATGCCGGGTTAATGAATACGCAGAGCATCCAACAAGGCAGCATTATTCACAAAAACATATTTATTTTGCTGCTGTTACATCAGAAAATGAGTTGATAACCAAAGAAAAGGAAATTCATTGTTTTGTTGATCAGGTGGAAAATTTGAGGTTCTTTAGAACATTCAAACACTGCTAAAATGATTAGTTTTGAGAATGTATATAGGACATCCTCAAGAGGATTGCGGGAGTGCTGGGACCAATCCCAGCTGTCATTGAGGAACCCTGAACTGGTTGCCAGCCAATTGCAGGGCACATGGAGACAGACAACAGTCACACTCACAATCAATTTAGAGTCTCCAATTCATCCAAGTTTGCATGTTTCTTTCCTTAACCGTTGTGGGAATACATCATGAGGTCAAGGACACATTGCTGACATAGACTCGAGCATGCAGATTTACCAGCACTCTTACTAAAATAAATGTGCTGTCTTTTAAAATAATACACAGATTTTACCCATGTAAAATACTTGTACACTAATTAAAAAAATATAGAGATTGGTGCACTCAAATGCCTGCGATTGGATGGTGACCAGTCAAGGGTTAAAATGGATGGATGGATACGAAAATGAAAGGGTGTTAAGATTTAAGGAGTGTGAGGAAAAGTGACGAGTTGAGTGATAGTCTGTTGTATATAATATTAATACTGATTGCCCCAGAAGGGTGTTGTAGCTGTTCAAGAATTTAATCGCTTAATTGCAAGAGGGAAGAAATGTCTACTAGTCTTGATATGCCTTGATTGGTAGTGTCTACCCAATGGAAGGAGCTGGTGGCCAGGATGTGGAGGATCTGAGAGGATCCTGCTTGCTCTTATCCGAGTTCAAGTGGCGTGCAAGTCCTCAACGGTAGGAAGGGTGGTGCCGAAAATCAGTTCAGCAGTCTTCATTGTCTGTTGCAATCAGAGTTTGTCCTATTTTGTGGCAACTCCAAACCAGACTGTGATATAGGTGCACAGTTCTGATTCAATGACTGCTGTGTAGAACTGTCTCAATCGTGCTTATGGGAGGCCATGCTTCCTCATAAGCCCCAAGAAGTACATCCTGTCCTGGGAGTTTTTGAGGATGTAGTTGATGTTGATCTCCCACTTCGGGTCCTGTGAGACTGTAATTCCAATGTAATTCCAAGGAATTTAAAGGTCTCGTTGGTTGACACAGATCAGTTGTAGAGCGTGAAGGGCAGCTTTGATGAAGGATGAGGTCCACAATTGTCTCTGCAGTCTTTAGTGCGTACAGCTCCAGGTTGTCCATACTAAAGTTCCAGCCTCTCCACTTCCTCGCAATGCATAGACTCATCGCCGTCTCTAGTGAACCCGATGACTGTGGTCTCATCTGCAAACTTTAGGAGTTTGAAAGCTATGAGGTGCAGTCATTCGTGTAGAGAGAGAAGAGGAGCAGGGAGAGAACACAACCTTGGGGTGTCCTGATGCTGAAGGTGGATGTGAATGACGTAGTGTTTCCCAGCTTCACCAGTTGTGTCCTGCCCATCAGGAAGTTGTAGATCAACTGGCAGATAGCAGGGGAGATGGTGAGCTGGAGAAGCTTGGAGGAGAAGAGTTCTGACATGATGGTGTTGAGCAGAACTCCATGAATAGGGTCCTTGCATAGGTTCCCTCACTGTAAAGGTGTTCAAGGATGAAGTGCAGACCCATTTTGGCTGTGTTAATCACAAACCTGTTGATATTTTGTTTACAGCTGATATGACATTAGTAGGAGTCACTGACACTATAGTGGTACACATACCTGACTCTGGTGCAGGCAGCGTGGGATCAATTCCCACTCAGTGATGGCCTTGATATCTGCCCTGCAACTGGCTAGCAACCAGTTCAGGGTGTGGTTTGCCTATTGGCTGAAGCTAACTGGGTTAGACTCGAGCTCTCCCATGAGGATTGGCGCCTTGGATAATGGATCGGATTTGGATAATGTTAGTCTTGCAATTACTCAGGCACATTTTATGTTCACATTGCTAACACGAGCAATGACTTCTTCTTTTCCTTTCGGCTTGTCCCATTCGGGGTCACCACAGCGTGTCATCTTTTTCCATCTAAGCCTATCTCATACATCTTCTTCTTTAACGAGCACTGTCCTCATGTCCTCCCTCACAACATCCATCAACCTTTTCTTTGGTCTTCCTCTTGCTCTTTTGGCTGGCAGCTCCATCCTCAGCACCCTTCTAC
Source organism: Syngnathoides biaculeatus (assembly GCF_019802595.1). Classification (NCBI taxonomy): domain Eukaryota; kingdom Metazoa; phylum Chordata; class Actinopteri; order Syngnathiformes; family Syngnathidae; genus Syngnathoides; species Syngnathoides biaculeatus. Next base: position 27,554,374 of record NC_084648.1, on the reverse strand, counting down.
CAATATACTCACTCTCTCGCCTCCGAACATGTCCAAACCATCGAAGTCTGCTCTCTCTAACCTTGTCTCCAAAACATCCAACTTCAGCTGTCCCTTTAATGAGCTCGTTTCTAATCCTATCTAACCAGTTCACTCCAAGCGAGAACCTCAGCATCTTCATTTCTACTACCTCAAGTTCTACTTCCTGTTGTTTCTTCAGTGCCACCGTCTCTAATCCGTACATCATGGCCGGCCTCACCACTGTTTTATAAATTTTGCCCTTCATCCTAGCATCCTAACACTTGCAATGTATTCTTGATTAATGTTTGTTCATATTTTACTGTTATGTAGAATTTTATTAAGATAAACATTTTATTTAATTATCTTCATCTTAATTACCCATCTTATCTCTAAAGTTACACTCACGCATCTTCGTGTTGTCTGTAAATCTCATCGGCGGTCTATTGCTTTAAATGTTGCTGCTGTACTAAAGGATTATGGGGAGTAAACTTCCTTTCCGATCTTAAAGGTTCCTCATTAGTAACCTATGCTAAAGGTGACCCAAAGGTGACATGAAGGCACTTTTTGTAAGCAATTTGTAGAATTCTAAGGACGTATCCTCCAAGTAATTCTGGTCCATCTTGCTCGAAAAGGATAGGAAAGGAAAACTCCAAAGCAAAATTGACATTCCGAAGATGGCTATTAACCCCCAGGGACCCAACACTGCCTCAAACAAAACCCTATTGCTTGCTATTAATTTTTCAAGTAAAGTTGTGTACATGCAGTATGTCATGACTCTGGACAAATAGCTTTGTGTGTGTGTGTCATTTATGTGTATCATGAGAACTGTACATGCTACTCTCTTGAGAAAATAAGGCGAGATCAGATTCCATTTCTTCCCTTTGCAATACAATCTATGTTAACGTACCCCATACCCAAAAGGCTAATTGGATTACAAAATCAAGTGTCATTTGTACAAATGTAGTACTTTCAAAAGTATCCATAAACCCCTTGAACAACAACAAGCATTTATTTGTCCAGTGAGTGGATATTTCCATTACTTTCTTGATTTTCTTTCTGGATGTATGCACTAAATCATATCATTCACCCCAACACACATGATAAGGAAAGAGTCGGGGTGAGTGTGAATCACACAGGAGTAGCTGGCGATCAGCTGGGGATTCGTTTCATTGCTCAAGGTTACGGTGGTTTTCAAGAAGTCAGACAGACAATTTCCTACCACCTTTTTCCTAAGCCAGGTGTGTCACCACTGTTTTGTATGACAAATAATTATATGTTTGAACCAATACCCAGACGCTCGCATTTCAGCCAGGAGTGGTCATCGCAAACAGTACAAAGTTATTACATCACTTCCAACTGACACAGTCCAACTATGACATATGGAAGCTATCAAAATGTGTCAGAAAGTAGAAGTTGAGGGGAGTCGGTGGGGGCAAGATTTTTTGTGAAGGACAAGTCGAACATGCAATTGTTTCCCACGTCTCCCTGCACATCTGCACATGGGCCACGGCACACCATGGTGAATAAATTCCTTGATAAGTGCAGTACAAACAGAACATCATGCCAATAAAAAAAAAATAAACAAAAACAATGGGCTCTTGGAAACTTCTCAAATGACTCTCTAGAAGTTTGCACAAGAATTTCCCTCAGTCGCACATACACACACATAATTTACCTTATTTCTTCTAGTACTGGAGCCAGTTTCTTACCTGATCCATCTGCCCCAATTTGGCCATTTGTGTTAAGTAGTTCAGGGGGTAAAAAAGGTTTGTGTTAGCCTGAGCTCCCTCTAATCCTTGGCCAGCACAGACCATGGGTGTTCACACATACACACTCAAACACTGCAGCTGCACAGCAAGCATGATGGGGGGCTTGAGTGGGTGAGACTTTGTGGTGGGCTTGAGTCACGGTGGACTACTCAGGTCTGTTATGCAAGAGCAATATGATAACTTTTTTTTTTACGTGTAGTTGTGTAGTTCACAGTGACCCAAGAATTCAAAACAGATGTTATTGTAAAAAGGAAAATTTACACCACACCAGCTGCAGGGGGTCTATAAGTTAGTATTGTATTTGGCCCCCACTGTAATTACACCAAATGAAACCTCAGAAAAACTTTTAAAGAAAAAAACAACATTTAACCCACAAGTGCTCTTTTTCCATGAATGTTGACCCAAGCTCAGTCTATCAGTACATAGTTCTCGGTCATTATATACCCACACATGTACAAAGCAAACATAGCAAACCTTCTGTTCCCTGACACAACCTATTTCCAGTAAATTAGTGGAAGTAAATGAGGCACCTGATGCGTGTGTGCTTCACAGCTTATAGCTCCCCAGTAGACTCTTGACACAGCCCGGAACAGAATCTCCCCTGGGAGCAACCTGTTCTGTGGCGTGTCAGTGGGAAATGCAGGGTAAAAATCAAGAAAATATGCGCCCACGGTGCTGTGAAAACACTGGTACTCACTGGTACCCATTCATCCGCATTCCTCTCCGGCTCTGCAGTCTCTCACTCACATTCATTTCACTGTAATTGCTATTATGAGGAAAACACAGATTTGTGTGAAAGGGAGATTTATACGGTGTCAGTGACTTCATGGGTCAATGACAAGAACCCATGGTGTGCTGTTTACACAATAGTGAGGGCACACACAGCTGAAATGAAATGTCCTATTAGTGCCGGACACAGACCTCCCATATGGAAACCTTTATTGTGGACCATTCTGTTCTCAAGCACCCAAATGAACTGAGAAAGTATTGAAAGCAAATCTCTGCTCATCAAGGGACACAGATGTTGCATGTTGTCTTTAACTCTGTATCGAACACGTTCAAATATTTGGAAAGGGAACAGTTTTACTCCAGAAAATGTCTGTAATACAGTGCAAGAATGTATTTATTTATTTTATTTCTTGAACATTAATTGTTATTTATGCTATAATACTTTTAAATATAACTTCTTAATTTAAACACCAGTACTTATAGGACCCAGCGGGCGGACTGGCTTTGCCAGATTGTTGCCATCCATGCCTCGTTCCAGCACTTCCTTGTTTCTGATCCTGAATGAGTCTATCAACCTCTGCCTGTCCTCCGACGAACCCAGTAAGCTTAAGGTCCTTGATACTCCTGCTCTCTCTGACTGACCTCCCGGCGTACGACCTTGGAACGAACAAAGACCTTCTTTTAACTGCCTTCCTGCTTACCGAGTCGTGCATTTATGTCCACACTCGAGTTCTCGTTATGACAGATAGAGACCCTTTTTTTTTTTTTTTTTTGTGCGGCAGCAATATGCTTCAATAAAAATGATTCTTGTTTCTTGAATGAATAACTTTGGCAGGTAGATGTCTCCTGCTCCCTGAGGTTGTGGGATCTAGTTCCTTGATGTAGAACCACTATGTCCACCACAGTGACACAGGAGTCCACCTTTCAAACAAAATCTCCTCAGATTCCAGCAGCCTTTTCTAACACAAGGTCTTATAGTATTTTGCAATACCCTTTTATTATTTTCGCCTAGAAGATATTCATTCAACAAAGAAAACCCCACTGACCATAAATTTGTCTCCAAAGTTACCTAACTTGTGTTCAGCTTATCCTGGTGATTTAATAACCGAGAAGTTGACATTGGTCTCTGGGCCTCTTCCTGGGCCTATTTTGGGGTCTTTAGTTGGCAATTAACTATTAATGTAATTGTCACCAGACTCAAGTTGTACTGACTTCATGACATTTCCAGCCACATATGCAGAACCACAGTCATATGTGCCGACACTCATGTACAAATCCAGGAGGATTTACATAGAAATTGATGTACAGATTTGTAGAAAAGTGTCACCATATCTAGATCTGCCAATTATCTTGCCTGTGAGAGAAAACAATGAATGAATGAAAACAGCCATTGTATTTGCTCTCACCAGACTGTGTCACGCTTCTGTTGCTGTGCTGGTACTCATATTTACCATGTTAGAGCTCTCTTGAGTGTGGAGAAACAATAGGCCCATGGTTACTTTTTCACTTTTCTTTCTCATAGTAACCTTTGCAGCATTTTATTCAGTAAAAATGAGAAAGTTGTCTCAAATTGGGGAGAAAGGCTGTAATTCACTGTGCACTATCAATGAGGTTTGGATGCAGTTGTGTATGTTGTATTGGAGAAAAAGGGATTTATTTCTACACTCAAGTCTGTTTTGCATAGTCCCCTTCGTTATTCTGTACCCGTCACTGCATTTGGCACTCAGTGATCAACATAATGCTCAATGGAAGGGTGGACTCTCTTGCTTCTAAAGCAATCAGATGGTAACCTAAACAGCACATCTGTTCTTTTTTTATGAAGTAGTTTTTTACTTGTGGATGAGGAAACCCAGTTAGCTGATAGCAATTCAGGAGGTGTTTTTCCCAAGGCCTTTTTTGCCGAAAAGGGCCAACAACCAAGTGTGGTTTCTGACATAGGCAGCCGCCTAGGGTGGCATCCTGTGGGGCCCGACCGCCACCCCCATTGAAGATCAGCCAGAGGTGCACAATTGACACGCGGCGCATGTTCGCCAACGCTGACTTCAACACGCAGTTCATGATCTGATTTCAGGATGCCGTGTGAAAACTCACACTTTGCTGGGTTCTGTTCAAAAGTCACAGGCGGTACAGTTCCAGATCCTCTGTTAAGGTGCAGATGCTGATGCTTTAGCTTGATCTCTGTGTAGAATAGAGTTGAACTTTTTTCTTTAGGATCCTGGTTTACATTTACTCTTGTCTAGTGTAATTGAATTACTTACAAAGTCTTAATTCACATACTCAATATAGACAAGGATTTTAAAAGGATGGTTTGTCTAAAAGGACCATCTGGTGAGCTTGTGCTTAGTGCTTCCGTTGGCAACTGCCGGCTTGGTATGCAAATGTAAGTGGATTTAGTCATTTTTGCAAGTTAGTGTGAAGAGGGATCATTCAGCTGTTTCTTGAAACTGTCAAAAAAGACAAAAAGCATCCCCATTTGCACAAGGTCATTGTTGTGTCAACATGCTCTTAATTAAACCATAAAAAATGGAATGAGGTATTATTTTGTCTTATAAATATCAGAAGGATACATTAATTTTGTAGTTCCTGTACAAATGTGGCAAGTTAGACAAAGTGGACAATTGCAACAGAAAAGGTATCTTTTCTTGCTTGCCATGTCTGAGCTCTTCCAGGGGAGGGTGGATTAAAACAGGTCAGGCTGTGGGGTCAGCCAAGGAACCCCGGGTCAAAAGTCAGAGGCAAGAACGACCTCTGCATTCCAAATGACTGCTGCCCATCACACACGCAAACACACACACAGGTACACACACGCACACTCACACACAGTTAAGGACAACATGTCTGCACGACTCAATCCTTTGCCACAACAGAATGTGGATGCACGTTTTTTTTTAATCCCAAGTATGAACCATCACATTCCCAGAATGCTGATGTTACCAGACAAGTCTCTTTGGACTACCTTTGTGTGTCTTGACTCAACAATGAATCCAAGCACTGCTTCCTGTACTCGGGGTCTTAATGATGCAATAGTTGTCGAGAAGTGTCTTCAGGTCAATTGTCTTTTCTGATCATGTAGTCAGATGTTTTACAGTAACAGAAAAATATGCATATGAAGTTGTTGCTTGCATTTTTTTCAGTTATTCATTGTCCATTCTGAAGGTGTGTCAGTATTTAGCTACAGTATGTCCCTAAAACCAGTTACTTACAAAATGTGTTTTCATACTGTTGGAATTTACACTGTTTTTATCTAACAATGTTGATAGGATTGGGTTGAATCAAATCAAATGAATGTTTTTGTTCTCTTTTTCAGAGTATCCCAATTCCAGAGAGGACAAAAGCAGGTGAGTTTGTTGATACAAAGATTGCAAATGTATACCCACACTCTTTGGTGTGGTTTCTCATATGTTATAACGTGTTTTTGCTGCCTTTACTGTTGCAAAAACATAATTGTCTACAATTGTCCTGATCTGCCTCCATCCGTTGTCATGTGAGGAGCATTTGCAGTACATTTCCTGATATCATTGTTGAGTAATCAGCATGGTGCAAGAGAGAGAAGGAGGGAATGAAAGGGAACCGGATCTGGTCCAATGACTCGCTTGATGTTAGTCTTGATAAGGGCCCGGACTCATCGAGTGGACCATCTAGCCTGTCGCCTTTCTGAGATAAGATCCAGACTTGTTGTCGAGCCTGATGCCCAAAACTTTTGACCTGCATTTGTTTACCCGCAGCTGTCAAATCTCACTCAGTCACTTCCATATTTCAGTCAGCATTGAAAAAGTAGAATACAATTCTTCCCGTTTGTTCAACAACCATTCCTCCATCCATTTTCTATACTGCTTATCCTGTTCACAGTCATGGGGACCTGAGGTCTAACCAAGTTGACTTGGTAAAACGAAAAGTACATGCAGAGTACTGGCCTGTTGACCATGAAGTGAGAAGGTCCTCCAAAAATATTTTTTTTCCACCTTATAAATATTTAAGTATCAAGGCAATGATTTCAGTAAACACTTTCCTGTCATTTTTGTAATGTCTAGCTGTGTATGGGCCATCATTAGTACTAACAATACTACCTAGTAATACCTTTGTTCGTCTGTTGGAAAATGGCAATGTGATAATATTACAAAGAACCCCAAGAGTGCAATGCACATGTGCAGTCAACTGTTTAGATCACGGGTATCCAAAGTCTGGCCAATAGCATATGATAAAAAATAATAATTACATCTGGACCTCATCAAAACATTACAAAAGAGACATATGTCCACAACACTATTTGCTGAGTCACCAAAAAAACACAAAACTGAGATTCAGGCTGTCATTACTTGTTTTTTTGTGTGTGCTTCTCATTTCTTGACCTACATTGATTTTAGCATGTTTGATAGTAAAAGCTCCCACATCCCACATTTCTGTATGCGTCCTTCAGTGGACAAGCTTCGGAAATTCCTGTGCTCACTATGCACGAGACTTTCAAAATATGCGGATGTCGTACATGCCGTCAAGCATGATGATGGGTGGACTTCTCTCCGTGACATTACAGGCAAAATATTCCAAAATTATAAATTAGTGTACAAGATTGCTGGCACTCCGTCGTATCTGTATTAAATGCAGTTCCAAATTGTTAAAGAATTTGTTCCATTCCAGACTACTCGCAATCATCAAATCATATGACCTCCTGGAGATGAATGAGCTTCAGTGTCTTGTATTTTGTCAATATCTCGCAATGCTACAGGTCATCCACTTTATGAATCAACCCGAAGGAGAATACCTTTGTGTCTCCCACCTCTCTGGCTCAACTTTCTCAGCCATCAGTCTGGTGCTGTTGCACCAGGTCATCAAAACTACGGATGAACAGAGAAGTGGCTGGTGGTGGTCCGTGTTCAATAAATATCACACCATGTCCTCAGTCCTTCAACAAACATTGTTGTTGAGGTAGTGTGACTCGAGGACGAGGCTTTCATATTGCCCCCCGCTGCTGCAAAGCCTGCTGGGAGTCCTCACTTGCTATTGGTATGTCTGACCTTGTAATTACAGCCACCTGCTGTGAAAGCCTCTTGCAGAAAACGTGCAGAGGCTGTTAGCATCTCGGTTCATATGACAGCACCGAGTTGAAAGTCAAAAGTCCAAACTTTTTTTTTTAAATTGAGTTTTGCAAAAGGCACCATGCAAACTTCCAAAGGGCTGTCATTCTCTTTAATTTTACTTCATGTAAACCAATCTGGCTTCTGCAGTCCAGTTATGTAAGCATCAGTGCTGCCTCTGTGTGATGGGAAGTCGGGTATTTAGGCTGTGAGAAGTCGGTGGAGTTTTTGAGGCCTTGATTGAGCACAAAGCCGAGTGTTCATTATGGTATTTCAAAGACCCCTCTGTATCACTATTTAAGTTCCTGGGAATGACACATTTGTGACAGCTCCGACATCACACACTATGTCCTAAGGGCTCCTGTCGTGGCACCATGAGAGACTTCTCCATTCATGGTTAATTTATATCTGCATAACAACTGAGGCACTTTAATGATCTGCAAGAAGCTCAAACAGCCCCACACCCGTCATGCTCTGTCACTTAATGTTCTCCCTTCATCTGTGAGTGTGCTCAAGCGTGCAGTCCGTGTCCCATCAAAAGAAGATGTGTCTTCCAAGTTAAAAGTGAACTCCCTGTTGTTGTGGAGGTTTTCATAGGTTTACACTTGTTACATCTTTGTACAGCACTGGTGAACGTGTCACTCACATAACCTCCTTTGTATAAGGATAGCTGACTTAGTTCTGCATGTTGTTTTGTTTTCAATTTGGGCAAGGTGATAATCGTGTCAAAAATTCCTCACAGCGCAACACAGAATCAATATCATGATGCAAAAGAAGGAGATTTGCAATATGTTCAGTTTAGACTGAACACTGTTTGAATCCTGTAAGAAATTGATGCTGACCCTGGAAGTTGTAAGACAAGATACATGCAACTTTGAATCTTTGGAAAATATTACAGACAGTAACTGTACAAAATTGGGTGGTGTCATGATCCTGGCGGTCCAGCCCGGGCTGCACAGGTGCCCGTGTGGTCGCAGTGATTGGGAGGCACACACCTGCGCCTCATGCTGGCTGATTGGTCCCAGTGTATATAGGACCATAGGGACGACTGGTTTGGCGCCAGATCGTTGCGGTTCAAGCCCCATTCCAGCACTCCCGTATCTCTGATTGGATTCCCGTGTGTACCATGATCTCCGACCGACCCTGTAAGCCTGACTCCTTTAATACTCCTGCCTGCTTTGATCGATCTCCCGTGTACCGTCTCCTGCCTGCCCGCTGACCTGCTCTCTATGTCCGATGTCTTGACTATCGCTGCTGCACCTGACTGCCTGCCCGACCTTGGAATAATAAACGTTTTTCCCAAATTACCTCTGCGTCTCCCGTGTACTCCTGCATTTGAGCCCTATCTCTGTTCCGATTGGTCGTGACAGGTGTGTTGTGTGGCAGTCATTCATGTAGATCCAATTAATATGATGGTCAATACAAAAATGAGAGTCCATCATCTCCTCATAAAGCCCCTTAGATTTTTATAAGTCGGAGGAATGATTTTACTGTATGGAATTTACATATTTTTCTCCCTTGCAATGAATTGGATGAGATAAATAAACAAAAATACTGAAAATAATTCACTCATTACAACATTGAGAATGGAATGAGCGCCGACGGCTTGTGTGGTTCTGTCCCTAAATTATTTCCTCGGCAACTCTTAATTGTTACACAGGATGTTCTGTCTTGCATGTCTCATCGAAGCATAAAGAAAATTCACCGATCTATTCTGCTTCAAATTTACAATAGGTTGTTTTGTCTAATTGTTACTGCATATGCATATTTGTACATTAGAATTAAATAAATACACGGGGATGTACATTTGTCAGTGAAAATAATAAGGCCCAAGTTGAAACCTAGGATTCACACAGAGATGGCAATTATATTCTGTTTATCTCAGTAAACAGAATGTTCTTTCACATCAGATGAGCTGCTGATCGTGTGACTAACCATTTCAGCCCTAGCAAGCATCATTTGGAATCCATAAAATTGGCACTTTTCCACACCAATTTTCCCTCACTTTAGACTATCACAATGAAAACAATCGCTAGTCACACAGACAGATTTGTTCTTTGTTCAAATTCTCCCTTACTCTACTTTTCCCCTGCTGAACCCCTATAGCGACACGCCTTTTGGGGACTTTGGGGGGTGGAAAGATGAAATTAAACACCAGTAGCCAAAAGCCAAGTCCAAATTAGTTTATGACTGATATTTGTTTTTTTTTTTTTTTTTTTACTGTTCCTGCCTTTTTAGACTGCTTTATCCTACTTTTTTGCCACATACATACATAACACAAGAGTCGCTGTCTTTGTGCAAGGTCACATTCCAGGCTTTCCTCGTCAGTGTAATAGCCCCCCCCACCAAAACACGAACCCCTCCTCTTTCGCTCCCTTTGCTTCCTGTGTGGAGACTTCTACTGTACACCTTCCATTTCCACTTCAACCAGCAGCGACTACATTTGTAGATACTATCCTTACTCGCGTTAAAATCCCCAGGATCCTTTTTGTTCCTCCTCTTGCATTTGAGAGCCCTTTTGGCACTCGTCTGTGCTTCACTGGCTCTCTTTGAAGGAAACCAAGCCCGATGAGGGGGAATTTACAACAGGAAGCCTGCTTTCTCGACTGCCAGACTTTCAACTAAACCATCTCTGAAACAGTTTTGGAATTTCATTGGTTATATAGTGAGTCAATAAGTTTATTGAACAGGCAAAAATGTTAGTATAACTATGCTATAGAACCAATTGTAGTGAAAATCATTTACCTGTACTTTCAAATCCATTATGGTTGCCAGGGGTTGACCAGCATCCCTTTTAACATTGAAAATAAATAAAAGCAATAGTCAGTGATGGTGTAGTGGTCCACATGCCTGCCTTTGGTGCGGGCAGCGTGCGATTGATTCCCGCTCAGTGATGATGTCAATATCTGCCCTGCAACTGACTGGCGACCAGTTCATGGTGTAGTCCACCTTTCGTCCGAAGCTATCTGGGATAGGCTCGATAAATGGCTTAGATAATGACATGGCAATAAATAAAAGCTCCTCGGTTCCCTATCTGCAACACTCGGTTAACCAGATTTTGTACACTAATCTGACCACACCATAGTCTCCTGCATTAACAAGTTATAATTACAGTAATTGTGTACGAAAAACAAGTCCAGGCCATAAATATAAAGTAGTAGAATAAAAAATAGTGACAAAAAAAGAACACTTTCTTATACCTTTATTCCTGTAGTTTTTTTCCACATTGGAATTGGAGGGGCACAAAGTAAATCTTTGCATGCTGTTCATAATCACTGTCACGATGCGGGGCTCAAGGATGGACCGAAATGCACGACTCCAGAGACAGCAGACAGTACAGAGGAAACCTTTATTCGGTCCGAGGTCTGAGATCAGGTAGACAGTCCAAACAATCCGTAGTACCAGTACGAATGGGCTTACGAGGGTGGTCAATGAACAGGCGTGGGTCGGTGCATGGAGGTCAGAAGTCGAGAAAGCAGGAGTGCGGGAATGAGGCATGAAGAGCAACGATCTAGCAGAGTATTAGTCGTCCCCCGGGTCCTATATGTACTGGGTCTAACCAGTGTTCATGAGGCGCAGGTGTGCACCCTCAGATTAGACGGCCACACCCAGCCCTGGCTGGAATCCAGGAGCATGACAGTACCCCCCCCCTCAACGGCCGGCTCTGGACGGCCCAGGAGCATCAGGGTGAGCCGCGTGAAAGTCCCTGATGAGGGAGCGGTCCACGACGAAGCGGGAGGGGATCCAAGAGCGCTCCTCCGGGCCATATCCCTCCCAGTCCACCAGGTACTGGACCCCCCTTCCTCTGCGGCGGGAAGACAGCAACCGGCGCACAGTATACATCAACCCACCGTCGACCATGCGGGGGGCGGGGGGGACTTAAGTGGAGGAGCCAGCGACGACGTGCGATTCGGGCGAAGTCTGCTGACGTGGAACATAGGGTGCACCCTCATTGACCTGGGCAGTTTCAACGAGACGGCGACCGGGTTAATAACCTTGGAAACCGGGAACGGGCCAACGAACCCGGGAGCAAGTTTGCAGGATTCCGTCCGCAGCGGGAGATCTTTGGTGGAGAGCCACACTCGCTGTCCCACTCTGAGCTCTGGTGCGGCCCTTCTCTTGCGGTCTGCTGCGGCCTTGTAGGCACTGCTCATGCGCAGCAGTGTCCTCCGAGCTGCTTCCCAGGTCCGTTTGCAGCGTCGCACCACGGCCAGGGCTGACGGAACTGCGGAGTCTGTGACCAGTGGAGGAAACAGGGACGGAGGGTAGCCATGCACGACATGGAGTGGAGCCATACCTGTTGAAGCGGAGGGTAGAGAATTGTGGGCATACTCCACCCACTTGATGTGCTGGCTCCACGTGCTCTGGTCCCTGGATGCCAGACATCGAAGACCGGTCTCTAATTCCTGGTTAATCCTCTCAGTCTGGCCATTAGACTCTGGGTGATGACCCGATGTCTGACTTGCTGAAGCGCCGATGAGGTTGCAGAACTCCTTCCAGAAACGGGCGCTGAATTGCGGACCCCTGTCCGAAACGATGTCCTGGGGTAGGCCGTGGTAACGGACGACCTCGTCTAATACCAACTGGGCTGTCTGCTTGCCCGACGGGATCTTCGGAAGCGGCACGAAGTGGACCATCTTGGAAAAACGGTCCACTACGGACAGCACCACTGTGTTCCCTTGTGAAGGCGGCAGGCCAGTGACGAAGTCCAGCGTGATGTTTGACCACGGACGAAAGGGGATGGACAGGGGTTGCAACTCACCAACAGGCCGTAGGCGGGAAGTCTTATTGGCAGCACACACCGGGCAGGCGTTGACGAACTCCCTTACGTCCTTGCTGAGGTTAGGCCACCAGAACCTTTGTTCGACCACTGAATGTGTCTTCGCCATACCCGGGTGGCAGACCGTCTTGTTGGTATGGGCCCAGTTGATGACGTCTCCCCGCAGAGATGGGATGACGAAAAGGCGGCCCGACGGACAATCCGCGGGTGGCGGTGTCTCTCCCAGGGCCTCCTTCACCCGCGACTCGATCGCCCAGGTGAAACTGGACACGAAGCACCCCGCTGGCAGGATAGTAGCGGCGTCTGAATCCGTGCGCCCTCCCTCGTGGATCCGCGAGAGTGCATCCGGCTTGCCGTTTTTGGAGCCTGGGCGGAAAAACACCTTAAAGTGGAAGCGGGTGAAAAATAGGGCCCACCTGGCCTGACGGGCGTTCAACCTCTTCGCAGACTTCAGGTATTCAAGGTTCTTATGGTCCGTGAAGACAACGAACGGTACTTGCGAGCCCTCCAGCCAGTGCCGCCACTCCTCCAACGCGCTCTTGACCGCCAGCAGTTCCCTATCTCCCACGTCGTAGTTCCTCTCTGCCGGGGTCAACTTTCTAGACAGGAACGCGCACGGGTGAATCCTTCCATCCCTGGGACTCCTCTGCGACAAGACTGCTCCGATTCCTGAATTCGATGCATCCACCTCCACCACAAACTGGTTTTCTGGGTCCGGAATAATGAGAACGGGCGCAGTAGTGAAACTTGCCTTGAGCCTGCTGAAGGCCTCCTGGCAGGTCCCGGACCAGTCGAAGGGGGTATGTGGCAAGGTGAGCGAATGCAGAGAAGCGGCCACGGAACTGAAGTTCCTTATGAATTTCCTATAGAAATTGGCAAATCCCAAAAACCTCTGCACGTCCCTCCTGTTGGTGGGGGTAGGCCACCGCAGCACCGCGTCGACCTTCCCGGGATCCATCCGTATCTCTCCCTCAGCCAGGACGAAGCCCAGGAAGGACACGGATGCCCGATGGAACTCACACTTATCCATATTCACGTATAATTGGTGCTGCTGCAGACGCCGGAGCACCTCTCTGACTTGTTGAATGTGAGAGGTTAGGTCTGCTGAAAAGATGAGAATGTCATCCAGGTAAACAAAGACAGATCTGTTCAGGAACTCCCGAAGCACGTCGTTAATGAAGTTCTGAAAGACGGCCGGAGCGCTTGTCAGTCCAAAGGGCATCACAAGATACTCATAGTGCCCTGTGGGGGTGTTGAACGCCGTCTTCCACTCATCCCCTTCCCGAATCCGCACCAGTTGGTAAGCGCTGCGCAAGTCGAGCTTGGTGAAGATCCGGGCTCCCTGGAGGAGTTCGAATGCTGTAGAGATAAGCGGCAAAGGGTACCTGTTCTTGACTGTGATGTCGTTCAGTCCTCGGTAGTCGATGCAGGGTCGCAGCGTGGAGTCCTTCTTCTTGACAAAAAAAAACCCCGCACCAGCTGGTGAGGATGAGGGGCGAATGAGTCCGGCTGCCAGCGAGTCCTCGATGTAGTCCCTCATGGCTTGATGCTCTGGTCCGGTTAAAGAGAACAGTTTCCTTCTGGGAGGAGAGGTGCCTGGCAGGAGTTCAATTGCGCAGTCGTATGACCGATGTGGCGGCAGAGACTTTGCTTTAGATTCAGAGAAGACCTCCCATAGGTCATGGTAGCAGGAGGGCACTGCGGTCAGGTCCGGGGCGGTACTAGGTTCTGTTAGCCGAACCGGCGCGACTCGAATACCCCTGTCTCTCCGGACAGCGACACAGCGACTGAGACAGTCCTCTCCCCAAGTCTTGATCTGACCCGTGGTCCAATCTATGTGCGGATTATGTTCTCTACGTGCGTCGAAGACATGAAAGCTAATACGCTCCGAGTGAGCGTCTGGAAAGCTCATACGTAGCGTCTGAGTGCGATGTGTAACCCGACAAAGGAACTTGCCGTTGGCGGCATAGGCGTGACGAAACCGTTGCGTGGGGAAGGTTGCTGCCCCCAGGTCGTCGACCACGCGGGGATTTATCAGGTTAGCTTCCGACCCAGAATCTATGAAAGCCGTCACAGTGCATGAACGGGAGTCCGTTCCCAAGGTGAGGTGAAGAAGGGACCTCCCTGACCCCGCCGCGGTGTACCGCACACTCACCGGAGTAGAGATCCTGATGAGGCGCTGGTCCACCTTGAGGGCCAATGCGATGAGGGAGTTAAGCGAAGGCGGAAGATCCATGGCCACGAGGTGGCCACGGATCTGTGGGGACAGTCCCTCGTAAAACGCGTCATGGAGGGCTTCCTCATTCCAGCGGCTCTCGGCAGCCCGAATCCGGAACTCAATGGCGTAGTCGGACATGCGGCGACGTCCCTGGCGAATTGTCATGAGCGAGGACGCCGCCTGGCTTTCCGGAGCCGCGTACTGGAACACCTGGGTGAGCGCGCAGACGAAGCTCGGCCATGAGCGGCAGGTCTCCGAGTTACGGCTCCACTCGGCGGTGGCCCATGCCTCCGCCCTCCCTGTCATGTGGGAAATGACGAAGGCGATCCGGGAGCGGTCCGTGGGAAAAGCGGACGCTTGCACCTCAAAGTGGAGATCGCACTGCGCCAGGAAGGGCTTGACGTTACCGGAGTCGCCTGAGAACCGCTCTGGTCGAGAGAGCGGAGTGATGGTGGCACGGGGAGGCACAGGAGCGGCCGCGCTAGCTTGGGAGGCTAGCCACGGTTCCAGCTGGGTGCAGAGCTCCTGGATCTGGTGAGTCATACCCTGGAGAGCAGCCTCTTGCTCACCCAGGCGTTTGCCCTGCACTTGCAGCGCACGGCGAATGGCTTCAGAGACGGCTGGGTCCATGTTCTGGCTAGATCGTTCTGTCACGATGCGGGGCTCAAGGATGGGCCCAAATGCACGATTCCAGAGACAGCAGACAGTACAGAGGAAACCTTTATTCGGTCCGAGGTCTGAGATCAGGTAGACAGTCCAAACAATCCGTAGTACCAGTACGAATGGGCTTACGAGGGTGGTCAATGAACAGGCGTGGGTCGGTGCACGGAGGTCAGAAGTCGAGAAAGCAGGAGTGCGGGAACGAGGCATGAAGAGCAACGATCTAGCAGAGTATTAGTCGTCCCCCGGGTCCTATATGTACTGGGTCTAACCAGTGTTCATGAGGCGCAGGTGTGCACCCTCAGATTAGACGGCCACGCCCAGCCCTGGCTGGAATCCAGGAGCATGACAATCACAAAACATCATAGTATGAGAGGGTCTGTTTTACCTAAACAGCAAAGCATTTAGTGTTACATAAACTTTATGTACTTAAGTAAAGTTTGATGGCCGCAATTCTACATTTGTAGCTCCCATACAAAAAAAATTTGTTCAGCCTTCGTTAAAAGACAGGCAAATTACTCACCTTTTGTTGTCATTCAACAGCCACGGCATTTATATGAAAGGGGAAACAGGGAAGGAAAAAAATTTTTATTTGTATTTCATCTTTTATGTTCTTTATTGCAACGCTATTTATATGTCACACTTCTTTGTAGTAGGAATAGGACGACGTTAGTACCACTGCTGCACCTGACTGCCTGCACATTTTTTCACCTGCCACTCCAGTTTCCTCCCACATCCCAAGAAGATGCAACATTAATTGGACACACTAAATTGTCCCTAGGTGTGATTGTGAGTGCAACTATTGTCTGTCTGCATGTGCCCTGCGATTGGCTGCGGCAACCAGTTCAGGGTGTACCTCGCTTCCTGCCCGTTGACAGCTGGGATTGGCTACAGCACTGAGGATAAGCGGCTAAGAAAATGGATGGATGGATGGATTTACATTTAAGACAAAATTAGAAATTAATTGTCACAAAATGTTGTTGTCATTTTGGCTGTGAGCACTATGGCACCTCGTATTTACACTCGTCACTTTTATCTTGATGGGATTATCTAAAACGGCAGGATGACCAATTGGTTAGCACGTCTGCCTCACAGTTCTGAGGACCCGGGCTCAAATCTGACCTCGACTGGGTTTGCATCTTCTCATCCGACCTGTGTGGGTTCACTCTGGTTTTCTCCCGCATTCCAAAAACATGCATAAAAGGTTAAGTGAAGACTCAAAATTGCCCTTGGGTGTGAATGGTTGCTTGTTTTTGCAGTATGTTGCCTGTGATTGGCTGATGATGAGTTCAGGGTGTACACCGCCCCTCACACACAGTCAGCTGGGGTATACTCCAGCAGGAACAAACTGAGGAAGGAATGAATGATTATTATTTAACAACTAATTTGACAATGATAATAATAGTCACACAGACAGATTTGTTCTTTGTTCAAATTCTCCCTGACTCTACTTTTCCCCTGCTGAACCCCTATAGCAACATGCCTTTTGGGGACTTTGGGGGGTTGAAAGATGCAATAATAATAAGGTTGGGAGATGTATTTTTAACACTTGCTCTTACGGTGCCTCTACACTTAACTCCATTATACGGACGAGTACTGGAGCACTGACAAGGAGATGCATTATGTGAGAAATACTTGTTTTTTTTTCTCATCTGACATTGTTGGGCTGTCTGATATTTTGATTCAAGCATGATTTTTGTTGCATGGATGACTGGCAGATTATCAAACAGATAGTAGGGAGTTAGAAAGTAGGGAGTGAGGGTTTGGTTTGATTGAAGACTGTACTATCCAAGGAGCTTGGAAAAAATTCCGTCCCGTTCAGGCTCACACCCACACCCTGTATACTGTGCATACTTTAGCATACTGGCATATTTCCTTTCTTCTGTAAACATTAGAGTACAGTCCATTAGTTTTAATGATATGCACTCAGTGGATTATACACACCGTTTGAAGTCTGTGGAGGAACACCCACTGCCCTGGTTTTTATTCGCGGCCCTAATTTTCAGTTCAGATTGTTGTTAAGCAACACTTTGCTGTCCTTTAAAATTACACACGTCCAGAAAATATCCCCTTCATTATCATTACACTTAGTTCATCTACAGGTCAATTATATGGACAAAATTGATACACAAAATTGCATTTGGTCATCCCCTTGGAATAGTTAATGGAATTGTCCCTGAAATTTCAGGATATTGTTCATTCTTAAATCTTGACTGATTCTACAAGAAGGAATTAGACTCAAATGTCACTTACCCTGGCGTCCTTAAACTCTACCATCCTTAAAACATTAAATGTCATTAGAGAGGAAGACCAAGGTGTTTCCTGCATGTTTGAAGTTTGAGGGGGAAAAAAATCGCATAGAACACCATCATGGTCATCATCATCATTATATGAGCCTACTTGGCTGCCTCAAGGCCTGAACTGCACATCAGTGGAAACATGAGTTCATAAATTTATGACGATATTTTGTATTAGGACAGAACCAACTGTCCAACAGGTGAAGCTCAAAAGAGACAATTCAACAACAAATGGTTTCAGAAAAAAAGGATGTGGTTGAGTCAAAAGCCTGACCTCTAGTTGAGATGGTGTAGCATAAATTCAAGAGAGCTATCGATACCAGACATCTTGGTGAACTGCAACAGTTTTGTCAAGAGAAATGGTCCCAAATTCATCCTGATGGTGAAGCACATCTCATATGAAAAGAATAAAATAAAATGTAAAATAAGACCAAAAAAAAGTCCCTAGTTGACACAAACACAGGAAAGTTAACTGTTTATTTAGTGTAACCTCAAAGGCATGTGTTATTCACCCAGTTGTTGACTACACCGAAGGTATATTGACAACTGAAGGGCTCATCTTCAGTGGACCAACCACACAGTCGAGGCTTATTTTTAATGATTCCGAGGTATAAAACAAAAATAATATTCTATATGTGTCAGGTTCACCAATTAGACATTCATTAAACAGGACAAAAAAGGAAGCAAAGACACCAGTTCAAGTCTCGCGGAGAGAGAGGAGAGGAACTGTCTCGTTCAATTCACCACTGCACTCTCTGATTATTCTCTCCTCAGCACCTCTATTTATTTAGTTTTAAGACGCCCCTTATTTACATGGATGTTACCAAAAGGAGACGGCAAGCAAAACAGTTGGAAACAAGGTGTACATGTTTGTTCATGTGCGTGTGCATGTGTTGAAGATTACATAATATACAGTATATTATGACTGCAGGTTGCAGATTGTATAACGATTTACAACATAACTAAGTCATACCTTTCTTGAATAGCTTGCTTGAAATTTAGTGGAAACTTGCCTTTCATGGCTTGCTTGATTTTTTTTTCCCCCACAGTAATTTAGGGCATAGTCACATAGTTTAATAACATACACAGATGGAGGGCATTTCATGGGTAAAACATGATAATTTGGTTCATGTCAAATAGTTTGAAGACAAGTTGGCAGTAGCTTGGCAAAACGTGAGGCTTTGTGTAAAATGTGTCTTTTGCTGCCTGTATGTTTGCCTACCCCTGACCCTGGTCTTGTTAAAATAATACCGAAAAAGATTAATCCAAAATTATAAAAGCATATAGAGAAGTATCGTGAATTGCAAACATCGGAATACGTTATCAGTGTCAGGAAACCAGAAGGGACCATAAAGTCAATTGGCCGTGATGAGCATAGTGCAATCGGCAGTCTCGGGTACATTACCTTCACTAGCCAGACCAATTAGCAGGAGTGCTTGGTTTTCTTGCTTGAATGTGTGAGCGCTTAGTGGGGAATGCAATTGAGGATAATGTGAACAGTGCATATGACTCACCGTTACGTGCACAATAAACCCACACATTTAGTCATGGGTAGCACCATTATATAGGCAATTTATTCATATTAACATGATCTATCTTAACGCATTTTTAAAATTGAATTTGTAATGGCCTTTTTTCTTGAAGTATCAGCAGTTAATTAAAAAAACATTTATTGGTTAACATATATGTTAAAGGGCTCCTGTCCCGATATGGATTATTTTTAGTATGTTATTAATGAAAAAACATCAGCCATAATGGGCCCATGCGTTTTTTCACCACAAAACTTCATTTTGCCGTATACAGCTTTTTGTAACTCCCGCCATGAAAATCCTCTCGAGGGATTTGTTTTTCAAGAAGAAGCAGGAAGTGACGTAATGGACAGCGGCGCCCCCAAGTGGACTCGTTTGTTTCCATTGGTTTTACCTCCGGGAAGGTAGCCCATTGTTCCTTTATGTTAGCCAAAATGCCGGCTCATTGCATTGCTGGACATTGCTTGAACACTCGGGAGGATGGATTTACCCTTCATAAGTTTGCAAGAGACCCGGTTCGTTGTTAAAAATGGATTGCATGGGTGCAGAGGACGAGAGCTTTGTGGGTTCCAAATAACAGGTAGGCAGTAATGTGCCCAGGCTCGACGGTGTTCAACAAGTACTGCGGCACCCTTGACCATCCCCCTAAAAGCAGCACGGCTCGGCTCCAATCTATGCGACCATGGCGCTGAAAATCAGCCACACTGGCTGAGGCGCCGCGTTCGGCGGTCACTGCTTCTGCGAAGGCTGCGCGTCGGGCTTAGGGAATGGGGGCGGCTCTGAAGAACCCAGCCGAGAATGCCTCACTCAGCCGCGTGCACGCATAACGCACCCCGGCTCGACCTTATTGCTCAGTACTGCGGTGTCTGTGAACACCCCCCTAAAGCAGCCTCGGCTCTGTCATAAGCCACACCTGCCAGCTCATCATTTCTGCTGCGGAAGTGGATCGGACGGGGATGCGGTTTGGCCGTGATCGCATATCATCTGAATATGGCTCGAAACAATAGTGTAATATTGCCCCGAGGGCTTGAAACAATAGTGTAATATTGCCCCGGTAACTTCACTCGGTTGTGTGGTGTTGTCCTTTTCGAAAAGAGCTTCTGTGTCAGAAGGGGCGCGTTTTTCTCCCATAGTTAGGGTGCACCGCATGTTTTCATTGGCGAATGTCCGGGTGACATCACGGACGGAGGATGCAGCCAATATGGCGACCACTTGGATATTGTAGAATGACACTTCTGCAACTGCATTCACATTTATTTTTTCGTATAGACATTGAAGTGAATAATGTTACATGTATTTTTCATAACAATATCTATTTTAGAATGTTTATAGGGATGACACTTGGGCTTTAACCAATATGGTTAAGATATCCAATGTTTGTAGAGATGTTTCCCACTATTCCCTTATGCAAATTTAAAATATATTATCATTAACTGATTAGGGTTATACAAAGGGGGAAAAAAACAAACACACAAAATCAAACACGAGTCACTCGACCAGTCTTTCCAGTTCAAATCAAACGTATCTTCACGATCATGACCTCCAACAAGGCAGAAAACAAATATTGATCATATGATTGCAGAACTATTTCTTTTTAACAAAACATCACATTGAAGGACATATCTAAAACTATGAACAGTCACACTTCTCGTTTAATTCTAAATTTAAAAACGATATCTGTGAAACAAAAGAAAAATACCCCCAAAAATAGATTTGGTAGACGTTCTCAGCTTGTTTTTGATTGACATATTTGATTTTCAACCACATTTTGGCCTGCCCACATTTGGGTCGAATCTTGCATGCTGATATCAGCGAGAGAAGATGAGCGTGTTTCCTTATATTAGTTCATGTTCTTGGTTGCATCACAAATCAGTTGCCTGCCTCCACGTCATCTATTTGTACACAGTATTACCTGTGCTATAGTGGTTTAGAGACAATAACAATTAAAAATACGTGATTTTAAATATATTTGAGTATGCTTGTTTTGTAAAAAATAAAGAAATCCATTGCAGTAATGGTTCACTGTATACGAAAATAAGCCAAATGAAATATGAGGTAGTGCATGCAGACCCATTTTCATCTATACTGTATACTTATGCACTGGTTTAGTCAGCTCATTGTTGTATTCATTGGATCACTGACCTCTAAAGAGAAGTTTGAGGAGATGCCATAACATGGGCATTTGCTTTTGTGAAGTAAAATTATTTTTTTATAGTCACTAGTTGAATTGTTCCTGGATGTGTCTACTGCATAGACATATTTTTGGGATCATCCTCCAAAAAGCAGCAGCAATAATGTTGTCAACAATAGCGTGTAATTGCTGATGAGTCAGATTAAGACGCTTCACCTATTTGCAAAACTGTTTTACATTGCATGCCTCCTCGTTTTTAATAATAATACAACCACCCAGCCCCTCGAAAAAACACTTTCTGCATGCTGTGAACACACTCAAGGCATTTTCTGTGAGTGACTGACTGAGAAAGGATGATTGGCTACTTTGGTGCATTATTCAATGGTGTCAGAGTCATATTTAATACAGGCCTCATGACTTCCTTCAGAGGGCTGTTATGACTGTGAACCCATCCAAATGAATTATTGCCTCATTTATTTATATTTAAACAATAAATGGGGTCACTGATGGTGTAGTGGTACACATGCCTGCCTTTAGTGTGGGCAGCGTGGGGTCAATTCCCGCTCAGTAATGGTGTCGATATCTGCCCTGCGACTGACCAGCAACCAGTTCAGGGTGTAGTCCGTCCACCTTTCGCCCAAAGCTAGGTGGGATAGGCTCCAGCTTTCCCGCAACTGTTGTGAAGATGAGATGCTTGAATATTGTTATGACATGACAATAAATGGGTGGATAAATACTATTTTCTCAAACAAACATAAAAACGAAGCTCATCATTCATTTTTCCCGGGTCACATAAAATGAAGCGGTGGGCCAAATCGGGCCCCCCGGCCATAAGTTTGATACCTGATGCATTATATGCTAATCAAAACACAATCGAAGCACTCCCTGTGATTTCTGTAGTGTTTCATTTTTGAGAAATCCAACTAAAGTTCCTCTCCACTGACCATTTTAACCACTATTCGTGGTGAAGGCCGGTTCAGATCTGAGCTAGATTTAGAAATCTATAGCTAACTAGCATGGCTTGTCCGGGGCACAGTAAAATTTTGTACACATTTTGTAAAAATGCCTTGGATGACCAAACATACATGTTACTGGGGATGTCATAACATCCATTGGCATATATAGAAATGTTATAGATGTTATTACCACATCTCATTATCCCTGTGGTTCCCAGGACTCCATAAGAAGAATTCGAGTGAAATAAATGCTCCTTCCACAAAAGTAAAAAATACAGAAACAGTCAAGATACTCTCAAACTAACTTACTCAATCTTGGAAGAACCGATGTTCAACATGAATAAACCCCCTCTCTAGCCTTGATGCCATGCTGTACAGGTATATGTTTTAGCCTGCCAATAATGTGTAGCCAACAAAAAATGACCACAGCTGGCTAAGGTAAATGGAAACAACTGTGATGGGAGACCTTAGTTGTGCATCTAAAGCACTCAGATATTCGCCGTGACCACTGAAGCTTGATTCAAAAAGCACTTACTCACACTCACACTTAAAGTATATTCACACACACACACACGCGCACAGAGAGACACTGGAGAGAATAGAATATGAGAGTATTGCGGCACTGGCTGGATGTGTCCCAGCAGTTACCGCATTGACGGTTGCTGCAGCAGATGGGAGTGTACAGTCCAGACTGAAACAGAACAGCATCAGAGGCAGGATAAGGTAGAAACTTATGCAATTTTTTTTAAAGGCAGAGTTCTGGATATTCTAGGTAGCCGATTTATATTTTAGACAATCATACACTCAGAAGAAATCTTGAAGCAGTATCAATGTAAGCTTTTGGATGGAGCAAAAACTGAAATGATAAGCAACGAATGTCAATGAGGAAAAATAGATTGAAGTCAGTTTTGAGTTCAATCAGGCTGGTCTGTTGGCGGCGTCAGCAGCATGTCTCGCTCCATCAGGCTGCTCCTGCTGCAGAGGTCCTTCAGTGGCCACAACACACCCTCTAGCTCGACAGTCTTAGATATGATCAACAAAAACGTTTGGGAAAGCCGACTGACGGGTAAGTGAGATGAGCAACGCAATCCTTAAGTTTGACTAGTATTCATGTAATGATCTGCAATGTGTATCTGTTGGGTTCTGAATTGGTCATTGATGATGAAGTGATTCACACTTTCCAGCAGCCAGTGAGTTCAATTCCCAGAGGTGTGAATGTGAGATTAAATGGTTGTCTTTCCCTGCGTGGTGAATTATTTACTGGTGACCAAGCCAGTGTAATTCATGACTCCAGTTTCCAGTGACAGACAGATATTTCGATCCACACATTTACATACCTGGGAATTTAGGGGTATTGATTTACAAACTGTCAGCTAAAAATACAACCTACATATAAATGTCCTTTATAGTATTATGTACAATGGAAGGACTTCGATTGGGAATGGGAGATCAAAGATTATCTGAAATATCACAACAGGGCTATTGATTAGCTTGTTACAACCATGTTTCTTCAGACCTGCAGCATTCCTCTTAGCTATTGTTAATTTCATGTCATGCTTAAATGTCCTCTGTGCTCATGACAACTGGACCTTTATCCGTGTTACTGCAAGCACGGATGAGTGGTTCCTCATGCATTTCCTCTCTAACTAATGAGCCAGCCGTGCATGGTAAGGACCTGGTCCATTAGTCTGCTTTCAACTACTCTGAAGCAGTTTACGCCAACCTATGCTATAAATGCACAATCCACAGACTTGATGGGTCACCAGAGGTTGTTTTTTTTTACTCTCGGCGCTCACATACCAAGGCGTCCACACCATGCTTAGGCACGCTGAGCACACACAGTCCAAATTATTTGACTCGTATGAACACTTAATCCTGTGCTCCAGCATGCTCTGATGGGAGTAGGTGGGTCGAAGTATGGTAGCTTTAATTATGCATAGGCACATGTTGGATGTAAATGTGACAATAACCACTACCTTGCATTATGCATCCAATTGATAAAATAATACCAGAGGAAAGCTCATATAATGACAAGAATAAAGAGCTTGGTCTCAAATATACATTTTGTCACAACTTCGACATTCATTCTCTCAGATTTTTTGGTTGTTTTCAATGTTGCGGTAATACTGTTTTGAATCTTCAAATTATTTAATATAAGTCACAAGGCTGTAAAATTACAGAAATGCAGTATGATATCATAAAGGAATGATACGTTTTAAACTTAGTGAATGTGAGCAGGAAAAGGCTACATGCTCCATGCTACAGCAAATTACAAGACAGTTGTGATTCCACATTTATGTGACAAAGACTGGATTGTTTTAGACTTAATTTTTTTTTTGTTTTCTGTACAGTACAGGAAAAAATGTGGTCAAAATTAACTCTATTCAAACAAACAGCTACTTATGGATAGGTTTCCAATGACGTCACCAGAGGGATACAACTGCAATTTAGCGCAAGCTGTTTTCTCAACGGGACAAGCCGAAAGGAAAAGAAGAAGAAGAAGTGGGTTTTCTTTCTACATGGGCAGTGATCATTTAGGAGCTGCATGACAAAGCTGTAAGGAAAAATATATATAAAATGCTTAGTCTGTTTTTTTTCCCCAAAATGAGTGACTTCGATTGGCCCACAAATAATTTGGGTGCCATCATGTGACTGCCTTGTGTCATCTTATTGGGGAATTGGAGTCAAATGACGTGAGTGATCATGTTGGAATGGCCGCCATAGGGCTCTATGTTGAAGCAGAAGTCCAAAAATAGATAACACATGCACGAATGGATAAATAAAAGTAACAAGCAGCATGTCGATCATTGTTACTCAGAAAAAGTATTGATTCCTCTTCACATAAATACATAATTAAAAGTAGAAAGTTTGTTACATTCAAACAACTCCAACAAGTACAATTTATCCAAAATGTTATTTGAGCAAATGTATCGCGTGACTACCCAATTCTGGTATTAGATAGGTGTGAATATCTTCAAGAAGCATGAGTAATTTGATGTTTGACTACAACATCTTGCACGCTTCAAGTTCCCCAAAATCCTTACAGGTGAAAGAATTTGCCTTGCCCAAACCACGCCAAAAGTCAGTGCCCCTGGGCTCGACCTCTCTATTGAAGTAAACCGCACCAGGTAATAAACATCGATTTTCAAACTTTGTTCAGGATGTCGCGTCTTGTAAGCATATCTCACTGTCCCACATGAAAGACAGATTTCAAAAGTGGGTGAAACGGCGATTAGATTAAAGTAGAGCACATCAACATATGTCAGACATAGAGTAAATAACAACAAAAAAGGAATTCATTGATCAAGTGTGACAAGGGCGCGCTTGTCAAGATCTGTACTGTTATCAACTGTGTCATGGTGGAGCAAGCAAGTCCTTTTTTCTGTTTGGTCATCATGTTGTGAAGACGCTGTGTACTATGTAAAAACGGATCCCCTTTCACTTGATGTATGGATGTTTCCAGGCTACAAAGTGCAGGAACTCATTGTTTTGTCCCAAGAAGGACATGCTTACTCAATCTGTTTGTGACCACTTTTCCAAACACCGATGAGGCTCTAAACAAATTTTATTGGCCAAGGCACAAAAAGGAAGTTACTTGGATTGAACAGATACACTTTTAAATGAGACCTTATAATTGAAGCTTCTGAGGTTCTGTGTAAAACTAATAATGAGATACAGTATTAAAAATTACCATCATAATAAAGATGTTCAGATTTAAATGACATTGTCAAACAGGTATTCATTCAACAATTTTAGTTTGCAGTGATGTCAATCTGCATTACATAAAACCAAGAGCTGCATTGAAGATTTTGCACCAGAAAACTAGATTACCTATTCAAAAGATTAGATGCAGTTGCATACCACTGACTGCTGTGAAATCAGATCAAATCCTTCCCCAGTAACATTCAAAATGTATCTTCAGGTTGATTTTGGGGGGCTACAGCAGCACTTGTTAAGCATTTGATTGGGTTGTGTCTACTTTTATTTAGTGAAAGTGGAAATCGTATGACAGGATACAATCAAGATACAGAATATTGTTTTTTTTCATACATTTTTTTTTCAACCACACAGCATGTGATGCAGTCATGTGTGTGGTCTGTGATCTTTAATGACACATTTACATCAGTGGCGCACTTGCAGCCTGGCCTAAGGGCATCCAGAATCACACATCTTGATTTCTAATAGCCTTGTTGACTCTACGCTTGCTGCCCTTGTGATCTAATCACATATTTCAGCATGTTTACAGCTCAAGGGAAAAACATGTATCAGAGAACACTGAGGTTATTCACTCGCAAAACCCAGCTGGCAAGCAACTCTTCGTACAAGCTGTCCACTGGCTATTTCAATCAGAAGATGACTGCTTCATCACATTGTCCCCTGACGCTCCCACAACACATCCCCTTTCTTCTTCTGACTGAGTGTACGTGTTAAACTTGCACAGAGGCAATAGTATAGCATTCAGGTTAAATTGGTGTCCACCTCATGATTATCAGTGATGGGAATAACTGCATTTGAATAAATGGCATTACTAATGCCATTACTTTTTTTTTTCAGTAAGGGGAAATCTAACTCATGACTGACTGTCAGTATAACGTCATTACTGTTATCAACACCCCGTTACTGCACATTACTGAAGCCACCCAATAAAAAAAACAAAGCCTGTCATCCGATATCGCGCACACAGGCACGAGACTCAGGCGCAAGTGTGCGTCTTGTCGTGTGTGCGTGAGTGTTGCAGAGTGACAAGGGAGGGGAGGTGAAAGGTAAAAATGTGCATGTCAAGTGTGGGGAAGCCATTAACAATTTCACTTCAATGTAAACATAAGTTGCAATAAATTAAAACCTCTGTGCAGCTACCTGTTTTTTGGTGTCCTGCTCTATGCATCTGGCTTGTGTGTGTGGGGGGGGGCATGCATGTGTGTGTGTGTATGTGTGTGTGTGTGTGTGTGTAGGGGGGGGTGTAACGCAATAATTACTTTTGCTGGTAACTAGTTACTTTTACAGTGGAGTAACTCAATTATTTTTAGGGAGAGGTAACCAGGAACTATAACTAATTACTTTTTCAAAGTAACGTGCCTAACACCAGGGATTATGGACCTTTCTGACCTGTCAATCACTCATACAACAACAGCCAATTAGATAGGCGTATTGTCTTAACATCTGGTTTGACATCCTCAGTGGTTACATTTGGTAGCCTGGAAAAAAATACACATTATGTAAAACAAAGATTGTCGTCCTCCTTGTATATATATGTGATTATTGACAATAAAATGCAACAATGACATTGAGACTGATGTTCATGTTTTTATCCTATCTCATTGGACAAGCATAATACCTGTAAGATGTATCCATGTGGCATATATCAGGTTTCCTCTTTCTCTTCTCGGAGGATTTTGCCACCACTACATAGTTTGTAGCCACAGGCTGTAATTTGGCACCTCTGGGGACATCCCACTGCTGAGGTATGCTTGTGCAACTTTTGTTGCTCAGGTATATGGGTGACATTGTGGAGTTTCAACCCTTGAAGAGACTTGACAAGGCCAACAATATGTGAACAGTGTCCATTTATCCTGAAAAAACAAGCAACTCATGTAAAATAAATACAGTGTTAGTTTTTTTAATCAAAACGAGCACCACAAAAAAATACATACCTATATATGTATCAAATTCTAATACTACAAATGGACACTAACATACTTACTGTGTACTTCTTGTAGTGTAGTATTACAATAACCCATAAGAAAAACCCGTGCCTACATTTTATACTACTACATTAAACCAGGTACTAGTCTGTTAATAATCTGATGTGGTTTTATTCCTGTCATGATCCTGCCGCTTCAGCACGAGCTGTGTGGGTGTCCGCGCAGGTGCGCTGATTGGAGGGTGTACACCTGCGCCTCATGCAGCCTGATCATGCTATGGATTTATATGACCGCGATGACAACTGGCCGGCGCCAGTTCGTAATGATCTTCATGTCCCATTCGTGTGCTCCAGTATCCCTGATTGAACCTGTGTGTACCGACCTTCGTCCGTTCTCCGACCAACCTTGTAAGCCTGACTCCTTCGATACTTCTGCCTGCTTTGATTGTTCCCCGGTGCGCCGACTCCTGCTTCGCCCGTCGTCCGAACTACCGCTGCTGCACCGGACGCCTCCTCGATCCCCTACCTCTGCATATAATAAACGTGTCTCTTCTTGAACTACCTTGCGTCTTCCGAATTCCTGCATTTGGGTCCTACTCTCGTTTCCGATGGGACGTGATAATTCCTCTGATACTTTAAACTTAAAAGAGAGCAGAACTGAGGAGTTCCAATGAATGACTTGTAATTCATCACGGTGCTCGCTGTGCTTTATTGTTCAGAATTATTCTGTGAATTCATAACACCACATGTGGGAGGGACTGTACATTCAACATGGGTAGGTTCCCTGTCATTAAGTAAACATGCGGATTACACATCCTGACTAACTGCTGTGAGTATAACCCTTGAAGAACAGTTGCCAATTAACATCCACAGAAGACTCATTATATTTCAGCTTCTGCCCAAAGATGACACTTTTATGACCACAAGAGGATTATTTCCCATCAGCATTCAGATTCGCACTGTCTCCGGTTTCATGCGATAGGGGCCTACTACCGTTTCGGTCCTGCTAGACAATATACAATAAATCCCCTCTCCCCATTAACTCATTCAGTACCAAGGCTCATTGGGTTGCCTTCTGCTTTCAAAATTCCAGCCTGAAATGTAGATTCTTCATAGAGTTTTTGAAGAGACAGTTCATCACCATTGTTTGAATGCACTTGTAGAAAATCGAACCTCACTCACTAATAAAGACTACAATGATATTACTCATGATCTATCCAAGTAAAAAGTACTTACCCAGCTTTACATGTGCAGTACGATTCCACTATCTAACCCTATTGGATTTCAATATGACATTTGTGAGGTGTCAACCTTTTTTGCATCATTTAGTTGTAACTCTCACATTGCATCCTGCTCCATCCAAAATCTTAATTCCATGTACATATCCTTGCATGAAATACTTCAGACCTCTCTTTAGAACCCTCTTGGACAAGTCTGGCGCATTTGGCAAATACATACCGCAATGTTACCGGGAATACCCGATAGAGAATCCTCTTCTAACATGTTATGTTCAGTCACCATTTTGGAAGATTGTGGGACATGGCAACTGCAGCTGAGGGGGGCGCAGCTGAAGATCGCCAGTCGGAAAGGTCCATTGATTGTGATAGTGAACAGGGGAGTTTGCAGCGTTAAAATTGTTAGCAAGATTGCAGCACTTCTGCGTTTCACTTCTGGATTTGAAAACACTCACACTTGAGGCTGACGTCACCTCTGATGGCAATTTATTCCATTTCTTTGCAGTATAATAGCTAAATGTTTCTTCACCATGTCAACTTTGGACTCTGCACTCCATTATTAGACCTGAGTCAGTCGATCTCAGTGCCTTACTGGGTTTGTATTCCATTTGCATTTCTTTCATGTATTCAGGACAATTCATTTAGTTATTTATAGACAAGTAGATGAACTTTAAGATGTATTCTAAAACTGAGTGGAACCCAGTGGAAAGACTTTAGAATTGGAGTTATATGCTCTGACCGCTTTGTTCTGGTCGCAACCCAGGCTGCAGCATTCTGAAGGAGCTGCAGCTGTTTAATGCTTTTTTTAGGGGGAACCCAGTTAGAAGACCACTACAATAGTCAAGTCTACTTGTGATAAAAGCATGGATGAGCTTTTCCTGGTCTGGTTAACCAGCATTTACTATTAATATGTTCTTCAAAAGGCAGTTTTTATGATTGATTTGATATGACTGTTGAAAGTCAGGTCCAAATCTAGCAAAATACCCATAGTTTCAGACTTGGCTTGTGGTTTTTAAAAATAGTGAGTCCAGGTATTTATAAACAGCAGTTCTCCTTTCTTTATTGCCAAAAACAATTGTCTCAGTTTTGTTGTGGTTTAGTTGAAGGAAATTTTGGCTCATACAGTTTTTTATCTGTTCTAGACAGTGCCAAAACACCTCAATCGAACTCTTGTCATCTGGAGACACTGCTACATATAACGCCATGGCATCTGCATAGCTATAATTTTAAAACTTAAGTTCTGGAAAATGTGACCCAAGGTTAGCATATGCAAGCTGAACTGGAGGGGTCCAAGAAATGAAGTTAGAGGTCTTCCAAATAAACATGCTCAACCAATATTTGTAATTTTAACAGTCACTGAAAAATATAAAAATATTCAACTAGAAAGCTCAGCAAGCTCTCAATGTTAACCAATGGCAAAATCTTATAGGGTATACAGTATAGCAATAGAAAATATATCTGCTAAACTTAACCATATGGGTAATTTGTCACTGGTCCCTGTTCATTAAAATGGTGAACCTTGAGGCTTGGTTCTTGTTAGCCTGGGAAAGAATGTCATATAGAAATGTAAAGTAATGTGTAATGTATATGTAATGTACTGTGACCAAATCATAGACTCCTGTGCACACCATATGGTCACTTGCATGTACTTGAAGTCCTATCCTTCTCTATCTGAGGTGTGCTCTGGGGATGCTTGGCCTGTTTCTCCATTCTCCTGGGTCTGGTTGTGTCTATAACGCCCTCCTGGGTTGTGCTGAACCTGGGGTTGCTCTTGGTGCCTGCTGGCCCCACTCTGGGGGCCTCGTCCTGGTCTATGGGTGGGGGGCTGAAGGCCACACAGTTGCACTCGAGACTTGTGTCTTCCTCTTCCCTCACCCAGGAGTCCTCTGCTGTGGTTGTGGCCCCTCTCTTACTCATGCTGTGTGGGGTCCCTGCCTGACTTGCAACTTAGGTTAGGGGTTGGCGGTAGTCCAGTACCCGTGCCCCTCCCTTTGAGATGGTCGGGTGCTTTGGTTGGGGTAAGGGACCTCCCTGGGTCCTAGGAAGTGGGTGGTGTTCCCTGGCTGTGTCATCCCACAGGATGAGCTCACTGGCTTGGATCCTCCCAATGGGCACAGCAACCTCAGACAATAATTGACTAATATGCATGTTCCTTCACTAATAAGTTTCAAACACACTAAAGGCTTTGTTTGTGCTGGGACAACTAATATTAACACTGGTTATATTAGATCTCAACTAATAGGTTCTTATTGTTGTTTAGACACCACAAAACAGGACACCACTCATCAGTACCACTGCCGTACTCATTTACCAGATCCTGTCCTGTCCTGCCATTTTTCAATCCTCTCTCATCTTGCTCTATTGATTAGTTGTTGGCTATCCTCACAGGGTTTCCCTCCCCATCCACAAATAAGAACACAATTTGACTTTTCTAATATTACTTGTGATCGAAAACTGTATTCAGACTAGCTATTGCTCTTTTTCGCACCCCTATTCCCCTTGCCCATTCTGTCCCTTAGTCTGTCCCTTAAAATCCTTTTCTGTCTGGCTGTATTTTAAATATAACACACAATAAGGTATAACTATTTCAAACTTTTCTGTTGCACAGCAAAAATATTTCAGCACAAAAGGTATACAGATCCACAGTTCTGCATGAGCATGTAGCTGAACAGGACAGGTAAAATACAAAAAAAACGAAAAAACCCTCAGTTCACTAGTTTCTGCAAAGCTCGTGACTCCCACAGGTAAGTGCAAAGCTGCTGGAATGTACCCACAATTGCTTGGCAAATGATTGGCACCTCGTCAGTCATGCCTTCTGCCTCTGATTGGCATGGCTGGGCCCACGGGAGTCTAGTTTCTCACATCATACAGTGCACATTGTTGTTACTCACATTGTACAGAAGTCTAGGGTGGCATTTTCTTAAAATCCAAATAGAATTATAAGATGGGGCCAAAGAGGGGTGGTTTTTTTTACACATAATTTTGCTTACGTACTGTCATGTCAGGTCATACTGAGAGTTTTAGGAATTATGACCCATCCCCGCCCCCACCCCCCAAAAAAATCTCTATTCTGGGGAAAATTGCACTACCCTTAAGTTCTGAAATCAACTGTTAAATTCTTTAGCATTGTGAAATGATTGACTTTCTCCCAATTCTGCATGAATGGTCTCTTTTATTTGAAACAGTGCAATGGGTCAGCTAGTTGACAGATACTAAGTAAAAGAACTCACCATGATTCAGAATAAGTGGCAGCCTTACATGACAATCCCATCTGCTCATATCTGCAGACAAACATGACATCTCATCTCATCTTCTACCGCTTTTTCGGGTCGTGAGGCCAGTCGCTTTAGCAGGGATACCCAGACTCCCCTCATCCCAGCCACTTCATTCAGCTATTCCAGATGGATCCCGAGGCGTTCCCAGGCCAGCTGAGAGTCTCTCCAGTGTGTCCTGGGTCATCCCGAGCATCTCTTTCTGGCGGGACATGCCCGGAACACCTAATCAGGGAGGCTTCCGGATTATATGCCCCAACCACCTAATCTGGCTCCTCTCAATGTGGAGGAGGAGCGGGTCAACGCTGAGTCCCTCCTGGATGACCGATCTTCTCAGCCTATCTCTAAGGGAGAGCCCGGACACCCCGTGGAGAAAATTCATTTTGGCTACTTGTATCTGAGATCTTGTTCTTTCGGTAAGGACAGGTGAGGGTTTGAACATTAATTGACTGGTAAACTGAGAGATTCGCCTTTCGACCTAGCTCACTCTTCACTAGAACAGACCGATACAAAGTCTGCATCACTGCAGACGCAGCACCAAGCCACCTGTCGATTTCCCAGTCCATTCTTCCCTCACTCGTGAACAAGACCCCAAGATATTTGAACTCCTCCACACAAACATGACATTCGTAGCAATATTTCTAATAATTTAATGTACATCAAAAGAAAACATTTGGGGGGAAGTCTCCTTTTCACTAAGTCTTACTTGACTTGACTTTGTCATGGGCTTCACATACAGTCAAATCTAGCACAGTGTTAAATCCAAAGAATTTACCCACACGTGGACGCCAGTGTTGCCCAATGATGTTAACCAACATGCCATGTAAATGCATCTTCTATTCAAAACAAGCACTCGTGTGTTCCAGATGGCTAAACCAAAATAATTAGAGGTCTACTTCCACTGGTAGAGCAATGTCAATGAAAGTCAAACAAGTCACCTTTCATTAAGGGCTTGGTTGTGACTCTGTATAGGCCTGTGTGTGCTACTCCTCCAATTTCACCCATCTCTCAGTTAAATGGATACCTAGTTTCACCCTGGATTAAATTAACATTCCCAAACACAAGATGTGTGTATGTTTCTATTTCTCAATAGTTGCTTTCACACTGCCTTTTTTATGGAAGTAAATATGTGCCACCAGGATTTGAATTAAAAATGCCACTGAAATGTTTTATGTTGTAAAATTCACATTGTTATTTCATAGTGATCGCATTTTCAATAGCTGTATTTCAATTTAATTTTTCAATGTTAATAAATTCACCATATAAAAAAATTCAACTTTCAAAATTCAAACGCAATATTCTCAGTCTCCTGAGATTCAATTCGCTAGTCTAAATTCAGACAGCGAATTGTAGCCAGTTGAATCTCAGATCACTGATCACTTTGAAATAACAATGTGAATTTTACAACATAAAATTTTCAGTTGCATTTTTAATTCAAATCCTGGTGGCACATATTCCATCTTTTTTCTACCTTTTACCTGGGTTCCTGTTCTTTGTGAACCTCACTAACAGTAGTATGTGGAAGACATCCTATGGAGTTGCTGAGTTGTGAGAGTGTCAGGGACAAAAGAAACTGTGTGATAGGGGAATAGTGGAACTCCCATTGAAAGAGGCAAATGAATGCTGACCTGTTCTCCACTAATTCCAGAGTATTTGTTTTTTGGACCGGGGTTCAAATCACAGCCTTGCCTGTGTGGAGTATGTTTGTGCTCCCCATGCCTGGGTGGGTTTTCTTTGGGTACTCCAGTTTGTCACATCCTCAAAATACACGTGGTAGCTTGTTTGAAGACTAAATTGTTCATGTGAGTCTGAATGGTTGTTTCCATATGCTCTGCGATTGGCTGGCGACCTGCTCAGGGTGTACCCCACCTCTCGCCCACAACCCTTGTGAGGAAAAGATAGTGGATGGTATTTTTTTTTTTTTGAGTGGTGGGGGTTGTACTTGTATGACAGTAAGGAATGTTAAAATAGTACTAAAATCCAAATGTATTTTCTGATAGTGACAGACAGATGATTATTTAAGTTATTTCAGAAACTACGTCAGACTTGTCCAGCATCAGTGAGAGTGTAGTACAACTGTGTCTTTTTGCATCCATGAATGTGTAATTGTGAAGTGGCAAATAGGCTTTTGGATGTACCTTAAGATCGGCTCAGTGGGAGGTCCAATGACATGTTCAGGTCTACTCAGGCCTAGCAAACTGTTCAATGACACAGACATCCTGTGTCCATTGGGGGCCGAGAGGCACCCAGCAGGACAATTTCACACCTCAAGGATGTCCAAAGAGGAAGTCAGAAGGGGTGCACCACTATGACATCAGCAGAGATCTTTGTGCTTAAAAGCGCAGCGGGCATCCATGTAGCAAATTAGCCTCAAGAAGATACTCTTACCGTAAGAGCTTTTCAGAGCCTAATCTTCTTTTGAAAAACAAATGTCAACTGTGTGCATCCTCTGGCTCTCCTTCACAATTTAAACTGGTGTTAACGCAATTTTAAAATGAGCATTTTTAGATCATTGTTGAATTGCTGAATACAATGTTTGTTTTTAAGATCTGATTCACATGGTAGAAAATCACGTTTCAGGATGCTTTGGCATTGAGGCCAGGGCCTTCAGTTTGCATCTATAAAAAGAAACAAATGATTATTTTATTAAAGCAGGATAAAAGCTCCACTGTCTCCCCAGTGTAATGCCAGCATTCATCTAGTCATGAGGAAACTGAAAAAGTAGGCCACTGCTTCCAGTATTATCTCTGTTTGCCTTACTTCCCCTTTCCTGAAGCTGCCATGTGTCTCGTGAACAAATTAAGCCACATGTGTACGATTGACATAATCACCGGCTAGGTTTTCACAAGGACTTAAATGAGATGTTTTTTTTTAAACCAATGCTTTGTAGCATAATAGATATCTACAGATATTTCTGACAGAAATCTTAGTGCCACATTGCTGATGGAGCATTTTATCATTTTTGCTCAAAATATCATTTTTATTCTCTTTTTCTAATGTCTAATCATGTTATTTGGACTGATTGTTCCAGGGTAATGTAGGTAAATGGTAGTCACTTAACTTGTCATTTATATGTGGGACACTGAGCACTCTTCAGATATTTATGATTGCGTTAAGAGTCCTTCAACACTGTTCCTGTTCAGTGATTTAAAGCCCCCTTGTTTCTGCCCCCGTGCATTCACAAGGCCGCTTGTTTCAAAGTCTCTGGAATGTTTTGCTAAACCCAGTGACTCGAGCAAGCTCACGCCAAACTTGTTTACTTTGCTTCCTTTAGTGCACCCCTTCTCCTTCAAGTCTTTTTTCACTTTCTCTTTTTAGCATGTATAGTCCTTCAATGTACCTTCTGACTGTCATGAAAAAAAACATCTCAGTGTAATTGATCACCAATTTCTGATGTATCCTTTCCTAAGAAAATTTTGATAATAATAATGATGAAAAAAATTGGCGGCATGGTGGTAAAGCTGGTAAAGCGTTGTCCTCATAGTTCTGAGGACCTGGGTTCGATCCAGGCCCCGCCTGTGTGGAGTTTGCATGTTCTCCCTGTGCCTGCGTGGGTTTTCTCTGGGCACTCCGGCTTCCTCCCACATCCCAAAAACGTGCAACATTAATTGGACACTCTAAATTGCCCCTAGGTGTGATTGTGAGCATGACTGTTGTCTGTCTCTGTGTGCCCTGTGATTGGCTGGCAACCAGTTCAGGGTGTACCCTGCCTCCCGCCCGTTGACGGCAGGGATAGGCTCCAGTACTCCCTTGTGAGGGTAAGGAGCCAAGAAAATGGATGGATAGATGTATTTTATTCAGGCAGCAAGGTGAGGCAGCTGTAGAGTGTTGGCCTCACAGTTCTGAGGACCAGGGTTTCAAATCCCGTGTGGATTTTGCCAGTTCTCCACATGCCAGTGAAGGTTTTCTCCTGGCATTCCGGTTTCCTCCCACATCCACAAAACATGCATGAATTGGAGACTCTAAATTGCCCCAAGATGTGTTTGTGAGTGTGACTGTTGTCTCTCTCCATGTGCCCTGCGACTAAATGGCATCCAGTTCAAAATGCATCCTGGCTCCTGCCCAATGACAGCTGGGATTGGCTCCAGCCCTCCTGTGATCCTCATGAGGATAAGCAGCCCAGAAAATGGATGGATGGATGGATGGATGGACGGATGGGTGGGTGGATTTTATTCGGCACATTTCAAGAGACCTAAAGATGCAAAATTCTATTCAGCCTATTCTTTCATTTCTATTTTTTGCCCAATCCTCACTCAAGTGAAAGTTCACGTACTTGGAGCTACACCACAAGAAGCTCACTTAATGCTTCGTCTTGATTTCCCATTGTATCGTTGGCTGCCCATGCCTCCATTCCGGCGGGAAGGCGCTGTGATTTTTAGGCACAGAATTTGGGCAAATTCTCCACTCCCTCAAGCACTCAATCATCCAGATAGAATCTGGAAAAGCAAATCTGCTTAAGTACCCACTGACAATTTGCTGCAATGGGGCGCAGATCCTTGTAGTGCTGATACTCACTGAAGCCTCAATTCAGCACATCTTAGAATCTAAAGTAGTGTGCACAAATATTTGCACACATTGTGGAATTTGCTCCTGCCCCGGTGCATGAGAATGTCTGATTTCGCACTGCAGATTTTCTAGCCTGTCTCGCCAACACCTTTGCTCCTGTCAGCAGAAATGTTATGAGTGTTATTGTGAGGAAAAAAAGTCCTTTTTTTCACCTCTTTTTCATAAGCATAAATTGTCAAATTAAATGAATAACAGATTTCAATAGGCTTTAAATACCTCTCCACAGAATCCAGAATTGCTTCTGGATTTATAAATAAAATGTATACATACAGTAGCTGTTAATGGGTCCTCCTGCATGTTGAGCCATCTCCAAAAACCTTTACTTTCCAGAAATCAAACCAAACAGAGGATTGTTAAAATTGGTATAACCGATATTTACTCAAATATGGTGATGATTTTGAAAGACAATGTGGTCATGAGATAGCTAACACTCATTAGGTGAGAAAGCAAGTAGTATCCGAAAAGGTGGTAAAAAATTGTGTGTGTCCGTGATATTTCCGCGTCAAACAAGACTTTAGATGTACGGCTAGATGATGGCGTGAGGGCTCGTCACTGGTCATTCGATGTAAAACAGTCACATTCCATTCGAATCTTTTCCAGATGGGTACTAACAACATGTTTTAGTGCACCATTAAAGCAGCTTCATTTCTGGTGACTTAACTGCCTCCCAGGGTGTCTGATCTCATGGTATGTTACTTGTTTACTCTTCAGTGGGCCTTCATTTCCTGTGTCTATTGCCTTTTAGGGTCTAACATGCCTCGGTTGCTCTTAGTTTTTTTTAATTATAAGTTTACTCTGTCATTTTGTGGCGTGTTTTTTTTTTGGGGGGGGGTAATCCTATAGCTCTAGCTTGGTATTTTTGATTCTGGGGTATTACCTCTTAGGGCTGTGCAACTGAATTATTATTTCTTAAAATAAATAAAGTAGGTCCAATACGTTGATGCAAAATAAATGTTGCCAAAAAGGTTTTGTGTCCTTTTCCAGATATAGTGATCCTGGAGGCCAATATGGTTAACAAAGATGAAGATACTTTATCTCGGTATTTATAAATGTTGACTTATTCAACAATAAATGTGAAATTGGAAATGCAACTGCAACATCCCTTGAAAATGTTTCATTATGTGCATGTATTTCAGGCGATGGGGTGTTCTCTTTTTTTATATAACTACAAAGTAAATGGTAATTATAACTATTGTACTCCTCATATTTTTCATGACATGACTATGGTACATAAGCACTTGTGTTTGTTTTATTATTAATAAAGTGAAATTTGTGTAATACAATAATTTTGAACTGGAAAATGTGGAACCATCCAGCCACCTATCCACTTTATTCTTCTTATCCAAGCGGTCGGATTGGGAGGGTTCTGTAGCTTCAGCAGGGAAGCTTAGGCTTAGCGTCTAGAGTAATTGGGACACACAAACCCCTCCACCACATGAATATGACAGCTCAAGATGTATTATATATAGGACTAGATGTTAATATCCCTCTATTTATGCATATTTTGGCTCCGATCAGGCTCTTTGGGATGTTCAAATAAGTGATAGCACCCTACGGGTTATCAAGTGTGCTTCCTTCTGTTATCAAGTGTTTTGCTAATAGGCCCACGACGCCCTCGAGGGGTTCAGCAGTAAATCCCAGTGTCCCAGGTTCACCCCTGAGGTGCCATCAATTCTCCTGAAGGCCCAATTGGGGTCTTTCCTCTTTATCCAGAGCCACTGGCTGGGGTTTTCTAACGCCTTGGAGAGATCCCTGACTGCCTGCCGAAGGGCCTTCCCTCAGAGTCCCATCTCTCTGAGTAGCCTGGATGTTGAGGAGGCTATAAACCCTCTGCAGCCAACTTCCACCGGGCGTACCTCTGCTCTCCAGCCTTGCTGTTGTACTTCGGCCGCAAGTCCTACATGCCTCAGCTGCTTCCACTCATACGCCTCTTCGACTGCCCCCTCCCAGGGCACTGTGAGCTCAATGATGTAGACGAGCTTGAGAGAGGCAGACCAAAGCATTAGATCTGGTCGTATGGTGGTAGTTGCAATCTCAAGTGGAAAGTAGAGCTTCTTGTCCAGGTCTGCTAGCAGTTTCCAGTCTCGTGCACTGCCCAGCTGTCCACTCTCTGGTGGCTTGTTGGTGTGGCCAGTTTTACTCTCCCCCTCCCGAACAAACAGCCTTGGTTCCCAGTTGGCTGACAAGGATGTGAGGGCATTCACCCTCATCCGCTGTTTCTCCAGAACACTAGCGAGACACTTCAGCAGTTGGTTGTGCCGCCAGGTGTAACGGCCTTGAGTAAGGCTGGTCTTGCAACCAACCAGGATGTGCTTCAGTGTTGCAGGACTTGGGCATAACGGGCACTTGGGATCTTTGGCATACCAGTGGTTTAGGTTCGTGGGAGAAGTCAAGACGTCATATATAGCTCTGATGGTAAAGCTTGCCCTGAATGGCTCCATCTCCCAAAGGTCTTTCCAAGTGATCTTCCTTGCCTCCACTTCTTCCCAGGTTAACCACTGCCCTTGCTTAGTCTGCAACACAGCTTGGGCACACCTTTGTGCTTCCTCTTCTCAACGTACCTCCTGGACCACCAGCTTGTGCCGCTCAGCAGTATTGGCCTTGCTCCTTACTCCTCCCCTCCTGCACTCGGCCAACAATGGGATAAGAATATCTCCATCTCCACGACAGGCAGTTAGTATCTCCCTCTTCTGACAGACCCTCATCAGTCTCCAGAGGAATCGCAGGACATCTGGTGGTTTTTTTTTTTGTCGACCCTTGATGGAACTCCATTGGGACCAGGACAAGGGTGACAGCCATACTGGTGATCTTCTATCCCAGCTATCTTCAGGCGAGAGGCTGGATAGACCTTGAACTTGTCGCCAGCCAATCACAGGCCACAAGTGGAACTATATATATTTGCAATTGAGTTCTTCTACATTGTATAACAGAAATTTAACTTTTCTATTACTTTATCTTCGCAAATGATAAGCCAGTTTATGCCACTCAACGTTGGACTTTAAAGTTTTACCAACAGATTTGGGAAAACTGTATTCTTCCAACTGTGGAAACAGTTTACATTACACTTTTCTAATTCACCATAACTGCACCCCAGTGCACAAAGCAGGGTCTAGAAAGGCATGCTCAACTTGGGTGCTTCTGGGAAACGAATCACAGATGTGTCCAGGCTTGCAGGGCCTTTTCTCAACCCATTTCTAAGAATTTCAAATGATTTGCCAGGGGCAAGCAAATATCTATCTATCTATCTATCTATCTATCTATCTATCTATCTATCTATCTATCTATCTATCTATCTATCTATCTATCTATCTATCTATCTATCTATCTATCTATCTATCTATCTATCTATCTATCTATCTATCTATCTATCTATCTATCTATCTATCTATCTATCTATCATGCTTCAACATGATTGGTCTATAGACAAAGTCACCACTTAATGTGTCTTCTGCCTCAATTTTAAAATGTGTTGGCTCTGACATTTCACCTTATGATTGGAGGGGCAGTGTAACCCGCGTTGCCCCCCCCCCCCAAAAGGATGAAAAGACGGCCACTGGCTTAGTGTCCAGGCCGACCTCCCCCATTCACCTCCTTGTTGCTGGTCATAACACAAGCACTGGAGCGCTTAGCATTAGCACGTTGATGAAGTGACACATTGATAGTCCTGATGTCTTTGTGGATGTGTGCGTGAGGTCATGATCAGATAACGGAAAGTGTGGCGAGCATTTCTTGAAAAAAACACCTGCAAAGCTCACTCTTCTTCCTCTCCAAACATGATTTGATTAGAAATTAAGCAGTAGCCCCATTTACAAAGCACTTTTTGAAAAGGTGTTTTTATGTATTACCTGAGGAGACACTGGATACCCATTCTTGGATTTTGTCATAATTTTTTTTCAGGCTGGCCGTTTTCTCAAATAACTTTCATTTAAAACGTAATGTGAACTTAACTCCTGTGACTTTTTTTCCTCCTTGACAGAATTTATGTTGTATTAGTCAAGGTGTCATGTGAGTGGCCCCTTCTAATATGCATGCACTGAAATGTGAGCGAGAAAGCCCAGTTTTGTCTGATGCATCTGATGCAAGAGAGTCTGGAGCAGGGGTGCCCAGACTTTTTTACCCCAAGATCTACTTCCCAAGCATCCACCCTCTCATGTTCGACGGGGGTGCGGGGGGTTTAGAATGACCAATGATGAAATAGAATGGCCAAGTCACAAATATCTACCCACTACAAAAATGCAATGTGTGCCTTGCATAAGCCAATAATACACAACATAATTAACTTTAAACATTTTTTGTAACTGTCGGAGTTCACGTTGATGATCACTAAACCCGATACAAATGAAAACCTGGGCTGTGTCACTCACGTCAGTGGATTCGTCCAACTGCAGTGAGAAACACTCACAATCTCCGATCTCCTTCCACACATCAGCCATGGCATCACAGCACCGTGGAACTGTACTCCTTTACAGATGCAGAGATTTTATTGAAGATAATATTTCTGCCTTATTTTTAAAAGATCGTCTTGGAAGGACTTCTTGTTATAAATGACGAAGTGACGAACCCGGAAACGATGCTTCGGTAGCGGCTTTCGCTGTTGAACTATCCAT
Organism: Syngnathoides biaculeatus; assembly: GCF_019802595.1. Taxonomy (NCBI): domain Eukaryota; kingdom Metazoa; phylum Chordata; class Actinopteri; order Syngnathiformes; family Syngnathidae; genus Syngnathoides; species Syngnathoides biaculeatus. The sequence goes on along the minus strand of NC_084648.1, from coordinate 27,512,912 downwards.
TAATCCATTTTCTTTGCCACTTATCCTCACGGGGGCCGCGGGGAGTGCTGGAGCCTATCCCAGCTGTCAACGGGCAGGAGACAGGGTACACCCTTAACTGGTTGCCAGTCAATCACAGGGCACATAGAGACAGAAAACTGTCGCACTTACAATCACACCTAGGGGAAATTTAGAGTTTCCAATTAATCTTGCATGTTTTTGGAATGTGGGAGCAAACCGGAGTCCCCGGAGAAAACCCACACAGGCACGGGGAGAACATGCAAACTCCACACAGGCGGGGCTGGGATCGAATCCCAGTCCTCAGAACAGTGAGGCCAACTGTTCCACCGTGCCGCACCTGTTGAATTATATTGTGTGAAAAGTGAGTGCTGTGCGGCCAATTGGGATTTTAGTTCGTTCACTTTTCTCATTCTCAACTTGCTTTTCGGCAGATTGTTGTTGTCGTATTTTCCATAAACAGTTTGAAAATGCCTCTACACATTTCACTCCACTGGCAGATGAGGCAAATGGACTTCGAAAATGACATCGTGAAAATGTTGTCCGCCTCCCATTCTGTATGAAAGTGATACGTTTTTATCTTCTTTACTGCAGCATCCATACTCATGTTTGCTAAGATTTCTTAAGCAAGAGCATAAAATAGGGGGGAACTCACTGACAGCGTATTTTCCTGTACTGTCCTTGTTTGCACATGCGCGGTGAGCTAAAGTTTAAAAAAAAAAATACAGCTGGTGTCTTTTTTTTTCTCTGCACGCCGTCCCGATCGACTGACACTCCCTGGTCCCGATCGATGCATTGAGCACCCCTGGTCTGGAGGATCAAGTTCAAAACCTGTGGGTGTCTAAAGGCACACCATCAACAGCAGAATCTCCTTTCAGTGTGGATGGACTCTTTTTAATTGCCTCATTGGCTTTAAGCCATTTGCACTACACGGATTTGAGCAAGGGTTGTTCTTAATTGTTTAAATATTTTTTTATTTATTTATCAAACTATTTATTTATTTATCTATTTATTTAGGTATTTATTTATTTATTCATTTATTTATTTGAAGCAGTTGGTCGAGGATCGTTAATTTTTAGTCATAAATTTGACCTTGACACGGAGAAAAGAAATCAGAGGATACCATATTTGCTTCAAAAAACAAAATATCTTTTTTCACCAGTGTTTTAAAGACAGTTTATCTTCGAGGTGAAAATAGTTCATTTGGATCTTTCCTTATCCACAACAGCTCTACTCTATATGAAACCAATTTGTACACGGTACCGCTACCCATGGTGTTACCCACCAACACCACCCCATGACTTATTTTAAACAGCATTGCCGGCTTTCTCAAATATTGTTTTGAGTATATGCTGCTGAAAAATACACGGCAAGCTGCAAATGAACTCCAGGCATGCGTATAAAATCTCTAAACTTTAGAGTATACTTTTCCTCCGGTTTTAGGGGGTTTTATCAGTTTTTTGTACATACACTAACATTGTCAGAATAATTGCAATTTACACACACCTGCAAAAATGACGGAAAGTGCTGGTATAAGTATTTCGGTCTAGTAGTTATCGATCTCACTTTTTAAGGAAACACCCCGTAACTACAGGGTTTTGAGCACATTTTGGTGACAGTAGATATGGGTTTAAAAGTTGCCATCAGTAACGAAACAGTAAAGTTAGCAACTGACTGATAGAGAGCCAAGACTTCAGTAAACTGTGTGACAACACTTTAAAGTGTGTTCCCAACTTTAGGTGGTACAGAGAAGAAGCATTGAATTGTTGCCCAGGGTTGTCCTCCACCCCCGTGGTGTTAGAAACTTCAGCATGTTATCATTATTCAGAACTGGAACAGGATGACGTTAGCTTAATTTTATGTTCAAATATTATGATGGGCCATCGGGCCAGTATTTTTCATGTATAGTTTTACTATGTTTTCTGTCCACTCTAATTTCATCATTCATGAAAGAGTGGGCATGTGTAGCTGGGTAAAAAGAGATTAGGTCAGCAATGAGAACCACAGCAAAATCTGCTGGGGATATGGGTGATCAGTCACTGGTGCTGGTCTCCAGCTGGACGGGGTTAGTTTTCCTACGTGCACAGAAGTTGAGCTATCTTCCCCAGGGGAGTGATGAGGAGCAGGAGGACGAGGGTAGTTCCTGTTCATCGCTGAAAAAAACTCCCCTCTAAAACAGATCAGCACTGTTCATTAGCTCCTTGTGTAAATAAACCAACTGTATCAGAGCTTGTGGAGAGGGGATGGACCTGGAAAATGAGGCTCTATTATCTTTAAAGTCTTTGGACGTCACCCAGAGAAATTGTTCGGTGGCAGACTAGAAATAACACCAACAGACTTTAATGCCAGGAGAAGATCAGACAATATGTTACTGTATGCTATGAATTTATCCCATGCTTGATAATACAGTATTACATTTTGAGGCCCTGTAGCTCAGTGGTTAGAGCACTGGTTTGGTAAACCAGGGGTTGTGGGCTCGTAACCCACTGGGGCCTCCACTCCCTGAGAAGGGTTGCGTCAGGAAGGGCATCCGGCGTAAAAAATTGTGCCAAACATATATATGCGTTCATCTGAGATGACACGCTGTGGCGACCCCGAAAGGGACAAGCCGAAAGAAACACACGTTTTAAGGCAATACATCGGAGAGTCTGTCGGAAAAATAATGCATTCAATTCTAAATTTTCCGACTAAACTACTGCTTGTAAATCATTTTTGTTGTTCCATTCATCTTTCCACGCGGCACTCAACGGAGATTGAATACCTGCTTTATTTCTGATGTTTATATGTACTACTCTTATTATACAGAATTCCTGAGATTCCTTTCCACAGGACTCGGGTCAGCTTTTTACAAAAGCAAACGTTTAAAATCTCCAAGTCAAGCTGTAATCATATCAACAACCATATCTGTTCATCAGTGTGAATTGAAATCCCCCTGAAAAGTATGTCAAGCATGCAAGTATATGCCCTTATATTTGTCAGTATGCTAAGGAATGCACTCCCAAAGAAATCTGGCCGCAATTGTTTAATTCCTGCATGAATAAGGCATCTTTCTTCGTAACGTCATGCCCATTTTGTTTTTAGTAGTTCAAGGTTGCCGCCTGTGTAATGAGTTAATATCAGGTCGATGTCTGCCTTCCTGTCAGGATTCATCAGATGAGCTGAAGGGCAGATAATTGCTTGCACACTGAGAAAAATGAACAAGAAAAAGCACATGATCTTGAAAGATTAATCATGTGTAATTATTTTATGTTGTCAGTCGAAAAAGAAAAAAATAGATCATAAATATGAAAACGTTAAGGTCATTCAAACTAGTCATACCCCCGGGGAATGCATTGTACTGATAGTTTTCCACAGCTGCAGAAGATGAATCTTTTTTTTTTTTACATCAGATTGAGAAAATGTGGATTTTGAATGGTCCCAAGCATGTGACCGTGGGCCTTCGCCACATCTTGGTTTTTGATTCAAAGTTATGGCATTGTTTCTCGTGAATTCAACATCAATCACATTTTCAAAAGACAGTTATTTGTGCAGGGCGGCACGGTGGAGCAGCTGGAAAGCGTTGGCCTCACAGTTTTGAGAACTTGGGTTCAATCCGGGCTCAGCCTGTGGGAAGTTTACATGTTCTCTCCGTGCCTGCATGGGTTTTATCCGGGGACTCCGGTTTCCTCCCACATCCCAAAAACATGCAACATTAATTGGAAACTCAAAATTGTCGTTAAGTGTGATTGTGAGTGCAGCTGTTTGTCTCTATGTGCCCTGCGATTGGCCGGCAACCATTTCAGGATGTACCCCGCCTCCTGCCCGTTGATAGCTGGATTGGCTCCAGCACTCGTGCGACCCTTGTGAGGATAAGCGGCTAAGAAAATGGATGGATGGATGGATGGATGGATGGATGGATGGATGGATGGATGGATGGATGATGGATGGATGGATGGATGGATTACAGTGAAGAAAATGAGTTATTTGAATACCCTGCTATATTGCAAGTTCTCCCACTTAATCATGGAGGGGTCTGAAATTTTCATCATAGGTGCATGTCCATTGTGAGAGAGATAATCTAAAACGAAAAATCCAGAAATCACAATGAATGATTTTTTAATGATTTAATTGTGTTATACAGCAAATGAGTATTTGAACACCTGAGAAAACCAATGTTAATATTTGGTACAGTAGCCTTTGTTTGCAATTACAAAGGTCAAACGTTTCCTGTAGTTGTTCACCAGGTTTGCACACACTGCAGGAGTGATTTTGACCCACTCCTCCACACAGATCTTCTCTAGATCAGACAGGTTTCTCGGCTGTCGCTGAGAAACATGGAGTTTAAGCTCCCTCCAAAGATTTTCTATTGGGTTTAGGTCAGGAGACAGTTTAAGCCATGTCAGAACCTTGATATGCTTCTTCCAGTGCCACCCCTTAGTTTTCCTGGCTATGTGCTTCAGGTCTTTGTCATGTTGAAAGACCCAGTAACGACCCATCTTCAATGTTCTGACTGAGGGAAAGAGGTTGTTCTCCAAAATCTCACAATACATACATGGCCGCGGTCATACTCCTTAATACAGTGCAGTCGTCCAGTCCCATATGCAGAAAAACACCCCCAAAGCATGATGCTACCACCCCCATGCTTCACAGTAGGGATCGTGTTCTTGGGATGGAACTCATCATTCATAGAATTACCACTAATTATATAACTAAATATATTTTATATATAAAAGTTCCATTTTGATATCATCTGACCACAAAACTTTCTTCCTCAACTCTTCTGTATCATCCAAATGGTCACTGGCAAACTTAAGATGGGCCTTGACATGTGATGATTTAAGCAGGGGAACCTTTTGTGTCATGCATGATTTCAAACCATGACGTCTTAGTGTATTATCAACAGTCAACGTGGAAACGGTGGTCCCAGCTCTTTTCAGGTCATTGACCAAGTCCTGTCGTGCAGTCCTGGGCTGATTCCTCACCATTCTCAGGCTCATTGAGGCCCCACTAGGAAATATCTTGCATGGGGCTCCACTCCGATTGAGATTGACTGTCATGTTTAGCTTCTTCCATTTTCTAATGATTGCTCCAACAGTGGACCTTTTTTCAGCAAGCTGCTTGACAAATTCTCCGTAGCCCTTTACAGCCGTCTGGAGTTGTACAATTTTGCCTCTGGTGTCTTTTGACAGCTTTTTGGTCTTGGCCATGTTACAAGTTTGAGTCTTACTGATTGTATGGGGTGGACAGGTGTCTTTATGCAGCTAACGACCTCACACAGGTGCATCTGATTGAGGAAAATACATGGAGTGGAGGTGGACTAATTAAAGGCACACTAACAGGTCCTTGAGGGTCAGAATTCTAGCGAATAGACAGGTGTTCAAATACTTATTTGCAGCTGTATCACACAAATAAATGGTTAAAAAAATCATACATTGTGATTTCTGGCTTTTTCTTTTTAGATTATCTCTCTCACAGTGGACATGCACCTACGATGAAAATTTCAGACCCCTCCATGATTTCTAAGTCGGAGAACTTGCAATATAGCAGGGTGTTCAAATCCTTATTTTCTTCACTGGATTTGCCCTTAAGAGTACCTTGGTCTATTTTTATAAGAATCTGACTGTCACTGCTGAACAACTATGAAGATTCGAGGTCATATCCATTGTGGTCATTGTGGCATATGCATGTCTACTCAAGTATTTCTTTATCAAGATCTACAACTTATTTCATTGATTATGAAATGCACTGAACGGCTGGTATTTGTGCAAATTGTCCCCCCAAAATGATTATAATTTCCCATATGAATAGTTTAAAGCCATAAACACCCCAAAGAATGATTCCAAAACAATGTAAATTCAAACTCATCTTACAAAAATACCCTTAAAAATAATGAACTTGCATATTCAATTTAAAATGAATTTAAAAATGCACCAGAAGGGCAATGTATGTTGACACTTCTCAACTTGTTCCCATTAGCATATATATATATATATATATATATATATATATATATATATATGCTCTTTTTTTTTTTAAATACATACATATTTTCATCATCTTTCACTGGGCTGTGACTGTACCTTCAACTTGAATCGCTGTACGTTAGCAAGACCTCAGCTGTTAACTTCCATTACTACAAATAACAAGTTGGACTTTTCTCTCCATCATCTCGAGACGTTTCATACGCTTCTTAACCTGTGTTAACCTGCAAAGAGACGTCGACTCAATTCTCAGCTGCTGTTTGCTACCAACCCGCTTGACTTTCAGCTGGTTGCTAATTCCTCAGTTAACATTCCATGGTGCGTGCTGTCGGAGGAGCATTCGCAAAGCACAAATGGGTATGCGTTTCAGCGACTAGTTGTTAGCTAGGTTCTACGCCACAAATTGCAAGCAGGTGAGTTTGCAAATGGTGAAATGTGACTTATGCAAATAGGCGGGGGTTTACTGCATATTCATTGATGGGTTAGTGGTTTACTCTGGTTCAATTCCCGCTCAATGAGTGTGTGAAGGTGACTGTGTGGCGTGATGTTTTCCTCACTCTACATCTGCCCTGTGATCGACTGGCGACCAGTCCTGAGTGTACTCAAGTAAGCGTGGGATGCGACTCTGATGAGGACAAATGCTACAGATGGAAAATGCTTGGATGGATTCTAAGTCTACGTACTTGTTTAAGTCCTTTACGAAAAGGATTAGTCATGGTATGACTCTCCTCTTTCTTATCTTTATCTAATCAGCTGTGTCAGTCTCCCTCTTATCTTTCAAATAATGACATGTTGGGAGCTGTTCGAAACTGGGAGTCAGGAGAAATCGCACCAAATAGTCCAATTATTGCACTGTTACATGGAACTCTGTGGATCAGTCAGTCTTATAGCAGAACCTGGTTTATGTTTCTCATGACAGTCTCGATGTCTGCATGCTTTGTCACGTGCTTCGTGAGAGGTCAAAGGAGGTCGCAGGTCAGGGCAGGCGAGACTAAAGCATCAACTTCCTGTGTTACTCGTGGATGGAATCTGGAGACAGGAAAAAAAAAATGGACGTTTGCTGCACTGGAATTTACTCTTTGCTCCATTTGTGTAGGAGTCCATCAGAGAAGTCAAAAGTAGAAAATAAATGTGAACAAGCAAGAGAATTCTGTGTGATTTCCTTTTTCATAGCAGAGGTTTTGTACAGGAATGTAAGTATCGCTTGTCGTTTTGTTGTTACTCAGCAGGGCTAGACAAAAATGACAAAATTCATAAAACCTGGTCAGGGAGATACCTGGTCGAAAGGCACAACCCATCTCATTCTTGGACACATAGTAGCTGGCTGAAGCTGCATATGGAAAGTTTTTTTAGTTTTAGGAATATTGTAGTCCCGAAATAAAATGTCACTGTTTGCCATTCACATCAAGAAACATATACACTGTTAACACAAATGCAGCAAAAATGCTTTCAGGTTTGTTTGAGGAATTTGCTTTTGCTTTTTTTCCATACAAGTCATGATTCAACAATTTTCCCAACCTTAAAACAGACTGTTTTGTTAATGGTTCAACCGTGGTGAAGGTGTGTGCTCTACAACCTTACAATTGAAACCTGTAGAAAACTGTTTTTGCATGATGCTTCTCTTGTTGCTACAAACTAATATTTCCACCCTTGTGTCATGCTACTTTGTCAATCAAAGCTCTCATTCATGTATGAACTAACCCACCTATATGAAGTAAGTTTTGCCAAGTTTGGCAGCTCCACCCAAACTGCAGGCAACTCGACATGACATCACCACACTGATCTTCACCGTCGTTTTACTAGACTAAGCTTTTAAAAAAAAAAAAAAAACTTTATGGTGACCAATTCATTTGTGTTCATTATGAGGATGATATGTCATTTTCAGTCAAAAGGAAACATGGAAAATGCACTGAGTGTATTAAAAAAAATGTGTTATTAATAGTCAATTTACCTCATTGCTCATATGATCATCACAATCATGCAAACTTTTCAGGTATGAGTCCAATACTGTGAAGTGCAATACTTGCTTGGTTATACATTTGGGATGACAAATACATGCACTGACAGCAGAGTGGACTCATGGTTAGCACATCTGCCTTGGTGTCTGATGTTACAGAATTTGAATCTTGTCTTCCTGTTTCCATGTTCTCCCCTTTCTTCTATGGTGTTTCTCCGAGTTCGCCCACATCCTAAAACCTGCATGTTTGGTGAATTTAAGGCTCTAAATTGCCCATAGGTGTGAATCTGAGTGTTTGTGGTTGGTTTTATTGGCTAATAACAGGCCCAGGGTGTAGTCCCTTGCCCAAAGTCAGCCAGGGTAGGCTCCAAATCACCCACAACTCTAGTGCAGACAATCAGTACAGCAAATGGATGAATGCAAATACATACTTGTTTTTGAAAGTCTTGGTTAATGAATGGCGTGTTCGGTTTGGAAACACTGACTCAATAATGTCTCACTTCTCCCGAACTTTATAGGGATTTTCCACATTTCTAGGCACAACGCGGTTTCAAGGATATTTACTTGTAAATCTTTGGAAATGTAGTCCTTCTGTGTTGCATTGATCTTCCTTGCTCTTCTGTGGTTTGTCGCATTCACTTCCTGTCCAGAAAAAAAAAATGGTTTTCCATTATAATATACTGGGGTTAATGTCAACTTCTTCTTTTTCTTTCGGGTTGTCCCAATAGGGGTCGCCACAGCGTGTCATCTTTTTCCATCTAAGCCTATCTCGTGCATCTTCCTCTCAAACACCCACTGTCCTTATGTCCTCCCACACAACATCCATCAACCTTTTCTTTGGTCTTCCTCTCGGTCTTTTGCCTGGCAGCTCCATCCTCAGCACCCTTCTACCAATATCCTCACTCTCTCGCCTCTGAACATGTCCAAACCATCAAAGTCTCCTCTCTCGGACCTTGTCTTCAAAACACCAATCTTTGGCTGTCCCTCTAATGAGCTCATTTCTAATCCTACCCAACCTGCTCACTCTGAGTGAGAACCTCAACATCTTCATTTCTGCTACCTCGATTTCTGCTTCCTGTTGTTTCTTCAGAGCCACCGTCTCTAATCCGTACATCATGGCCGGCTTCACTACTGTTTTATAAACTTTGCCCTTCATCCTAGTGGATACTCTTCTGTCGCATAGAACACCAGACACCTTCTGCCAACTGTTCCACCCCGCTTGGACCCATTTCTTCACTTCCTTACCACACTCACCATTGCTCTGTATTGTTGACCCCAAGTATTTGAAGTCATCCACCCTTGCTATCTCTTATCCCAGGAGCTTCACTCTTCCTCCTCCGCTCCTCTCACATATATATTCTGTTTTACTTCGGCTAATCTTCATTCCTCTCCTTTCCAGTGCGTACCTCCATCTTTCTAATTGTTCCTCTGCCTGCTCCCTGCTTTCACTGCAGGTCACAATATCATCTGCGAACATTATGGTCCAAAGGATTCCAGTCTAACCTCGTGAGCCTATCCATTACTGCCACAAAGAGGAAGGGGCTTCGCGCGGATCCCTGATCCAGTCCCACCTCCACCTTAAATTCTTCTGACACACCTACATCTCACATCTCACTGCTGTTCTGCTGCACTCATACATGTACATGTCCTGTACTATCCTAACATATTTCTCCGCCACACCAGATTTGCACATGCAGTACCACAGTTCTTCTCTTGGTATTCTGTCAAGGGCTTTCTCTAAGTCTACAAAAACACAATGTTGCTCCTTCTGACCTTCTCTGTACTTTTAGACGGGCATCCTCAAGGCAAATAATGCATATGTGATACTGTTTCTAGGCATGAAACCATACTGTTCCTCGCACATACTTACTTCTGACCTGAGTCTAGCCTCCACTACTCTTTCCCATAACTTCATTGATTGGCTCATCATCCTTATTCCTCTGTAGTTTCCACAGTTCTGAACATCGCCTTTGTTCTTAGAAATGGAGACAAGCACACTTTTGCTCCATTTTTCATCTTCTTTCCTACTAGTATTCTGTTGAATAAGTTGGTCAAAAACTCCACAGCCACCTGGATTCCATACTCCACTGGTATGTAAATGGGACCAACTGTCTTTCCATTTTTCATTCTGTTCAGTGCCTTTCTAACGTCCCCCTTACTAGTCATTGACGTTATGGAATTCGTATGCTGATTGCTCATACATGTTTGGCACAGTTTTACGCCGGATGTACTTCCTGATGCAACGCTCTGCATTTATCCGGGCTTGGGTCCGGCGTACAGTTTGCACAATATTGTGCTGCCCAACGGGCTGCAGATAGTCAAAAAAAGAAGAAGCAATCAAATAAATGAAGTCAGCACATAAGATATGCAATTCAGATACTGCCTTATCTATGTTAAAGTTAAGGTCAAATGAAAGCAATCACATAAACACAGTCAGCGCATAAGGTACACAAATCACATACTACCTGTGTGAAAATATAAAGGATATGGCAGTTTAAAGGATATGTGGATGGAAGGGATTAAAACCACAATGGCCCTCACTCTAGTTGTTGAAGGTTGGGTCCACATTCGATGTTTGGTCCTCGTTGTATATGCAACGAAGGTAATGTTGTTAGCGCGCTAAGCTAGGCTAACTTGGGCCAAGCAGCTTGTATGCGAACAATATGGCTCCAATTTGGGTACCAAGATGTACTAAGATAAGACTTGTTACATTTTCTATAAATCCTCACGGCCCTCGTTGTACAAGTTGTTTAGGTCGTACAAGTTATGAAGTGACTCAATTTCGATGTTTCTTCCACAGCACAGTTGATCACAAATGTGTCTCGTTTTTAGCCTGCTATGCTAAGTTAGCCTGGGCCTATAAGCGAGTTTAAGTTGACGTTTCCTCTGGCCCAACTTCCTAATAAGTACTAACGGTCCTCGTTGTATACGATACTGTCACGACCCATCAGTACAGAGGAAGACCCAAATGCAGGACTCTGGAGTTGCAGAGGCAGTTTGGGAGATAAGTGTTTCTTCATTCCAAGTTCGGGGATCAGGCAGACAGTCAAGTAGAGCAGCGGTAACCAAGACGTCAGGCGTAGAGAGCAGGTCCGCGGGCAAGCAGGGGTTGGTACAGAGGAGATTGATCAGAGATAGCAGGAGTATCAAAGACGTCAAGCTTACGGGGTCGGTCGGAGGACAGGTGGAGGTCGGTAAACCAGTGTTCACGATCAGGAATGCGGGAGTGCGGGAACGAGGCATGGGTGGCGACGATCTGGCAAAGTTAATCACTGCCGATGAGGAGCAGCTGTGCGCCTCCTAATCAGTGCAGCTGTGCGGGGACCCACACAGCCAGGGCTGGACCGGCAGGACCATGACAGATACGTAGGTTTTGCAGGTTGTGTAAGTACAAGCGTTTGTTTACCTCCTCAGCAAATATTTGATTACTAACACAACTTGATGCTAACGAGCTAGGCCAGCCTCGCCTAGAACGCAAACGAATACGACTCCAATTTGGGTACTAAAATTACACAGATGATTATGTTAGTCCACTGAAGTTGTCACCAGGCGCATCCCACATAGAGTATTCACCACATTCGATCCAAATTCAGCAGGATTTATTTATTGTACGGTCGTGCAGGTCGGAGCCTCCCTGATTTGATTTACTTGGGTTAATGTCCACAATTAAACAAAATCTAAACCTTTTTAGGAAGACAAAAACATTGGAGCGCAATTTCTTCTTCTCTTTTCTCACAGCCCACAGGTACATTATCAATATCGCCCTTATTTTTTTCCAAAACACCTTCTCTGTTCTGCCAAATCATCACAATTAGCTCTTCTGCCTCTTTCCCTCACCTGGCTTAAAGCAACAAATTCATAATCTGGTTTCCTTACCCTGATGCCTTGATATGATAAATAGGAGCAATAATCTGCCCTATGCGTGTGTTGTATGTTGTTATACAGAATTTTGCTTATCAATGGATTTATTCACACCTCACAGCTACTGCTCTCAACAACTGGGAATACATACTTGAAATACGCCCCTCACAGGAAGCGCCGCCCACGGCCAGTGGCCAGACCATGCCCATGACACAGTACCCTTACTGCTGCAGTTACTGAGAAAGTCACTTTATTAAAGGATAATTTGACAAAAAGGGCTTGTTTTAGAAATAAAATGTTGAAAAAAAAACATGTCAGAAAACCTCATCCATTGTTTTTTGTGCCTCCATTGTCACCGTGGTCAGTCGTGCATCAAAGACCGGAGAGGGTGTCGGCAAAATATTTGGGCCGCTGTCTGCCTCACACTTCCTTTGTTTGTGTACGTGTGTTGTGTGTCTGTGTAGGTTTCTTGACTTCCTCATCACAGGGGTGCTTGGAAGCATCTCTCTCTCTCTTTCTCTCTCTCGCTCTCTCTCTCTCGCCAAACATTGTCAGTGCCAGCTAATCAACTTTCTGAAGATTCCTGTTTTTAAAAGCACCCCACTCACCTGCACACATAAACACACACAGCAGTGAAAGTCATTATCTCAAACTGTGTTAGTGAAAGTTGCAGGACTCATTCACTTAGTTTACATTTTGTCACGGTTTTGAATGCATCACGTACATGCCAAATCGTATTGTATTTAGCACTACAGAAGAAACCTAATTAATATACTGATATACAGTAGTTTGTTAGATGTATATAAATGCCTCACATCTTTCACGGGGCTCAAACTCGACTGAGCCATATCTCTTTGGTGAGTCTATGTTGACATGACCTTGGGAGTGTGCAGTATGCGTGTGCTAGTCTGCACGCGCATGTTGTGTGTGTTCATCCACTGACTTGGTCCCTTTGTTTGGGGTTAAAAAATGAGCGCATACCCCGAAGCTGAACCAAAAGTAAGACTGAAGCATTGCAAGGGGAATGCTGGGGGAGAATTTTGCAAAGTTTTTTAATTTTACTTTACTTTACTTTATTTTACTTTACTACCGTTTCACAGGTTGCAACAGTCTTCTGGACATTACTTTGCAAGTCAAGGGAGGTAGAAAGTTATTTGTCATTCTCATGTGTGTTAGGGGTTCAGGCACGGTGGAGGTAACAACCTGCACCCAGCAACAACCATAGAGATACAGTACAGTATAATCATGTGAAATTATCACAATTAAATACATCTGTGGTTTGTGTTGCTTTAAAACATTGGCTCTCAACACTTCATATGTCTTTTAGTCATTTACTTAAAAATGGAATGGGATGAATATCAATCGTTAAAATTCTGTAGTCCAAGCTAAAAAGTGCCCAAGAGTGTATTGCAAATGACTGACACCTCATCAGTCACACTTTCTCTTATAGGTTGAGCTTCCTCAAGGCTGGTGGTTTCATTAAACCCCACAAAAAGCTAACTTTGAGTAACATTTTTCCATTCTTTGCAGTCATACAAGTGTAAAAAGGAGTTATTGTGTACTCACTTTAAACATTGCCTACTAAATGATAGACGTGGTGACAGAATGAGATAACTGCCTTTGCTTGGGAGATGAATCATATCTGACAAATCACTTTCTGGTACATTCCGTTCCTCTTCTTTTACTCTTAACACTACTCCTGTTATACCTAGGACGTTGAGCAGATATGTAACCCCATTTATAATGGGCCTCATGATGTATTTTCTCTTTCCCATCAGAACCTTTACTGTGTTGGCATCACAGACATGAAAAAAATGCCACTGAAAATGTGAAACAGTTTTCCTTCAGAATCTGACAAACGTGAATTCTCGAGATATGCTGAAGTCTCGTGTAATGTTTTGTGTTATGAATTGCACAACAGGCATTTGTGTCTTCTTTTTCTGAAATCATATGTTAAACTGCAAATGATATGCTTTAACTGTGTCAGCGTTCAAGCAGGATTCAAAGACAGTACTCCTTCTTTTTCATGAATAAACTACTGTTATTGTATATTTTCCACAGCAAAACAGTACAAACTTAGCTCCTACCACCATCACTTCGAAAAAGGCTTGGTTGACCTATGGCTAGCTGAGGGCTGAGCTACTCTAAGTCTTGTCTTTGGTTCAGGCTTTGCGTGGTCATGTTTTGTAGGGGCAGCACGGTGGCGCCGCTGGTTCGAGCGTTGGATTCACAGTTCTGAGGTCCGGGATTCAATTCCAGCAATGGCTGTGAGGAGTTTGCATGTTCTCCCCGTGCCTGCGTGGATTTTCTCCAGGCACTGCGGTTTCTTCCCATATTCCAAAAACATGCATTAATTGGATACTCTAAATTGCCCCTAGGTGTGATTGAGAGTGCGACTGTTGTCTGTCTCCATCTGCCCTCTGATTGGCTGGCAAACAGTTCAGGGTGTACCCTGCCTCGTGCTCGAAGACAGCTGGATAGCAACCTTTGTGAGAATAAGCGGCTTAGAAAATGGATGGATAGATGTTTTGTAGTTCTGGGATTTGGCTTTGTTTAGTAATCTTTGGTCATCTAATGGACATTTTTTACCTGTCAATCACTCGTACAATAATAACCAATCAGATAGCCGCATTGTCTTAACCCCTGACTTGACACGCCCCTTTCGCCATATTGTCCCACAGGCAATACTGGTTGTCAGTAGCGTGGGCTTGGAAAAGTTAATGTTACGAAGAAAATGGTCCTCAGATGCGCTTGGAGAACATGCAATTCTGACGAAAGATATCCTGCCAGGTTTCAAGGGGCCCGGTTGATTCATTTTCCAAAGCCTAAAACACAGTTGACGAAGTGCCTACGATGGATTAACGCTTGTGGAAGACCGCATGTAAAACTAAATGTGGACAATATCAACAAACACAAGGCTGTATGTTCGAAGGTAAGTGAGAGAGAAGTATCTTCTCTGAGTGTGATTTAACTATTATCAGTCCTTTATACATTGCAAGAGAACAACTTTCACTATGTTAGTGTATCACTGACCTGCTCAAAGAAGTGCGTCATGTTTTATGCCGAAGAGTCAGGTTAGGGATACGTAAATGCGCAAAAGCAATGTCTATTTGCCCATTTGTATCACATCAGACTTTTAAGACAGTGCACTGGGTTTGATTACGTCCCAAGTCAAATGAATACACCCACTCACTTATAAAGACTACAATGACATTACTCGTGATCTTTGCAAGTAAAAAGTACTCATCCTGCATTACACGTGCAGTACAATTCCACTATTTTATCCTGTTGGATTTCAATATGAAGTTTGTTTGGCATCAAACTTTTTTGCATCAATCGCCAACATTTCGCTGTAAATCTAACATTGCGTCCTACTCCGTCCAAAATCTTAATTCCGTCTACATATCCTTGCATGAAATAGTTGAGACCTCTCTGAAGAACTCTCTTAGACAAGTCTGACGCATTTGGCAAAAAACATACATACATATAGAGACTCAACTTTAAAGATGTTCTGTTCAATCACCACTTTGGAAGCTTCTTCGACTACGCTAAGAGGGCGGAGCTCAAGATCACCATCGCAAAGGTCCATTTCTGTATCCTTCGCCTGCACCAGTCTGAGCTTTCTTACCCGGACTCAACTATGTCCTAAACTACTTGGCATCATACTTCCACTATTATCTCTTTTTTATCATGCTTTCGACACGGGACAAAAAAAAAATCTAAAGAATCACAAAATTACCATACACTGAAATTGCATGTCCTTAAGGATGGAAGAAAAGTATAATGGAAAAGTGAGAAAGACTGTTTTGAATCAAACTGGTTAAAACAAATCCAATGCGCTCCCCCTTACAAACATGTGCATAGACTCAAAATCTGAAATCTATGAGGGTCCATCGTGTTTGCCATTCATATGACTCATTTGTTATTAATTAGTAAACAACGATGTGGCCCTGTGTTGTAAAGATGAATTTCAAGTATCCCATATACAGTAGAAGAGGAAAATGAACTTTATAAGTGTGGGCGGCTGCAGAGTGGAAATATTGACAGACAAGACCAACAACGAGAAGTTTTTTTACAGGAAAAAAATTTGGCCTATGGGGGTGGCGATTGAATATTTGGAACGGTGAACGGTGTCCCGTTGATCAGGTGGTGAGCAACGGGGTGGGTCGCCGTGACTGTGGGCGGAGCCTCGGCGCACTTGGCCCGTCCCAAAAAGTGGCCTCTATCCTCTCCCGGTTCACATTCCTTCTGGAGCGCTCCGCGCAAGTCGCGCACTGCGTCGGAAGAAGTGCAAAAGTGTGGATTCCTCGTTATTTCTCCGCCAAATCGAATTAGAACCATGGATTGGTTTACGGTGTCTGGCACGGCGCTGAGGACATTTTGTGCCGACTTTATAGTGTGACTTGTATCTGGATTTATTTTATCATGAAGTCTTCGCTGTAACTGTAGACCCAAAGGTCGTCGCTTGTCGGAAACAGCCGGAGCTTTTTTTTATGCTGAGGAAACGCTAAAAATGATATTAACCCGTAAGTTGTTGTGTTTTTCGATTACACCGCGTTCCTTGTACAATAATGATACAGTATATACTAAACGTGGTGTATTTTCGACTCTCAATACTGTACTTTTTTCTTTGTTCTTTCAGTTTTGTATCTGGTGGGGTGATTCATGATTTTAATCAAAACGAAGTTAATCCTATTTAATACCTACGCACAAATTTACGTCACCATTGTCCACAACGTGGAACTCAATATGGTTTTACCTGTTGTTGATCTATAGGGTAGATATACATCTCTATTACATTTTTGTAGAAAAATTATATTGGTACGATTTTTAGGCACCCGGATTTGACGAGCACGGCGTGGCGTGAGTCATTTTGAGATTAGTGGCTGAAAGACAAAGAACTGCAGTGTATTTCCTCACTCTTTCAGATGATGACCCTCCTGTCTCTTCATTCAATGTCAAGTAAAGTCCTACAGTATATTCTAGGGGAGAGGACATCAGGCTGGGATCAAATCCCATTTTTGTCTGCTGCTGTCTTGCTTAACTTGATTTGTATGCTTTGGCGCATGAGAAAAGACTTTTTTTTCTGTAGTCACATGCTTCCTTATAAGATGCAGTATCTCAGTCTTTGGAATAGACATAAAACGCAGCAGTACTCGGCACCAGGAGCCACCTCCAACACTTGTAGACATCACGGCATCATGGTACATAGCCACGGCACTGTTTACAATACTAACATTGAGTGATCGAGCAGTTGAATGTCTGCAAACCCGAAGTCATGTATTGGAGTTGATGTTTGACTGATTTGGGGAAAATGATCAATGATCATTCAAAGATGGGAACAAATCCGCTTCAGTTTCTTTGCTTTGTTACACAGGAAGTGAGCTGAGGTCTTATCTGCAGGATTTTGTATCCGTCTGGCACAGCACTCACATCCCTTGCAAAGACGCACACGTGCATTAGTGCCGTCACCTTCTCTTTGTGAAGGAAGCACCATTTTGGGCATTGAAAGTAAATGTATCAAGAGAGTCCTGGCTATAAGCTCCCTTTTGGCTGTGTGAAGCTTATTGTGACTTGTGGTCACCTGATCCCTGCCATTAGTCCCTCTGTGTGAGCATAAATCTATCATCGGGGGTCCATTGGAGTCATCTAACAACGATGCATCTAGACCAGCTGTGTTTATGCATACGCGTGCTTGTGTCTCACACTGAAAGAGAGCATGCTTGTATCGCCAGTATTCTTTTGCATGTGTGGTTGCGTGGGCATCGCTTGAGGCAAGCCAGATGCTGATAATGCTGCCACTGTCACTCACTGCACTGCAGCCAGATCTTCTCATGTGGTCCAGCTGTCTCAGCCGTGAAATAACTTGATACCCAATAGGATACAACAACAACAAAACTTATAGCATCAACCATTAATGCATTCCAGAATAGCACTTTCAGTCAAATTTTCTCTCCTGTTGACTTGCGAGTGCACCATATTACAAGTTGCCTGGGTAACAACCCTTTGCTGTGTGTGTGTGTGTGTGTGTGTGTGTGTGTGTGTTTTTTTATTTACAACCAAGCCTAGCATCCCTTCTTCCACACCGAAATTTGAGACTTGTGGACACTAAATTAAGTTATGAGCTCAGTAACTTTCTCGGGCCCTGTCAGACATGGATCACTATGGTCCTCATCAACCACCCCACAAAATTAGCCACCATTCTGATTTAACGTACTGTAAACAAGCAGCATAAATTGTCCTCTCTTTATTAGTTGTCTTACATTTGAGTGTTGCAGTCATTTTTGCTGGACAGCAGTAAGGTTAGCTGCGCACAATGTCCCATCCCACTTGGACTAGTCCCCCAACCAAAGCTTTTGGGAAATTCAGTCCATTGATATATTTCTTTTCCAGAAACTTGCCTGGTTGAAACAATGGTCTAGTTCTCAGTCTGAACCACTGTATTCAATGTCAAGAGCATTTTGGTTGTCCATGTGTGATGCAGAATCATGACTTTGTGTCTTGATAGTCCTCCTCAATGAGAGCTTCTAAGCCACACTGTCTCATTTATCACCTCTCCTGTCTAGACCCACTTTGGAACACCTTTAGAAAGCACCTCTCAATCCTGCAGGATTAGGCTTGCATCACAGTAGCTGCTGCGAGGTCTACAAGTGATTAGGTTATTACCGATAAAACAACACAACAGTTGTTAGTCAAGCATTCTTTTCAATCTGCCAACTTCAAAGCATCAGCCATGATGATAACTGGATTCAGCTTCTTGACCTCCAGTCCTCAATGTCTGCAGCTGAGGCTTTCAGGTGGGAGGCAGCATCCTTTGTTTGCAAGGCGTTGGATCTAAGCATTCCGAAATGGCCGAGCAAGACCCTGCGGCCTCCTGCGATGGAGGGAAACTCTGGCCGGCAATTGTGAGAATTTCCTGCCACAGGAAAAGGAGAGAAGAGAAGGGCTGAGCAGAGTTGGAACAAGCTTAGGGAGAAGAGGCGCTGACTGTATTGAAAAGAAAAGCAAAGAAAAAACCGCAGTGGTTAATTTTAGAACTGGCCAAGGAGTAGCTGGGAAGCAGCTAGGATTGTAGCTCACTGCTTATTCTAAATAAATTTAGTGGAAAAATCCTGGAGATTGTAATGTAATCCCTATTAGCAGCACCAAAGCTGTCATTAGTCATGCACTGATAGTCATTCTCATCACTCTTTCCTGCTTCTTTTCCCCCAGTATAGTCAGGCATTTTCTTCTGTTGTCTAGAGAAACTTTATCTGTATATCTGATTGTTTTAACTGGAGGTGGCATTAAGGCAAAAAAAAAAAAAAAACAGAACATTCACAGTCACAAAAAAGCATGCTCTTGTTGTCTGAAATTCCTACTTGAGCTCTAAGGCTTCAATCATCAGGGTCAAACTGACACAGGGCTGACAAAGTACTTATCAACCTTATGTATGTTTTAGACTCCATTTATCATCCACACTTTCTTTCCCCATTCATCCTCAAAAACAGTTGTCACTACATAAAGAAAATAAATATGAAGAGGAATTTGTCCTGAATCTGCAACTAGGATACTCTGTGGTCAGTTTTACCGTAACCCTGACCATGATAGAGTATGTTGTAATTTCGCTGTTGCTTTTGGGCTTGAGTGTTAAGTGCTGGTCTGTATGTTTTCATGAGTTGTATTTCCAACCACTTTTACAAATGTCATCAAACGCAGCCTTTTTATCAAGGTGTGTAACCTTACTACTTATAACAGTAGAGTGGTGCTGTAAAACATTTATGGCTTTACAGCCTCTGCAACTGTGAGGACGCTTGGTGCGTACACACAATCCCAGAAGCCATTGTTTGCCTTGGCTGCCTCCCCACCTATTATCTAGCCAGGAACAAACGAAGGCAGGGCCTTACAGTCTAGTGGTCAGCAGCCACCGCAACGCCGCTTGACTCTGTTCCTGTGAGAGAAGCAGGAAGGGGAAGTGAGGTCGTTCCTTGGCGAAGTCAAAGGAATTGGGACGGACAGTGAGGAAGACCAATTTAAAAAAAAAACACTCAAAAATGATTAAATTATGGAAGCAAACAATACATACAAAATTGGGAGGGGTTGATTTTGGACTGCATTTTTGTGGCAGCAGTTAAGTTGTGATTACATTTTGATTCTTAGGTAACGACTTTTGGAATGTTTGTGCCAAATTCTTCATGCCCCAACCTGCTTTCTTTTGCAAACCAAACTAGGAATATTTGTTTATATTATTCATATTCAGTCCGTGAATGAATGGAGATCTTTGCCCATTATTTTTCTGAATCCGCATGGTGGTTACTGTTGTAATATTTTGTTTATGAAGGCACTCCAAAATCCCCACTGCAAAGTCACTTTGATCGGGACTAGACATACGGGGTGCGTCAGCCGAAAGCCTCTTTCCTAATCCACTTATTGGATCTCGTAGTCTTTTCAGTGGGACTTGGGGGTTGAAATCGAACTAATTCTAACTGTTTGCATGTCTGATTTGATTTTAATAGCTTTACTTGCTTTAAAGTTGTTTGTCTTTAAACATGAGGATGGTCCTTTCAGACACACACAGACTTGTACATGCACACTCGGAGAACACAGAGTGATGCAGAAGGTAGCTGAAGAATTGCAGATCCTTTCAGATATTTGGATAGTCACCCCTTTCTTTCAGTACCCAAAATATGGTTGTCACCACAGACATACAGTATGTGCTCACACAAGCTTTGCACATCGACTGTGACAAATTTGTCTCGTTTGTCAAATAGGTGTAAACCACACAGGTTAATTAGTTAATTGACACTGGATGCATGCTGGTGTCAGGGTTGCTGTGTCAGAAGCTGCTGGCCCCTGTTGAGGCGAATTGTAGACCCTCAGTTGTTCGTTTCACACCTTGTTGCTAGTGGGTTTGTCTGCCATCTAGGCTTGCTGTTGGTATGTAAATGAATATATATGCTATAGACAAGAGTCTTTGCAGCAGCAGCAGTGGTCTTGACCTCTGTTTGCCAAGCATATATTTCCTTAAAAGCCGGAGACAAATTCCTTGTGTGTTTTTACACACTATGCCAATAAAGCTGATTCTGATTCTAATTCTGAGTAATTTTCAGTCCACACAGTCCCACTTTCATCTGAGATGTTTACCAGCATTGCTTCCTACTTTTGTAACGCGTGTTTTGCTGACAAGTGTTTGTCATGGTTGTGCTACATTCGGACTGACGAGCTGCCACAACACTTAAGATGGCCTTGTAAAATAAGCTCTTCTTGGCCCGGAGACAGACTCCTACCCGTCTTTGGTCTACAAAAACAAAAAACACCTGGCTAGGATGAGATGTAATCATTTGGGGAAACTGGAGTGTGGGCAAACATTTGGCATATGTCTTCTAAGTGGCGTTCACAGGTAATTGAGATGCTTTCTACTGTAATCTATAATGGATTTCATTCACTCATTTGTACCAAAAATAATAATAATAATATATAATATAAAATAAGATAAATAGCTCTCATATGTTTGTGAGAAGACCCCCAATGTATCCTTTTAAAATGTATATATATATATATATATATATATATTTTTTTTTTTTTTTTTTTTTCTATAACTTTCATGATTATATGATATACATTGGTGGCTAATGGAAACCTATTCAACAAAGACCTTTCCACTGTTTTGAGTTCGATGTGAGAAAAGCATCAGCATACTGACCAAGAAGCTTAAGTGGCACACACAGTGTGTGCGGGGGGGTTAACACCATTTGCACCAAGGATGTTTTTAAGCTCCAGGTTTTAGAGCATGTGAGAGGAGAGTGACCAAGTGGGAGATAGCTAATGAGGTCAAAGGGTTCAAATTTGATTAGGTGCAAACTAACTAGATGTTCTGTTTTTATAAATTTCCGCATGTCCACCCACCCGTCCATTTTCACTATCTCTTCCTGGAGCCCATCCAAGCTGATTTAGAGAGGGGGAATCTGAATTGTAGTGTAGTCATTCACACAGCTGGACCATGATCCCTAGTGATGAGTGCATTTGATCACTACACGACCACTGAGACATTGTCGATGGGCTTCAACTGAGAATTCACTGTGCTTCAGCAACCAATCCTGTTAGACTTTGTGATGATAAAATGTTTGTTAGGCAATTGTCTTCAAATGCTTTGTACCTGTCGTGTTTATTTGTACATGTGTATAGCATAATCTCCATTTGTCATGTCACTCAATCTGAAAAGCCTCTTTATTGTTTTGGTTTTTTTTTTCTACTGCAGAGATTGAGGCCAAAGAGGCCTGTACATGGCTTCGAGCAGCAGGCTTCCCACAGTATGCCCAACTTTATGAAGGTAAGCATCCCCTACTGATGCTAGGGAGTGTGAAGGTGGTAGAAAATCCATCCATCCATCCATCCATCCATCCATCCATCCATCCATCCATCCATCCATCCATTTTCTTAGCTGCTTATCCTCACAAGGATCGTGGGGATTGCTGGAGCCTATCCCAGCTTTCAACAAGCAGGAAGCGGGGCACACCCTTAACTGGTTGCCAACCAATCGCAGGGCACATGGAGACAGACAACTGTCACACTTACAATCACATCTAGGGACAATTTAGAGTGTTCAATTAATGTTGCATGTTTTTGGGATGTGGGAGGAAACCGGAGTGCCCGGAGAAAACCCACGCAGGCACAGAGAGAACATGCAGACTCCACACAGGGAGGGTTGGGATTGAACCTGGGTCCTCAGAACTGTGAGGCCGACACTTTCCAGCTGAACCATCCAGGTTATCTTCGTTCACAGACTGATCGAATTATATTAGATTAAATTGAGATCAAATGAGTACACAGTTTTATTTTACACACGACATTCGACCAAACTGCGGGAGCAAA